>NW_027185241.1:18246584-18571584 GCF_022577435.1 Embiotoca jacksoni
GGAAGTCTCCAGCTCTGTTAATGGTCCTGCGCTGCACCTGTTCAGTACGGCTGTGGTGCAGAGCTCCTGACTCCCCTACTGTTTATGAGGGGGGCGGCTTCTAAAAATAACATCTGGGGAGGGCTGTATATCGCCAGCAGGCAGGGGAAACAAGGGAGCAGGGAATTGGCTGCTTGTGTATTCTATCAGACCATGTGGGAATGTTAGTCAGAGAGTTGTTGACTCTCCTATTCCCCCGCCTGCTTTAGTTTGTCATGGCTGTGTACAAAGTGAGGGCAACTATATATTTAGCAGCAGTGATTCATACTCGGCAGATTGCGCGGGTACAGAACACAGCGTGTTTTTAGACTCCACTACAGTAGCATTTGCATTTAGCGCTTGCCCTGAATCATGCAGCCTCCTTACATTCCTTAACAGCAGTTACACCTCACAGCTGAACTCTGATAGAGGTCCTTCTTTGCGTCATTTTTCTCTTTAGTTGTCACATAATCACCCTTTATACACGTTAATGCCAGCTTTGAAAGGGATCTGAAAGTTCACAACCTGTTCACAGTGCTGTCTTTGCAGCGGTGTCGAGTGTACGGCTGCATACTACTGGGCGATGATGTCGTTCTGTTGACGAGTCTTTCATTTGTGTTTTTATTGAACGTGAAAAAGGACGTAAAGAGAAACCTCGTGAAGAGGGCTGACTGAGGAGAGCTTTGAATCCAATTCTTTTTTTCACTTTATAAAAAAGAAAACAAAGTTGGCTGATAACCTATTTTAATATTTTCTTTTGTCCTCAAGAAGTCTCACTTCAGAAATATGTCACTCAGCAGGGGCTCCTCACAGTTTTCATGTCACAGAACCCCACACAGACACATTAGACCATGGAGCTGCAGAGAGGTGAGCGTTAAACCTGACGGGACTGGAAACGTGTTCTCATTTGTAGTGGTTTGTAATGAATCCACCGTGGACGTCTTGACATGGATGGACATCCTCCCACTGATGACCTGCTGTCTGCGCTGCTTCGTAGCCACGAGTTTACGTGTCGCGGATCCAGCCGCATGTTTCTTTTTTCGTAAAGTTGCTCAGAAAGGCGTGACGTCTCGTGACCGTTTACATCTCGGACTGATGAGAGGCAGCCTTTGTTTTTCCTGACACACAGCAGCTCCTTTCAGAGTCTGAGCCAGTTTCACAGCTGACCCGGTCTTATTGTAATTCAGCCCATTAATGAGCCAAATAAAATCTTCTTTATAGGAAACGACAACAGTAAAAGAGCCTACGCTGTGGTAACTGTTGTTTTACTTGGTTGAACAACAAATTAGATAACCAACATCCTCGCCTCACCTCTGTCGTCAGCAAAGATTTTCTTCTTTATTTGGGGAGATTGGCGTCGACCACAGGCCCGTTTCTTCCCGACCTCTGCACCTCCCCAGTGCTCCTGAGTGTATTTCATCATGCTGGCTCAATGCATGTGTTGCAGTGTCTTCCTGCCATGCTGTGCACAGAAATGTGAGCTCTGTACATATGCAGCTTCAGCAGGCCCCGCCCCCTTTTAATGCATCACTCCTAAACAAATAAGTAAATCAAAGTGTAAGTCAATCTTTCTCTGGCCCCCACACAAAGAGAGCATTATTTATACTAATGATTATAGATCAATGTGGTGTCTTATTTCCAGGCTTTTTGGGGGCCCTCACATGTTGGCCCGCTCAAGAGAGTAAAGAGCCAGCAGGAAAAATGTGTGTATTAAATGCAAAAAAAAAACATGCTTTCCTTCAAATCCAAATTGTGCTACATCACTGGATGTGGACGGATCACATGAAACAAACAGGCGGTTATTTGTGGACTTAGGAAGTAGATTCCTTCTATAGAAGCAGGGCTTATACGGAGACAACAGACGCTGCTGGTTTCCTGTGGAGTAGGATGAAACCAGAGCTTTTGTTTTTGAAGCTGCCCCGGTGCTGTGCTCCGCTGCGTGTCTGGAGTGTGAATAAAATGCCCATTTCTTGTGCCACCATCCAGGACCAGGTTTAATTTTAGACCAATCTCCGGCTCACCATGTGCTAACACCCTTGCAGCTGCAAATGCATATCTGCTATTCTCTTTCTGTTTCTTTCTCTTCTTATCTTTCTCCTATACTCCTTTTATCCCATAATATCTGGAAGGCGGAGGCATTAAAGTGTGATCTTGTCAACTTGCACCGGTTTAGTGTTTACAGTCGCGTGTGCACATGTCACGCAACAACAAAAGCAAAAATCTTTATTGCCTTTGCAATTCTGCAGCAAACAAAGCGGACCAACACCTCTGCTGTCTGCTAGCCGAGTCTGGCTCCGTGCAACCTGCCGCATTGGCATTACCTGCAATTAAACAGAGACACATTGGATTATATTTCATAACAGCAAAGCATGAAATTACAGTCATGACGCGTCACCTTTAAATAGCAACACAAACCCAATCATGCACAATCGACAGCTCCGGTTTGAATTTCCCCACCGAAAGCAATCATCCTTCCAAGGTTTTCATTTGGATACTGAATAATTAATTTGGCACACGCCCACAGTTTGTGCAGCCAGTGTGTTTTTGATCAACACAACTCCTTATCCAAAATTTTCATGGCGCTACAGCTTATAGCAGTCTGGCCGGGCTGAGTCGGTCGAAATCAAACGTTTGAGCATTTCTGAGAGAGGGGATTTTATATTGAATGAAGTGCAGTTATAGTGGAGATGTCCAGCGATATTGTATTCATAATATATATTAAAGTCTGAGCGAAGAGATACATTTATACTCCAACAGAGTGGCTCTCCCAACTCAGGCGTTGTACACCTGACAAGGTCATTCGAAGGTGTCACACAATGATCACTGGGAGTAGAAAGGGGGAAAAAAAGAAGCAAATCCTTCAATTCTTCAACACAGATTTACACTTTTTACTTGAGACTTAATTTAATACTATTCTCTTGATTTCAGGCCTTTAAAACCATAAAATGACTTTGAGGAGAGAAAGTCATTCTCTGGTTAAACTCCTCGAGTCCAAATCGTTGGACCCAATTCCAAAATGGATCAGTCGAAAACCTACTTGAACCCAATTTGTATGAATTATTTCTCAGACAAAGAGGGACCTGATCTGGTATGGACATGAGCACTAGAGAGTCAGACCCAATGCTAAGTAGTCCCAATCCAAACAGCAGCACGATGCTCTGTCCATGAACAAGCAACTGGAGTCAAAGTGTAACGATTATGTGAAGAGCAAATATAAAGTCACAGGTCTTAATTCCAAAAGGATTTGGTTTATATGCTTCAAAACCCTCGAATAGTCGAGTGTCTGTACATCAGTGTGTATATTATACAAACAGGAAGTGCTAATAGCTCATTTGGCACATTTTCAAAATGTAAACAAATAAAGGCTGAAAACAGGGCACAGAAGAAGTGTATATACCTGTAGCTTAACACAGCCCATTTGATGATTCTGTAGCGGGTCTTTATGTCCCGATGGTTTCATTATTTTCTGTCATCATATTGGTTCCTGAATACAAATATTATTAAGACCACTGCTGCCTAACACCAAAACAGCCCGAACAGCTGTGACCTGCTGAGGCTTGTAAGACCTGTAAAGGTGTCCTCTGGTATCAGGCACCAAAACGTTGCCGCAGCTCCTTTGAGTTCTGTCGGTTGTGATATGAAGCTGCTGTGGATCCGACTTGTTTCAGCATGTCCCCCCAAAAAACCTCTGATGTCGGTTCATGTCGGTGTCAGTATTTTATCATCACCTCGTCTATTTTCAGACGTAAAACGTAGAACGAAGCAGGTTGTGAAAAAATCAGGGGTCTACTTTCAAATTTGGGGACTGTTGTCTTTGCTATAAAGCAGCAGGTACAGTGGTAGCAGTTGTAAACATTACTGAGGTGGGGATAAAAAAAATGACCCACATACTGTACGTGTTCTGGACGGCATTAAAGTCCCTGACCAGCATACGTGATGTTCCGGTCTCAGCGGGACTTTAGTGAACATTCATTAAACGTGACCCACAGTATCTTTACCAGACTGATATTTACACCTGAAGCCGCTCCGACTCCCCCCTCCACCCCCCCCTCCCCCCCAACTCGCTGCCGGGCACTCGAGCCCCACAAATAGCAACACTGGTCTATGACTCATGTTTTGAGCTGTCTGAGATGCCTGATAGGAAACACACGGATTAAGGGACTCATTAGTCATGTGCAGCAACCACATAGGAAAGACATTGAGGAGAGGTGACTGAGGGCACTGGGTCAGCACATGTCCAACATCAAACCTTCACCCAAACCCGCAGTGACCTCGTCCAGTCGTCTCTTTTCATGCCAACGTCTCCTCTCCCAAGAGTCTCCTTTCCAGTTTCTTTCATCCCCCATCCGATCTCTTGCTTCTGTCTATTCCATCCACCCTCTTGCCTTGATCTCCATTCCTTCTCCCAGCCCCCCCCCATCTTCTCCATGTGCCTTCTTCCATCTTCCTCTGTCACCATTAAGCCTCCTTTATCTCTTCATCTTCTGAACCCCCAAACCAACCAAACTTTCCTGTTTCATAATTATATTATTGTCCGACTAAACTCCCAGCTGCCACCGTTGTCTTCCTCTTGTTCTCTGTCTAAACCTTCATCTTCACCTCTGCCTCACACCCCTTCCTTCACCTCACCACACTCCAACCCCGCCGAGTCCTTCCGAGAGAAGCGGTTGTCGTAATTTTGAAAATGCTCACAAACTACACCTCCAGCCAACCTCTTCTTCAGCTGTCATTATTCCATGCAACATCCCTCCATTACCCAACCAACACGTAGCACTGAACCCTCCCTTCTCCTCCTTCCAACCCCCCGACCCCCCCCCCCCCCACACACACACACACACCACCACCACCACCCCCCACCCCCCACCCCCCGGTTCAGCCCCCACTTTCCTTGTTCTCCGTCTCCAGCTTCAGCACGCGCCGCTTCCCATCTGAATCCATCTCCTTCTCCTCCTCTCGGGCTCGCGAACACGGCGCCGATGCCCCGATGGAGGTCAGCCTGGTCTCTGTCTGCCGTGAGAGGCGACAGAGGGACGAAGGCAAGGTGAAGCGTTTTCAGCGGCCGCCGTAGCGCTGTGTGTCGGGAGGAGACGGCAGAGAGGGAGCGAGGGGAAGAGCGAGGGGAAGATCGAGGGGAGGATAGTGTGATCGAGAGAGAGAGAGAGAGAGCGAGAGCAGGAGGGTAAAAGCAGAGCGGGGACGAGAGAGAGAGAGAGAAAGTGGTCCTGCACTCACTGCTCACATCGTTGGCTGGCTGGCTCACTCACTGTTGACGAATGAGCTGTCTACCCACGGGGCTGGGAAACGGCAGCTTGTGACAAGCTGGGGAGAGAGGAACATGAATGTAATGCGCACCTTGCCTCGTTTGCTTTCAGATACCGGCCAGAAGAAGACTCCAGAAAAGAAGGATGGGAGGCGCATGTCGTTCCAGAGACCCAAAGGGACCACCGAATATTCTGTGAGTAACGCGCAAGCAACTCTGCTCCCTCTGTGTTAACGTCTTCATGTGTTTTTGACGCTTTTCCGCTCCTCTCCTCTGCTGCTGCTTCTCTGTGTGTCTGTTGCTGGTGCTCTCTCTACCTCTGAGTAGCTCCCGCAATATTCAGGCTGTAGCGGCTGTGTTTTTGTTGTGAAGGCACCGTGTCTGACCATGCTCGGTAGCTCATTAGTGAAGGGGAGAAGCATTTTGGGGATTTTGCCCGTCTTAACACGTGTACCTCATTCTCCAACTGTTTACATAAAGAGGGCAGCGTGTGTGTGTGTGTGTGTGTGTGTGTGTGTGTGTGTGTGTGTGTGTGTGTGTGTGTGCGTGTGTAAAAAAGGCATGCAGAGCGACTGATAGAAATCTTAGGAAACAGTGAATCCTCTGTTAAAGACTCCGCGGCAGCACAACGCTCAGCTCCATTTTGCATGTTGATGTAAAGGAACGAGAGAATTGCAGCCGCTGTGTTCGCTCCTCCAGCTGGACCACAGCAGGACGGACAGGCAGCAGCGCTGGCAGGATGGTTTATTTGTTTTTCCACTCGTTCTCTGTGCCGGGAATCGGCGAGCATTCCACCACAGAGCTCAGTGTGCTCGCGAATGACCTTCCAACTGCGTTGTCATTTCTATTGATTTAGCTGTTGTGTAGGAGATGGGGAGGGGAGGGGAGGGAGAGGAGAGGGGAGGCAATAGAGAGAGAGAGAGAGAGGGGGAGAGACGGAGAGAGAGGACTCTGGTTCCCTGGCATGAACTGAAAATGGAGCTCTCTGTGCTTTGCCTCGTTGTGTTCTTCAAATGACCCTCAAATCCAGCTGCAGTCAGACTGCTTTTCCTCGCCTTTCTCTCCGTGGCAACAGTGAGGAGTGGGATTGCCGTGGCTCAGCTCTGGCCGTCCGCCTGCCTGCTGAGGAGATGAAGGGAGCCGGGAAAAAGGAAAGGGAGCGAGGGGAGGGGGGAGGAGGGTTTGTGGTCTCTTACCATCATCATTTCTATCCCTATTCCCAAACCCGTCTCTTTTTGTTCCCGTTAATTGTGGCAATCTCTCTGCCGTCGGGTCTCTCTGGACGTTGCTCCTTGCTCCAGGAGCTACTGCAGGTTTGATTGGCTCTCTAACACCCCAGCGACACCACCTCTACCTCTACTGCCTGACACACCTGTCAGTCATCCGAGACCTTCTGATTGACAAGGCCCTTGTTTACCTTGCCGGGGCTTGAACAGCCTAAACCGTTACAACAGGATATTTGTCAGAGCCAAAGCACCGTGTCACGGCCCTGATATGAGCAACAGGGCCACAGAAAGCCAACGAGATGGACAGAAACCCTGGAGGTAAAGACAAATGTGGGGAAATTTAGTGTTTAGTTTGGGGGAAAGAGAAGATCCATATCTCAGTCAGTCAGCATACCAATCCTGGTCTTGTCAGACATCACTCTCTCTCTCAGTCGCCCCCCCACCCACCCCCGCCCCACCCCCTCCCGCTAGATTGCTGATCGTGTGATGGATGGATGGAGCTCTGCCAATGATTGTGTCCTGTAGCTTGACATGCTGCAGCGGCACGTAGCAGGCTCTGGGCCGCCGACAGTGTTTAAAGCGGTATAACCGAGCCTCCCCGGCACCGTGAGAGACACATGACCGTGTGATTGAGAAGCGGCTTTATCTTAAACTCATCTCCCACTCAGCGAGGACAGCCGGCAATGTTTCCTTATTTCACTTGAGAGCAGATAAGTTCATAATCTATTGCCCGGCACCCACAGGAAAAAGGAGGGTTTCCGCTTATGCCCCCCCACCCCTCTCCACACACGCACGCACGCACGCACGCACGCACACACACACACACACACACACACACACACACACACACACACACACACTGCCCACCCCGCCCCTTCCCTTTTTCTTTTTTTTTAAAATATTTCTTAATTTTCTCATGTTGACCTGTGCAGCTGCAACCAATCTGCCTAGACACTGATAACACCGGTCCATTCAGCCGAGTCCAGCTATTGGCTGACCTGCATCCAATTAAAAAAGTGTTCGAAGTCTCCGGGAACAACAGAGATAGATGAGGAGACAGAAAGACGCAGACCGAGAGAGGGGACAGGGGGGCAGTCTTCCCACAGACGGCTTGTGCGGACGGTCACTCAAAGTCAAACAAAATGAAGAGCCGAGAACGTGCAGGCCGCACGTATTTACCTCCAGACACGCCGGTTTTATCGCACCGTGGACACAGATGCTCCAGTTGGGTTCACAGACCCACTGGGTGTCCCGACCAGTAAGAGGTTCCCGTTCATCACATGACGCGGCGTTTTACTCTTGTTGCTCTGGCCCTCATATCTATCGGTTATTGCAGCAATTGATCTTGAGGCATTGGTAAAAAGAAGTGAGGTGGGACAGGAAGTGGAGTGTTGTCAGAGTGTTGTAAGCAAGTTTAGGCCGATAACTTTGAGGTGAAATGTTGGTAACGATCCTTCACTTCACAGAGACACGGTGCACACAGCTCCTCTATTACTTTATATTTAGTCAAATCAATAGTACGCGTGAATATTTTAGGCTTTCGTTTAAAGAAAGAATGAATGAAGGGATAATAGTGATATAATATAATAGTGTGAAGTTATAGAAAGTTTTACTGCCTGAGAAGTGGACATGCACCAGATCAGGTTGTTTTACATCCAGATGGTTAACAGTCTTTGAGGAATCTGGAAATACCTGCAGGACCAGGGTATGTATCTTTCTGGCTTTTTTACAGGTTGTCTAGTATTTGTGAAAACTGGATGCTTATGAATGTAAGGTAATACTTAAGAGTCACGAACTGGGGCTATACCCAACTATGATATTTACAATAAATGTAACTTTTTTCTGTTAACTGTACTCTCTTCCAAATATATTTGGCCAACCTGAGGAGTTTGTTGAAAGCTTGTCTAATCGGGGTGTCCTAGTGGCCTAGATTTATTAGATACTATCCATGAAGCTGAAACATCCCAGATTCGTCTCTGTACTGCTTCTAATAAGAACAAATATGCCTTTATTTGAATAGAAATACACTTTGATTGTATTTCGTCTCCCCCTTAGACTTCTTTTGAGTGTCTTCAGCTGCTTGGTGAGTTCAGTGTTATCATAACCAAAACTACAAAGTTTACATCGTAATCAACTGGAATTATTCTTTGATGCTGAGTCATGTTACGTCAGGTTTTTGGCCTGAACATCCGTACCCACTCTCTCTTTCAGTCTATTACAGGGCTCTCAGCAGAACTGGCACGGCAGAGCTCTCATTACATTTTGTATAGTGACACTAGAGAGCCGTTCGGAGGGGAAGGGCTGTCTGGGTACCAGATTTGTAGGCCTGGGAAGAAAAAAAGGAAGTTGTCAGTGTTCATGATACAGTCATACAGGCCAACAACACGAGCAGTCAGATGGAATTATACAGTGTATGTGCTCTAGTTGGTTGTAGAAAAACAGGGATCATATGACTCAGTTATGTGGAAGGAAATAAGTGGTGTGTATTAAATTCAATTTTTAGCCATGTTAGCAGCATGGCCTTTGGTATGGCAAGGTCAGTCAGTTGACCAATCAGTCTGTCGCTCCATCACTTTGATCCAGACTGATTTGATTACAGTGAAAATGATTTACAGACATGTATTAAGCCCGGAGAATAAACTTTCATTAGTCCTTTTTGACCAAATGAAAGTTGTCATTTATACGTAAACATCTACTGGATGAGTTGGTACATTTGGACAGTCATGGTGCCGAGAAGATCGATCCTAATAACTTTGGTGATCCCAAGATGTTTCTTCAAAACCACTGAATACAATGAATGTGGCTTTTGCATGAAATGTCTCAAAGAATATTGGACGAACAGTAATGAAATTTATTCTCCACGTTCATGCTCCGCTCCGGATGAATTGGTGATCCGTCATGTTGACCCGTCTCTTGGTTATGATTAATAGCTTTGGGAATGTTTTTAATTCAGCAAAGAAAATGTTAAATGTTGCTTAAAAACAAGCAAACACACAGGAATTTCCACAGGAATTTGTTATTTATAAATAACAAAAGTGTCGCTTAAATACTTCTATAACGGATCGAAGAATAAGTAAACAAGCCTACAAATCTGAGCATGAATTCAATGCAAGCTTTTTTGTGTTTGACAGTTTTAGTCCATTTTTGTTTGAAATTAAAGAACATGAGCTTTTGTACCAACGGTATATCTTACATACTTTGCAGATGCAACTCTGTACTTATGTGACTTGAAGTCTGAAGCAGATGTGCCATGATTTGACCAGATGTGAGGAAGGTAAACGATGGTAATGGTGCAGCTGTGGTCACTCTGCATCACCAGTCTGCAAGTTCTCTCTGCCGGGCTGAGAGGAAGCTCTGTGGGCATTAGATGAGTCATACACCATGCACCAGGTGTGTGCGCATGCACACACAAAGACATAGACAAACACATGCACACGTCAGTGGCAGTCTTAACTCTGCACCCTCCTGACAATCAGTCACTCTGATTGCATTATCCAGCGCTGGGGAGGAGAGGGGATCCCACTGTTTGAGCTCCTGTCTGAGAGCAGCAGAACAAGTCAGTAGATGATGGAGAAATGATGGGACTGGAGGGGTGTGTGGATAATGACGGTAGAAGTGACGGAGGACGGGATAGTGGAGAATTCATGTGGAGAAGGAGACCGATGGATCGGTGAAAGAGGAGACTAATACAGTACAATCCCCAGATGTCAGCAGCTCACTCTCTTACCTATTAGTCAAAGTGTTGTTTTATTACACATGTTCCACCTACACGTTCCAGCCTGTGATTTTTGCCTAAATTTAGCTGAAATGGAAAGCCAGGGAGATACGACCTGGTGCCAGAGTGTGTCATCGCGAAGACCTTTTTAAAACCAAAAAATGGAACGTCTGGACAAGGTGTACGAGTGTTGCGTTAGCTACCTGCAGATGCTTTGTTTGAGTACTGACCAACAGCTGATGTTAAACGGGTGTTTAACAATAGTCTATTCAGTTATACTTTAAGCACATGACATTACGATTTGAATCCCTTTAATCGTAACGTTTGGCCGTTCAGAGCCGAGCAGCAGCTGCTCCTGTCGTTCAATGACACTATCGCATCAGCTGCCGTTAGCCGACCAGCTAAAGGACTGAGAGCTGTCAGCTGGTCACTTTAAATTATATCTCCAGCTTTGCTGTCAGATGTAACTTTCAGTGTTAGATGTAACATTACGTACCGGTAGTTATTTCTAAATATAAAGCCACTTTTGAATGTAACGATTTGAAATGTGAAGAATCATTTTAGTACGGGTGAAACGATATGTGACGGTTTGGTCTCCCACATTCAGGTTTGAGACTTCTTCGGTTCGGTGCAGCCTGTGATCCAAACATTTACTGTCGGAAGTCTTTTGTGTCAGAACAAAAGTTCTCGATCACAAGTTCCCACCAGAACGTTTTGGCCCGTGCACCACTTGTTGTCTGTCAGCCACAGCACGCTACATGTAGCAGCGTTAGCTGCGGAGACTTGGCAGACTCTGTGTGAATTTGATTAAATCTGAAAGACGTATTAATTCACTTCACATATCCATTTAAGGGGCCACTATGTGGAGCTCAGCTCACACAGAACGAAGCACCGAGCTCCGGCTCGCTTTGTTCCACAGATGTAAGGGTTAGTGGTCAGTGTTGACTAAACAAGAGAAAGGCCGTTTTAAAGCTGAATTTACACTGCTGGCTGTGGTAAAAGGTCATTTTAAGTTAATAAGGACGATGTTGCACTTGTTTGATTTGATTTGATTGAGTGTATTTCGATTTTGAGTATAAACTGGTCAGTCTCTTCTTATTGAGTGCCTTAATTGTTATTTTAAGAATCATGGCCAATTGGACACTTCTGAATGTTTTCATTGTTTTAAAACTAAATGATAAAAATGTGTTCTTATTTATAAATGTCTTTTGTTTTATCTGCTGTACTGAAAACATACCAAACTACGACTCCAAAACCGAGGCACATACCGAACTGAACTTTATGTTTGCCCCTAAATTTTAGGTGAACTTGTGAAGAAAATTGGTTTTCCAGACACAGGTGAACTCTTGTCTTCACTAAGATATATGTCAGTGGCACAGTTCATTCCCAGTGTGCATATTAATCCAATATTTGTCCTTTATATGAGTCTATAATCTGTTACGATTCTTGTTTCTTTATGCAAACAAAAACTAAATTAGTTGTTTGTTGAGTTTTCTGTGTGAAATATCAATTATTTCATAGTAATATTCTGATTTAATGTACTCATAGCTTACACAGTATTTACATGCCCCCGTTAGATGAGCATACACCCCATAAATAAATAATAATATAATAAAATACATTTCTGTCATTGTGAGCTTTTTTTTTTTTTTTGCTTTACTGGGACGTGTTTCTCTTTTAAGTTGGTGAATCAGTGGAAAGGCCATCAAAGCCTGAAGCAGCAGGTCAGAGCCCGACACAAGGAGGAGAGACGGGAAGCGAGACAGCTAACTTGCTCAGCGTTGCCTTAAAAAGGACGAAATGATGTGACTTTCCTCCGTGTCAGTTAATGCGGCTCTGAATTTAGATCTGCAAATGACCGGCAAGGGTGTAGTTGCACACAATACACATACCATTAGGGTAGTAACGACAAAGTCACCATGGCAACTGTCATGCTAAAGCTGGGTTTCATCCTTCATTATAAAATGAGGAGCGATAGCTGCTCTGATGTGGCATTAAGGGTGATTAAACTGTACACTGAGGTTTTATTTCCAGTTTGATGGCAACAAAGTCGATTCATTACGGTTGGTTTTTTTTCGTACTCTTTTTCCAGTCATTTAATTTTTTCCACTCCCTTTTTTATCCTTCATTCAAAATCTGAAGGCACAAAAGCAGGTCCTGTATAAAAGGTGTGAATCAGCCTGCCCCTGTGAATGATTAAACACACTTCTGCTGAATAATCTAACCCAGAAGTCAAAGCTCTGTGATTACATCTCTTATCCTGTGTTGACCTTTTGCAGTAGCGCTTATAGATTTGTTCTCACGTTCCATACTTAATGGCAGCAGACTCTTAAATAGAGCTATTAGTCTTTAGCCGTCCTGGACGAGCGCCCTTGTTGAATCTGTGCATCCTTTCTTGTTTGACAAGGTGACCATTAACTGGATGTCAGTCATTCTCAAGATGGCTGCCGTGGCCTTCCTCTACCCTTCTCCTCAAAAACAGGGATGTCACCCGAACAGGAAGAAGCTTAATTACTCAGCCCCAGTTTGAGATGAATAATGTGTATTATTGATCCGCAGGATAAGAAGATAGGGTCCACCTGCCATTAGTGGCCATGATCCTGATTGTTATTAATCTCACTTTCTCTCTACCCCCTTCCCCCCTCCCCCATACCCCTCGTCCTGTTGTCAATGTGTCAATAAGAGGTCTTTATCAGTGGGTCACATTTGCATGTCCCCTGTCCTCTGGCCTTAATTGAGTTAGAGATAGCTCCTTTTACAGTACGATCAATGGCTGCATCTGTGAGGCTTGTTGGAGGCAGACGCACATTTGACCTGATGCTCCTGTGACGTATGAAGCTCGCCGTGTTGCTAATATTTCTATCTCACGAGGATGAAGTTATTAATTAAGCTTAAAAGGCAAACTTGAATCATACTATTATTCCACCGCTTTTTATGCCAAGAACAGCCCACCACCTGGCTTCCCCAGTGTTTACTTCATTCATCACTGGATATTTATACCCATTTTGATTGGCTGAGCTCCTGATACAAGAACTACCAGAGCAGCTATTTGATACGAGAGCCAGCAACTGTCATGGGTTAGGTTGAGCTATTTGTAGAGCGAAAAAGCAGAGGTGTCTTGAATACGAGACAAATAATGTGACCTTGTGTTGCAGAATGTAGAAGAAAACCTTCTAAGAGAGCGTTTTAATCAGCTGTAAATGTCCTGAAGGTCCTATAGGCTCTGTGCTGAGCAACAGAGCAGCTATAAAGCTAAAAATAAATAGTTCATGGATGAGACGTTAGCAAATAGCACCTAGGGAGAATCGATGCGTTGCACTGGAGTGGCCTGGATGAAAAGCTCTGACACTGTAGGAGACCGACTGATTATTAACTCTTCATCTTCCTCACTCACATCAACAGAGAAACTCTCTTTTGACCCAGAAAACAAAGAGATGAGTCTTGAAATGCTGGTCAAAAACCAAGGACATCACACAAACACCGAACACGGGGTTGTAAATAGTTTTAGGATGGAAGGATTGACGATCAATGTCTTGGGTATACTGAAGCCATTATTCAGCTTTTTATGGCCATGTTGTAAATACACGGCAAGTTCATGTTTTGTAGGTGTCGTCGTTATGTCTCTGAGACTTTGGCATCGTGGGTCGGATCTTGACGCCTCCTGTCCTCTTTGCGACAGAATGTTTATCAGTCTGATGCACTGCTGTGATCTGAATGAACAGCAGGACTCCCTTTACGGAGCCCGAGATAATGAATCGTGTAAAACCTCACTGCTGTCATCAGGTGTCCGAGAGCAGTTGTTAATGTTGTGAGGAGGAGGTTCAGCTGTCACCACACCACGATGTCTTCTTTGTGGTTCCACTTCAGTGGGTTCTCGTCTGCGCGGAGGTGAAAGGCACCGAGGTGTTTTAACATGCTGCCTTTGAGGTTGCTCTACATTTACTTGATTTGACTGGCAAAAAAAAAAAAAAAGATCCCAAAAAATCAGGCAGCTTGTTGACATGCCAACCAGTATTACAGCTTTTTGGGTGGGATGTTTACATGCAGCATTCAGGAGAGAAGGCTGGTTATTAACGTTCCTGTTTTCTTTAAAGGAATAGTATGCAGGTTTTTGATCATCGGTACGAGGCTCGTCAATGAATCCCCAACACCTCGGTTGCTGTGTCACTTCAACATCAACCGAATCACCTCAGAAGTTCAGGGGGAGTTTGCTTTGCTGGATTTGGACTCCATGTTTAATCACCAATAACGGAAAACTACACAAAATTGTCACAGTTAGACAAGGGCTGCAATTCAAATAAAATTCATTATTGAGTAATCTGCAGATTACTTTTTTTGGTTGGACCATTGTGTCTATAGAATTCCATAAAATGATGAAAATTTCTGTACAGTTTTCCACAGACAAAGGTGAAGGATGTCTTGAGGTTTCTGACCAACATCCAAAGATACCCAGTTTGTTCTCATGTGTGACCGAACGCAAGCAACAAATCCTCACATTTGAGACACTAGAAACAGCAAATTTTGTGTATTTGCTTAGAAAAAAGATGATTCCGTTCTCAAAATGGTTGCAGATTACTCAGATCCTCTTCATTTCATTGTTTCTAACCACACTTGTGTTTTGCAGACGGTGCTAAAAAGAAACTCTGACATGTTTCCATGCAGTGTCACAGTTTCCATCAGGGGTATATTTTGGACTCTGGAAAAAACGGATCTTTACTTGCCTACATGTAAACGCAGGAAGTGTAGTTATATGAACAGAATTAAAGGAATCATGTTGTTTATGTTAACCCCTTAAGAAAGGTGTTAACTGGTTAGAAACCACAGCCAATAATATAATGAAATATAATACAAATTGTCAAGTACAACATTGGGAATATACTTTTTTCTGTCCATTCTTGCTAAATACTGGGGAAGAGTAGCTGAAAATACATTTTCCTGTGTGAGCCTATTGAGTGACTGATCTTTTGGTTTGTATTAAAAGTTGTAGACATGTTGTTATCCATGAGCTTTGTTTCTGTATTTACTGCCCTGTGTTGCTGTGCAGCCTCCATTTATTTTAATCTGAATGTTCATGAAATCATTGAATTAACTCTGTTCTGATGAACAAGCAGTAAAAATCTGAAGTTCTCCAATAGCTTTTTGAAATATGATTGTTGCTCTGTAATTTGATTTGTGTTTTAGAAAATTCTAAGATTAAGATTTATTCAAGCCGGATAATTGAATCAAACCAACAGACTTGTTATTGTGTCGCTCCACTTGTAGACTGAAAATCGACGTCTGGATACACAGCAGGTTTCCCGTGTGAGACATTGAGCCATTTTTCTGTTATCACTTACAGCATTAATATTGGTGAGAAGGTGAAGTTAATCTGACTCGTACGATCATCAGTAAAGTGAAGGAGATCTAAAGGTTTGCATCATCTGCAGTGTACTTCTGCTTACAGGGAGACCTGTGATGTTTACCCTCCCAATCCATTCTGCACAGTGCAACCCTGCTCTGAGCTGTTCATTGTTGGGTTGCTCACATTGCCGAGTCAGGGAGAGTGTGTCCCAGCAGCGTGACTGAACTCGGCTCTGATTGGTTCATTTCCCCAGAGGCTCAGGCATCCACACCCAGTGTAGCCCACAGTAAGGCCTCGGTTAGCATTTAGTGGGGCTGCACGATTCTGGATAAAATGAGTCACAATCCTTTTGCTTAGAATTTAAATCACGATTGTCTCTCACTATTTTTTTCTCTGTATAGGTAAATGTTTAGTGCATTCATTTACCTGATACAGAAAACAACTCAAATATATCCCATTGTGCCTGATACAGGACCGGCGTTATGCCGAGTTCTGCCTGCATGCCAAGAATTGCATTCTTATACTTTGTATTGTGAGCCGTTTTGTCTCAACAGTGTAAATTTCACACATTTCATACTGACCTAACCTTAAATAACAGGGAATGCATTACTTGGCACACACTTCCTATTACTCAAAAACAACACTTAAAATCCAAGTTTGTTGGTAATCAAATGGTTTTATAAGCAAAATGAATAATCACTGATGAACCTGACAAAGAAGATTACATTGTTTTTAAACAGTAGATCTGCTACTTTGCTAAATCATTAGTAGTAGCTTTCCCTGTAGCTGTGCGCAGTCCTGAGATGCATGCAGTTCTCAGCGGGCGGGCAGAACTCGGCATGATGCTGGCTCATCTACTTTGGACAATAGAAAGGGAGCAATCCTGTTTTTAGCTGAAATGGAGCAGCTTTAAGAATCTGATAACATAACAATCAAGTTCAGTCTATCGGCTTTTTATTTTTTATTTTATTTTTTTTTTTTTTAAACAACCTTTGAACAAATATTTTTCCTACATTTTCTTCTTCTTTCTCTCTCTCTCCTATTTGCTCTGCCTGGGTTTATTTTCCTTCCTCCCAGTTTCTGCTGCTCTGCGTCACGTGGCGTAACTCTGCCTTGTTATTTGTTGAGGGAGACAATAGGCATGCTTGTTTTGATGCAGCTGATGTGACAAATGAAGATGCGTCAGAATCGCTGGCATTTAGAAATGAGATCGTACGGAAGCATGAATCGAGATCACAATGTTAATACGTTTACTGTTAATTACAGTTTACTGTTGATCAATAACAATTACTCAACTGTTACTCCGTTTGCTGCTGAGATTTCTGGCTTTCAAAACTCACACTGCGGACAGTTTTCAGTTTTGAAACCAAACCTGCTTCTATATAATAAAAGGCACTTCAAAATGTTCCTTTTCCAACTCTTAACAGTAAGTGACCAGCATCACAAGACACCTCAGCTCCTAAAGCTAATGAGCTGTGCTCTGAAGCCAAAACAAGTGACCCAGCAGTATTGCCGTCACTGTATTTCATGATGATTAGTCTCTTACTCGCCATTTCTTCTGGATTTCTGCCATCATTAGCTGCTTTTCTCATACGACTGTATTGTCAGTTACACTCGGAGGGTTTTCCAATCTGTTAGTATTGTAGTCTCTGGTTGCATATGTGGTCTCCTTTTGGACGGGAATGGGATTGTTTTTTTTCCTGAATCCAATTATATTTTGAACCAATATTAAAAACTAATTATAGTTAATCATTGAAAACGACAGGTATATTCAGTTTTAGAAGACGGGGGAATCACTGTGCGGAAGTTGATTTAAAATGGATTAGTGCTGGATCCAAATACAATACAGGGCCAGCATGTCCCGGAGCTTTTTGCAGGGTTTTGGCAAGTTGCTGTTCCTGCTTCTTGTTGGGTTTCACCACCGTCTCATACGCCGGAAATCGACAACAGATTGTATTTGAATTTAAACACTGATGCCTGCTGAACCGCATGTGATGGAGATTGTGTGTTCTTTGTTATTTGTCTCATGAAACACCCATGTTGTACAGTGAAAGATGCTAATCGTGTCAAATTGTTCCGTTCATAAAGACTTTCAGGTGCTACCTGGAGACAAAACTGTTGTTTTTAGAGCCCGAGTCTGTGATGTGAACACATTCGCTGCTTGCTGATGGCTTCTGAGTTTCTATATTTTCTGCTTCTTCCCCTGAATATTGTGATGTGTTTCCTCCGACATGATCCTGAGCGTGTGTGTCACTAATGTTGCAGCTTGTCTGCCTGGGTTCCTGTGTTTAGCTACTTGCCTGTGACTGTGCTGTCTGTCTGACTGTCTGTCTGTGCGGGAACATCCTCCTGGAAACAATCTGTCATGTCAAGAGTTTTGGAGAAGCTGTCATTCCTCTCTGTTTTCGTTGGACTGTTTTCACATACACGTGGAAATCTGCACACACATGCTGAGAATGACGGTGGCGGTCCCATGACTGCTGCACTAAAACACACAGTGCTGTTATCCTGTCCTAATTATGCACAGTTCAGAGTCAGCACTGCGCGTCTGCTTTTTTGAGGGGTTCTTTCCCCTGAGCTCACTTTTTTTTTTCCACTTATATCTCGTTTCTTGTACACGCAGGCGCTTTCTGACGTGCTTGTCATCCTTATTTGGATGGTAGAAACTCCCCCTGGGCATGTTAGGTGCTTAACTAGCTCAAAAAAAAAACGTGAAGCCCATCTCTGTTGTGTGGATTTTAACTGGTGGAGACAAGCAAACGCACCTGTGTCACTGCAGGGTGCAGCAGCTGAGCACAGGGTGCAGCTACAACAGCACAACAGCCCGCATGATGTTAAACAGCGGCTGACATGAAGTACTGCTTCTGCCTTATCTGTGCACTTAATATGGTCAATTTTTCAATTTATCAACCAGCAAAAAATGAATCGACTACAAGTTTGTGAACTAAATGAAAACGATTGTTTGGATGCTTTTCTATGATTTATTTCATTGCAGTCTAAATATCTTTGAATTTAAACTGTTGGCCAAACAAAGAATCTTTTGCTAAACCCCGACCCTGTAATTAATAAACCTATCAAGCTTTTGTTCTTGCAATAAAGACATGTAGCCTACAATGCTAACAGATGCCGTAACAATGCGTGATGTTTAAAAAAAAAAAGAGAGAAAGATCTGATTGATGTGAGCTTACAAAATCAAAATTTTCCATCTAAAAATGACAGGTGGCTTTTTTTTATTTTTTTTATCAACCATAGTGAGCTACTTAGTTAAGTTGTCTCCATGAGCTGCCTGACAGGGATGACTTTCTAATGTGTAAAAACGGGAATTCTCAGATAGGATCTTAAATATGGATTTGATAGTTACACACAATATATATTTGAGTAAGATTGAAGCTAATGCAAACAAAATGTAAAAAAAAAAAACAGTTTTAAGTATTTAATCCTATTAGAAGTATGAGGAAATTGTAACATAACCCCGTTTCTCTGCTAAGTTTACAAACTTGCCATTAATTTCTTTTAGAACAATAATAAAGAGCAGAAGTTAAGCTACACTCTGACAGTGAGGACATACAGTATTAAACAGTGTATGTGCTTTTTGGTCTTGAAAACTTTCCCAATTCACAGGCAGCTGTGAATATTTGGGAATGTCTCACTTCTGAGTTGAGAGCAACACACAACAGGCAACATGGCAGTCTGCAGAAAACGAGCTGTAGTTCTGCTGTCAAAATACAGAAAAGTGACAAACAACCGCATCATCATAATCCATAAAAAAAAATTAAAAAATAACATGGCGAAGAAGTGGAGCTCTGGAAATCAATATTTTGTAAATACATTTTGACATGTTTTGATGTAGCTACTGCTAGCCAACCAGGTAGGCCAAGCTAATTAACTTTGGCTTATGGTACATTTCCTCCCTTAACCACAAACACTCCGCTCTTAAAAACGAACCACTTTCCTAAGTGAACATTCCCAGTGCGACAGGTGTTCAGGTGCATTTCCCCACTTAGAGGTCAGAACTTTCCCAGTTGCTCTTTAACTTTAGAACAACTAAAGACAAAACCGACACACCAACTACAGACGATCCCTCTCACTGCAGGCTCGTACGCAACGGTTCAACATGTGGACATATCTAAAACAGCAGATGTGCTGATCTTAGTTACAGTTGCCAAACTGTGATTGGACAGCCATTGTTTTCAGGTAGGGGTTTAGTGAACGATTCATTTTACGGCATCCTGTTTGGCATTTTTCCAGATTTTCTGGTTATTAATAAGCTAAATGAATAACCAAGTAATTGAAAACTTAATTTAAAGATGCGTCAATAATCAAAGGCATAATTTTGATTCACAGTTACAACCCAAGACTTTCTTGTTTTTAATTGGAAAAAATGTAAATGTTGCGACAGAATTGGTTCACAAGATAACATAAGACCGCTTCTGACACTCACGTCAGTTCATATCTCTGCCGAGATCGTTGCATCCCATGGAAATCTATTCCTGGTCAAGAGCTGACAGCTCGAATCTGCATAACATCCCAAAATCTAACATGCAAAACGGAAGCCACATTAAACCACTTAACAGAAATAAGTTCACCGCTTTGCTCTTCAGATATGCTTTCTCAGCCTGTCTCTCTTCCTTTGTGTCTCATCTTCACGCCTTCTCCCTGCAGCGTCAAGGAATTACCCCAAACACAAGCAGCAGTGTGATTTCTGTGTCCTCTCTCTTGTTTTGTGGTCCAGGTGGAATCACGGGACACGTTGAACAGCATTGCGCTCAAGTTTGACACCACACCCAACGAGCTGGTTCAGCTGAACAAGCTGTTCTCCAGAGCAGTGGTGCCCGGCCAGGTGTGAACCGCCGTGCACGCCCTCACTGATGTATTCAGCGGCATCGCTTCATCACTGTCCTGCAACAGCCTCATATCCACAGTCACCCACTAACCGCTCCAACTCCTCATAACCGCATTTGAAAGCGTGAATGGTTTCCCTTTATCTCAGTCACTTAACATTTTCTGCATATGGCAATTTAGCTGGAAAAATGAAACATGGAAAGTTTTGAGGGAACATTAAATAACTGCATGTGTTTATCCTCCTCCTGTCTCACAGCAACTGACTGACTCACTAACCACATCCCTTCTCTGTATCCCCTCGTAATTGCCTGCTAATTACAGCGTCACTTGTCCCATTAGGATACAATTCATTGCATAAGAACTATTTTGTTTCTAAAAAGGTAGAATTATATGTGTGTTGCCTAAATTCTCCCAATGATGCTTTGCTTTCGACAACACGGCACAAGCTACCCACCTTTAACTCGCTAAACACGCTGCCAGCCTCCCTGGATTTGATGTTTCCTTTTTTTCTTTTTTTTTTTCTTTTTTTTTTGACCTTTATTTAACCAGGTAAAATCAATTGAGAACCAATTCTCATTTACAATGATGACCTGTCCTTCTTAGGCAATAGACCCAAATTCAATTTATTTTTTATTTTTTTAAAAGGGGAAAGTTACAAACATCCAGAATGATATTTTGTGTCTGTATTTCCTGGCATCAAAATTAAATCCGGTCCAATGGAGACGAGCCACGTACACCAATCCTGCTGGCTCCCCTCCTTCTCTCATCTCTCTAAACAATGCTGAGTTAAGCTGCGTCCAAACAGCAGGGTGTGGGGAGCACTTAATGAACCATCATCTCCGCTCTCCCTCCACGGCTGACGCAGAAGTTGTACCAAGACAAACACGCCTACCTTCTTTAACCCTGCTGACTCTCCTCATTTCTGAGAACAGGCCAAAAATTTAGAGTCCAAAAAGACTGAGTGCAAAAGGACCTTTCTCTCACAGTAGATATTGTACACGGGAGGCGGTCCTAAAGGTCCCTCCAGATGTGGTCACTGTCGAGGAACCACTTGTCGTATCCTTCTCAGGGATTCTTTTTTAATCCCTGTATTTACTTTTCTGTAATTTTGGGCTGAATTATGGTCAAATAATACGATTAAATTTCTCTCCCATAAAGGAATAGTTCGACAGAAATGCACTTAATGACTGGCGTGCTGATTATTAGATGAAAAGATCTAAACCACTCTCTTTACCATGTTTGTGGGCCAAATAGGAATCTACAGCCAGGACACAATTAGCTTAGTTTAGCATAATGACTGATAATAGGTGAGAACAGCTCACCTGGATCTGTCCAAAGGTCACGAAACTCACCAGCCAACACCTCTAAAGCATATTTATTCAAATGTTTTACAGCATCTTGTCACACAAAAGCCACCTGGCAACTTCCCAGTGACAAAGTTACTGTCAAAGCAGCTGAACCTCCTGGAAAATAGTCTTGCCCTCATAAAACCACAGCTTTGGTGTTTGTTCCCATTAAACAAACAATATATAATATGTTACAAGGTGATATAATAGCCGAGTGCTTTGGGGTGCAAACACCATCAGGAGTGAGTCCCTGGTTGGATTCCTGGCCAGCCAGACTTCGACTCTTCCCCCACATTTCCCGTCTGTCTCTAGTCCTCCTACCTGAAGAAGCCAAAACACCAAAACAGTCTTCTTCAAACAAAAGACATCATGCGTTACGAAGTGAGTTTTATTCGTTTCTTTACCTTTAGAACGAGCCAGCTTTCCCAGTTTGTTTCCAGTCTTCATGCTCGGCTAAGCTAACATGTCCTGGCTGTAGCTTCACATTTGGTATTCAGAACTTGGATTTTCTCCTCTAATTCTCAGCTGAAAAGTGAATAAGCATATTACAACTGATCCATTTTAGTAACTGGACTCAGTGTATCAGACTGGCCAACAAATAAAATCTAAACTTCTCCTTTAAGAGCTCGTCTTTCCCCTGCTTTGTGACATCATCGCACCACAGAGGGAGCTCAGCCTCCCGTCACTGAGATAATTAAAGAGAGTCTGTCGCTGATGGGCGTATTTAACTATGTTATGACATTTTAGTGACCAAACAATGAATCCATTAACTGAGAAAATAATCATTTGCTTTATCAGTAATGAAAATAAGTTGCAGCCTTTTAATTAAATAAAATATCAGCATGGCCTACATTCACTGTCTAATAAGCATGAGAACCAGCAGACATCACATCCCATCACTGATAACACTGACTTACTGTCATCACTTTCCCTCTCTGTGTTTATCTTGTCAATAGCATGAGGCTATTCACATGATTCCATGTTATTTGCCTTGTTAAACTCATGGTTGGAATGTGTGAGAGATCCACTTCTATTTCTGTGTGTGTGTGTGTGTGTGTGTGTTTGCATGAAGGCATTTCCTGTGTAAATACAGACATGGATTGTGTTTGCAGGTTCTGTACGTTCCTGATCCCGAGTACGTCTCCAGTGTTGGAAGCTCCCCTTCCCTCAGTCCCATCAGCCCCCTGTCTCCCACCTCCTCAGAAGCTGATTTAGAGAAGGTGACGGTACGTTGACCACACCGCTGATGCACCTCACACGCACACTCAGAAAATGTTCTTTGAAGGATCGAAACAACAGCTGTGTGAAATATTCAAATGTTTTAATTTTGATATAAAACATGACTCGCGTATGAAACAGATCTTATCGGTCTTTTTTTTTTTTTTTTAAGTAGCCTCATAGCTGCAACGTTATGTTACCATTCACAGCCAATACGGTTTAATGCAGAACCATTGTTTTACTTTAATTTGGTCAGAGAGACTTCACTATCATCTATCAGAAGGTTTAATATCCACATGAAAGACAGGCAAACATCTCCAGAGGTTACTTGTCACTGAAGCAGGTGACTGTTATTGATTTACCAACCAGCTCCCATTTCCCCATCATCCATTTAAGGTGTCACAAGTAGACGTAACATCAACTGTTAGACCTTTAGGCTCCTGATTACCATACACTGTTAATTGCTTTGTCCACATACACACTGGAACCAAAAGCAATCAAGCTCTTTGCCTCTCTGTTCCCGCCACGTACACACACAGCATCCACGTAAACACGGACTCATCCTTCAACCGCTGCTGTCATGTTTAAAGCTCTGTTCATTGTTAGCCTAAAGGTAAACATCCAGGATGATGGGTCATGCTGTCAAGGACAGAAAAGACAACAAGAGGTGGCAATAAAACGGTCCTTTTATTTTCCAAGGACAGAACAGGAAGTGATGTTTGTATATTGTGTGCACATATAGTCAGGCGCAAGGACGTGTTACTTTCTAAAAATGGCTGTTGCTCAATGTGTGAAGCTGTAAAATGATTCCTTCTCGTGCATCGACTCAGAAAATGTTGTGTGTCCAGTGTCATTTTAGCACTTAAAAGAATGTAAGACTTTACAAGGAGCCTCAGTAAATATGCACTTTTATCAGTACTGTATAGGGTATGTACATTCAAGCACACCATAATCTTGTGCATGCCCTATAAATGTGGCCTATTTATGTTTAAAGAGGAAGCAGAAACTCGTGGTCTCTTTTCAAACACGAGGCAGACATGGAACATTTTAGTCAAGGGGCCACATACTGCCCACTTTGATCTCAAGTGGGCCAGACCAGTAAAATCATAGCATAATAACGCATACATAACGACAATATTTCTCTATGTTTAAATCATTGGTGAAGGTTTTTGGATGATAAACCCTATTTTAAGGTCTTTCTACAATAAACTAGAAACATAAAGAGCAAAAACTCAGACATCAGCCCACTGTTTATCTGCCTGGGCTCTCCTCTGCAGATTCCCTAGCAGCGATCGCTTCTTCCTCCGGAGCAGACGTCGCATTTACGCTGTTTTTGAAGCGATTACTGGATCGATTAAAAAAAAAAACAATTACAAAACGTTTGTACTCATAAACCTCCATATTCTCATAGAAATGCACTTTATGTCTTTCTGTAATTTTCACACTTAGCAAAGTCATCCGGCGGGCCGAGCTGGCCCCCCTGGTGGGCCGGATCCGGCCCACGGGCTGTATGTTTGACACCCCTGCACTAGAAGGTGCATGTGTAAATAACCCGGAGCACCAGATGGTTTGTTCCACAGAACCGCCCGAGAGGTCGTCCTGTTTGGAAAAGGGCAGGCACGTTCAAAATCGACATGCCAGGTGATTGGACCTTCTGTCTATCAACTGATTGGTCCGGACCGCCGCCGGTTCGTACATAGACACGTAACTTGACGCCTAATTGTAACTGCTTTACACAAAGATGGAAATACACGGCACTGATGAGTAGATACGAGAGCAAAAACTCGACGCAATATCCCTCTAATTGCTGTCGCCTTGCTCTGTAGTGGGATTTCTTCCTGCCCTGACATATGGCCTCATCTACATGACATGGCATCACATTTCTTCCCACTTGTTCTTCTTAGCTTCACTAGTGAACCATGAGATGTAGAAAAGCGAGACGTTGTCCGGTCCGGTCAGCCTTACGCCTCCCGGCCTCACAGCTCTACAGGCTGGCAGCGTGAGCCATCTCCCTCAGGTGCTGCGTCTGCAGCATCTGAATGAGCCAATCATTAAGCACCGCAGGAAGCCCAGTGGTTCCTTGAGAAATATGACTGTTTCCTGGTCTCTATGGAAACGTCGGTCTTGTTTTGCTGCTTTCGCAAGAAAATGGATACTTCGGGTCACTGTCACTGCCGCTCCGCCGGAGTGTGGACGCCCTCCCACCAATCGGTTCTCCCTTTGGTCGGCTCCCGTCCCTGTCCGTTAATTTCTCCTCGGTTGCCAAAAGAAAGGCTGCTGATCATTCACTACTTATCTATTTAGGCCATTGCCTGCGAGAACAGGAGCATATTCATCGGCTCTCGACGGGGGAGGATCAGAAAGAGGGGCTGTGACTGCAGAGAAATTAAGCCTTTAAAAGTGATGGCGTGTCTGATATTTAGAGCAACTAATGAACGGAGGAGCTCGCTCTCTCAGACACGCAGCCAGGCAGCAATTATTCCAGGCAGAGGAAGTGTGCTTGGAAGGCAGAAGGGAGGGAACATTACCTCACTCGATGTGTCAACTCTGTGTGTGTGTGTGTGTGTGTGTGTGTGTGTGTGTGTGTGTGTGTGTGTGGTGTGGTGTGTGTGTGTGAGTGTGTGTGTCTGTCTGACTGTGTGTGAGAAAGCGTGCGTCTGTATCTGTCAACTCTGCTTGTTTGTGTGTGCCTGCCTGTACATTCCTATCTGTCTCCCTCCGTGTGTGTGTGTGTGCGCGTGTGTGTGTGTGTGTGTGTGTGTGTGTGTGTGTGTGTGTGTGTGTGTGTGTGTGTGTGTGTGTGCGCGTGTGCGTGCGCGTGCGTGCGTGTTGGTAGTTATACAGAAGGATGTGACATCCAGGTGCCGTTTCATTTTTAAACCACAGGAAGAGACCTTAATAACTCACCCTGCGTCTCCTCTCTCTCCAGAATCCCCAGCATCTTTTAATTACAAGCCTATTTTGGAGCTCGGCACGCTCGTCTGAATGAGGTTGTTATCGACATGAATGGTTCTGGGAGGTGTATAGTAATAGCAGTGCAAGCAGCAAAAAGCTGGTCTAACCCCGATGAAGACGAGTGCCCTGAAGAGAAACTACTCTCAGATGCGTCTCTTTGAGATGAAGATATGAAGGCAGTCAGATCCCACACAAGACGCTTAAAAAAGCCTATTGGATGTTCAAATGGCTTGACAAATAATCAAAGCCATTAAACACAACACAGTTCTTTTCCGGCAGAGTGTTATTATAATTTATTGCCATCAAAACTAGAATCAGATAAAGATGTGGGAAGGCGCATCGGTGTAGCTAACATGATCAACTGAAGAGTTGCCATTCAGATTGGGATCAATGTCTGAATTTACCTTCAACCCTCCACTTTCTTCGTAGTAACGCTGGCCGGTCTTCATCGAGTCTTTTAGCCAGTTCTGAAGTGAAGCTGGATCTCGTACATTTCAGTGTTGTAATAAATGTATCCGTGTCAACCACAAAAGTGATTATGACTTAGGCCTGGCCCGACCCAAAAGTCTGGTTCTGGTACCAACCTAGCCTGGTTTTACCAGACCCAAATTTACTGCATGACTTAATGAGTCTGGCCAGGCTCCATTGGAGATTGTTTCCAGTCGTTGCGTCCAAACAGGCGCAGACCTCAAGTTCATTTGGAAACTGTTGGAAGAGCCTTTAACCAATCAGCACTGACCACCATATGATGCATGTTGTGTGCCAAAACTCACCAAGCTGTTAACAACACAGACCTTCACTGGATGTGAGCAAAATGCAACTTGGCATCAGTAAATGATCATTGCAGACTTAAGGAGGAGCTCTGAGTAATGAGGAGAGCTGAGAAATAATATAATATGAAATAATAATGAGAAAGAAATATGGATTTTGTGTAATTAGTGGTAGATACAGAATAACAGTCCATGCTAAGAAAGAAGCAAATGTGAAGGAGCCATGAAGTCAGAAAACCCACTCATTTACACGACAGCTTACATTTGCTAATATTAACCACCATATGTCTGGTGTACAACAGTTCTCCCATCCTGGTCATACTAGACCAACCTGCAGTGCATTTATTTTGATCTTTAGAATGTGTTGTTGCTTTTGGCAAAGTAACATTCATCACACCGCGTGGCCTGTGGAGTTTATTTTTGGAATAGAGTAACCTGTGTGAGTTTCGCGTGTGTGTGTGTGTGTGTGTGTGTGTGTGTGTGTGTGTGTGTGTGTGTGTGTGTGTGTGTGTGTGTGTGTGTGCATGTGTGTGTGTGCATGTGTCCCATAAATTGCTGATCTGTGTGTCTCCACGCAGTGTTTCAGCTGGCCTCTTCTTCCCCTTGTTGCCTTTAACTCCTCAATGAAGGGTGAGTTTAAGGTTTTGGAGGTGAAGGACTTCAAACGAACATCTGATGATCAGATTCTGAAGTGACACCCTTTAATTTCCATTGTCAGAAAGTAGAAGAGAAAAGAGTTAGAGGTGTCACATCAAACTTCTACAGAGGATCTGATGTGAACTATGAATCCATCATATGCTTTAATTCACTTGTTACACAGCCTTACCCGTGCTTCAGTGAGCATGCTAAAAGTTTTTTTCACCATGCAGTTACATTGTTCAGTGTTTCTCTGTGGGAGCTAAAGGCCAGATACAGCAGCTCTGAAGTGTCTTCATGCTCTCGGTCTGCCTGCTGGCCTGATGGTATTGGCAGCAAAAAGTAACACATCTTGCAGGCATGGATCGTTGGCTGGCTGGCTGGCTGGCTGGCTGTGTGTGTGTGTGCGTGTGTGTGTGCGTTTGTGCGCGTGCGCGTGCACACTGGCTGACTTTCCGGCTGGCAGTCTTGCTGTCGTTGGATTATTTGGCATCCACTGGCTCGCTGGCGTAGTTGCTCTCTGGTCATATGTGTGGGCAGGCGCATTCTCTTCATCCTATCCAGACCTTCCTCGTGCTCACACTGACACGCGCACGCACACACACACACACACACGCACACACACACACACACACACACACACACACACACACACACACACGCACACACGCACACATGCTTACACACCCTGGTGGTACAGCTACTACTGTGACCTTGTCTGTCTCTTCCTCTTTTGGCACCACTTTTACCTCCCTCCTTCCTTCCTCTCCTCCACTGGGGCTCCATCTAAAATTAGCATTGGAGGAAGTAGCACCCGTTTAGTTACCTATGTACTGTATGTGGTGCCATCTCTTAAAACCACCTCCTATGCCTGCTGTATCTTAGTACAAATCTTGTGATTAACTTGTAAAAACAAAAAAAGGTGTTACAGATTGGATCTCAATGTTATCAAGCATGACAGATTCCAAATATCAGCTCCTCGGGCTGCGGCATGATATTGGACTGTAATACTGGGTGATAGGAACAACAGTACAGATTGTACTTGAAGACTTCTGGCTCGAGGCGTTTGATGAATTCCAACTATTGTGTGCTCCATCTTGCAGAACGCGGCCATGCCCACAAGGTGGAGCTGTGGATCGATTTTATTTTTGGTTGCACCATGTGTCACTGTCAAGGTCAAAGCCAGGTGGCACCTCAAGACTTCCTCTCTGAAATCTTTATTATTACATAGAAGCAAATTATGCTCAAATACGTCACATTAAAAAAAAAAAATGTACAAGATGCTGCTTGTTTCTAATGTATGTGGATCGGTACAGTCTTATAGAGCCTCTGACGTTCACTTCCTCACCATGACCTGGATTGGGGCCATATATCACAGAAGCCGCAGCCTCTTTTTTTCCTTTCTAACTTAACTGCGGGTGCGGAGAGAAATATCGGTTTGAAACTAAAAGGGTATTGATTTCTGTTCGCCCCACCACAGTTGTCATCTCACAATGTTACACCCATCTGCTGTCCCCAGCATCCCTGTCAGCTTCCCATAGAGTAGATTACCTCGATGCCGTCCTCCATCCACCTCACCGAAACCCTCACATAAGCTCATGGTGGCCACGTTAGGCCTTAGGTTTTCCCGGGCGACCCCCCCCCCCCCACCCCACCCCACCCATCCTCACCTCACCTCCTCTTCCTCTACATCCAGTTCAACTCAACACTCTTCCATCCTACCTTCCTCCTCCTCCTTCCTCCCCCTCTCAGACGGTACTCACAGTGGCCAGCACAGCGGCTCTTTCATCTTTGGGTTTCAGCACAGCAGCCAGTCCACTACGCTGCGCTGTGCTCTTTCTCTCCCTTTGATGTCACACACATACGACTCTGTCTGGTATCTGGTCACCTCAGGACGTCGGCATGTCACGTCGGCATGTCACGGCTCACCTCAAACGTGGTCAAAGAAAGTCTGTTTGTCTTCATTTTTCTGGGAGGTCGTTTGAGTTCACCCTTCTGTCTTACTTGCCGTGCCATGCTGGATGTCTGGAGGAGGCTGAGGGTTAATATGGGATATAATAAAGAACTCCCTCACAGTGCCACGCTACAACGCTGAGAAAATATCAGATGCCTTGGAGGCCAGCGCCAGACAAACACTGGTCATATATGAGAGGAGAAAAGCAGAAAAGCAATATTCACTTCAATTATGTGAAGTGTTTTTGGCAGAGTGGTGCTGTTTTTATATTTCAGAGCCTAAAACTGTCAGCTGACCTTTGTGTTCACTGCTAGTTTGCTCATTTTAGTAAGCTAATCGTCTAAACCATTGATTCCCAAACAGGCTGCTCGCGCCCCGGGGTGCACTTGGAAACATTAGCATGGCAGCTCAATTCATTTAGAAATAAAGAAAAGAAAATGACCATTTCATTGAAAAATGAAATCACTAAATGCTGCGAATGAGAGAGCATGAACACTAGTTAGAAAGTCTAATGAAGAGAAATGGTTTCAATATTGAAGTAATACTTAGTAATACTTTTCAAATAAGTGACTAAATGTGGTAAGATGAATTTGTGATCTAAAAGTCTGAACTGTTGAGAACCTATAATCATGGATACATGAAATGGTAGTAAAATATTATACAAACTAGTTAACTAAAAATAATATAAACAGTGGACCTAGTTAGATTAAAGTAAATATTTAAAAAGCTAAAAGTCACAAATTTTAAAATTTAAAAAAAAACTACAAGTGATGGAAAAGTGGCTAAAACAAATAGCTAAAGTTACCTTTCACCATTTGAAATAGTTAAAAGTACATGCATGGTTGGAAAGTTACAGAGTAGTGGAATAAAAACTAGACTAGATCACTGAAAGTAGTTCACTGATAGATATGTGGTTAAAAAGTTCAAAGCAATAGATCTAGAACTAAAAGTGATACATTATTTAAAAAGCTGAAAGTAATGGATGAATAAAAGTATTAGGTAAAAAAATGATAGTTAAGTGGTAAAAAGCAAAAGTTAATGGATACATTTTGAAGAAGCTTAAAGTTCAAATTCAATTAAACGAACACCCCGCTTCAGTGACTGCAGGTACTTTAGGAAACTTGACCAGCATTGAATTTTGACAGTTCAGTTGAATTATAAATTTACATAAAGCAAACCATTCAATGTAATCATCAGTGTTAAATAACACCCAGTTTTGAAATCAAGTTAACACAAAAGATGGAGGGAGAGAGGGGCTGATGACTGGGCAGTTTTTGTGGAAAAAGAAGAACTCCTATTTAACTATGTAGCAACGATCATCACACCAACTCCACGGGCTCTTACCTGAAGCCATGTTATTAAGGAGATTTTCAGATTAAAAGATGAATAAAAGGACAGATTGTCAGCTTCATGAGAAGAACCTTTGCTCACCGTTTGCTGTGGTTTTTTTTTAATTGTATTTACTAATCATCAGCTCACACAGCAACATCACGTACAAATGCTACTGCAACAGGATCTCTCTTCTTTTGCTTTAAAAATTTGGCAAAATACCAGAAAGAGAAATCCTTACCTGTCACATGGTGTCGCCTTATGAGCAGCTGCTCTCAGCTGATGGACAGCGAGTGTGCTTCACAGTCATGTGGACTGTGTTGGATGTGCAATGGGTGTTATTTTGTACCAACACATAACACCCCTTTCTGATCCGTGTCAGACTTAATGACAGCGACTATAAGAACTGTTTGTTCTGCGTTTAGATGGAGGAGGACATGTTTTGTCATTGGTAGCTGCTCATTTCAGTCCAGGTGTGTGTTGTGGCCTGTCTTTTTTTTTTTTTTTTTTTTTTTTGAAGGGATGGAAAAGCCTGCTTCTCTTTTCATATTTAACCTCTGAGCAGGAAGGCCAGCTTAAATGAGTCACTGGAAAGCGACTTGGTTGAAGAGTGGAGTGATGAAGAGCAGTTGTGTAAGTGAGGTTGTGTTTAGTTGAAGAGGATGACGAGCTGCTTGAATTCCTACACATGTTGTCCTCGTTTTAACCAGCTGGGCCTCAGATCTTAAATTCATCAGCAGTAGATGCTCTGACAGGTCAGACAACCTGCTTTTCTCTGGTTGTTTTTTTCCTATTTATCTCCACCTCACAGTTTTAGGTCCCTCTCGCTGCTCCTCCTTCAGAGAGGCTTGTTTTGGCTGTAACAGATTGGCCGGCCTCCTCAGCCTTCCCCGGCTGCCAGTGTCTGGGCTGCTTGTGTCGGTGTGGGTCAGTAGCTGCAGGCTGTTTGTCGACTGTGCTGGGAGACGGAGAGGGGAGGTGTGGGTGTGGGTGTCGGGAGGACAGCAGACAGTTGTTATGGGCTCGGGCTCTCTTCTCTGAGCTCTTTATTGCTGCTGTAGCTCGACGCTGCTCTTCACTTCCACTTCTCCACCGGCTCTTGACGCCCTCCCCTCGCGGTCAGCATCCCCCCTCGATGATAACTCCCACACACTCTTCTCTGGCCTGCTTTTTCGTCTTCGTCTTTGTCCTCACTCCAATCGCGCCCTTTCATTGCCTTCAGCTCTCTTTGTCTGTTCCTCTACAGCAGCGACTGCATCCACTGCTGCTGGTTCTGCTCCCTTTTATTTTGTTTTCCTTTTTCACCCCTCTTTCTCACATCCCACACTTCCTCTCATCTTCGCATCCAATCTGACTCTCAACAGTCCTTCTGTGCCGGAGACAGTCCGTCCTGTCGACCACAGTCCAGTCAGTCAGACCAACAGTTGTCCCTGTGGACAGACTTGAAGCAGGCTCTCATTGCATGGCAACAGGCCGCTGGTAGAAACAGCAATCCCACCACACCTTGTGTTTCCAGCCCAGCACACACACCATCTGTGGCAGATTGCAGTTAGCATGGCGCAGATGAGGAAGCAGTAACAAAATTGCTTTATGGTCTATGTGTCAACATACTGTAAAAAGGAACAACATGGTTGACATATAATTTAAATTCCTTCTTGGCTGCACAGCCTCTGGCAGATTGTAGAGAAACAAGCATAATTATGAGGAAAATAATAGTTTTTATCCAGTATTATAGCTGCATGTATAATAACAAATTAAATGAATGTGTGTGTGTGTAGGAATATATTGATTTATCATTTTTCACTGTTTGCTTCTGGTGATTTCAGTTTACTTTCCTTTGCACATATCGTCATGGAAATGATGTATTTTGACGTGAGAAATGAACAGATGAACAATGACATTTTTTTTTTTGTCAATTTAATAACGAGAGAATATCAAAGAATATCAGAGAATCACAGAGTCAATCTGTTTCAGCTGAAAGGACAGCTTTCACAGAGTGCACATGATGAGTCAGACCAAACTTATAGATACAGGCACATATTTATCGGGAAATATGGAGCCAGAACAAGGACATCTTCCACCATGAGACTGGAATGTTTCCCTCTTCACTAGACATAGTTAAGCCAGCAGTTCATACGCTGGTAGAAGTGTTGGAGGTAAACTGGAAAGTTACATTGAATAATAATAGCATGTAGGTTATTACATATATAAGGTAATGATTAATTTTACTCCGACACATATAAGTGGTTAAATTTGGTTCGTACATAAAAATACACAAGTATACATGCTCACACAACTCATAGATTAGTGCATGAACTGCTTGTGCTCAAATGTATCAGGAATCTCGTGCATAAGTGGCAACTTACCGTGACGACACATGAACTGTCGTTTTGAAGCCTCGAGTGCAGCGTTTCAGCCATCGTGGTTTGTTTTTTTCGGAGCTGGAAGTGATCATATTGGGACAAACTGGGGAGGAGCAATGGGTGGATCTGAGTAATCTGACTGGGAACCCAAGGATGCTGCCCACGCTCAATGATAGCAGAAACCTGACTGCACCTCAGGCGTATCAATCGAACCACGCAAGCCCCCGAATGTCCCGCTTTTTAATGATGAGAGTATTTTCAGATGGATTGCCAGAAAAATAATCGGAAGCAGTAAATGTAGTTAATAGCATCAGAATGACTTGCGGAAAAAATATTTAACTTTGCATTTTATGAAAGAAGTTGAATGGAAGTCTATGGAGCCAGAGGTTCGTCTGACCCAGCCCCTAGTGGTCCTCAGTGGTATTTCACTTTGTAGCACTTCCACGTCGGCTTCACTTCTCAGACCAAGGAGCTCAACCATTTTTATAAACAGTCAATGGTTGTGCACACGGTGTAAAGTATTAGTTTTATTGACGGATTACTAAACAAACCTACTGTGTAGAGGCCCTGAGAGGACTTTTACTTTTGTTGTTGTTGGAAAGATACAGAATGACTGTGGATGTGTGCAAAGCCTCTACAAACAGATGCAAAACAGTTGTGAGGAAATGCAAAACCACTACAGGCTTGGAAAAAACCCCACAAAAAAACACCACCAAGAGATGCAAAACAATCACCAAGAGACGCAAAATACAGCTACAGCTTTTGTAGTCTTGTGTCCTCCAGCTCGGGATGTTGCACCTGGAGGGCCTTCAGCATGCCCGTGTCCAGGATCCCGTTGTCTGATCATCTGTCCATGGCTGTCTACTGTTTGGAGTTCCAAATTGCAGCTTTTTGTTGACTTTATTTAAGATGAAAATATTCCGAGTTTATTTGGCATTCCTCTATTACACTGAATAAATGATGTAACTGTTCACAGTTTATTATTACAATAACTAGGTCTTAACATATTTTTGCTCATTTCCCAATTGGACCTTCTTTGCACCCCCGGCCCCAATTCATGAGTGTCTAAACCCACCCTTGACTCAAGGGCGTATTAGTCTCTAATATAATAACATTAACTAGATATGAAATTGTTCAACATCATTAAAGTTGTGGTCTCATATGAATGTTTTCACCTAATTACCACTGTGAAGCTCAGGCACACAGGAGGCAAATGCTATCGGTTCATCACTGGGTTTCTTTTAACTCGATTGTTCTGCTGTGCAGAATATATCTGTTTATATATAGATAATACATTTAGAGACTCAAACACATCAGTTTGATGAAGTGAGACATAAATTAGTTCCACCATGTTTTACCAAGTGCACCGAGCTCTGCCTGTTCTCCAGTGCTTATTATTTACGGGGCTGTCTGTTGGGTTGAAACCTATTGAGAGATTTAGACAAGATGTGTACACCAGGATAAAGTGGAATCCAGCTTTATTGTCATTATTCAGTTTTACGTGCGTCCGAACTATGAACTGTATCCATCCCATGTTTCCTGGCACCTTGTTTTGTTTATCGGGACCAACACAGAAGAGTTCTGCTTCAACATCATGCTGACTATTTCCTCTCCCCTGCACTGTCCCCACCGCCACGCTTCCTCCTCGCAGGACTCCGATGGCCCCCCCAGACCAGAAGGCGTTCACCCCCCGGTGTTCTCGGCCCTGCGCCAGGCCAGAGTGGTGTCATCCACCTCCGAGGAGGAAGAGGCCCTCACAGAGAAGTTCCTCAAGATCAACTGCAAGTACATCACTGATGGCAAGGTAAGAAAACACACAACCATGTATGAGTATGAACACTTGACAGGCAACTGCAGACTGAAGCATAAATTGCCGTCAGCAAACACCGAAATGTGGAAGATGGAAGAGAGTGGCTGGAAGTGGTTGCATATCGAAGAATCAAAGTAAATGCAGACACACTGGAGAGCCGCCAGCTGCAGCTAGTCGGCACACTTTATACCTCAGACAGTCTCGCTGTAAATATGGAATTATTAGACAAATGAAAAGAACAACAATGCACTTTAAAACAAATCTCCACAGTGAAGCTGCTCGTTGTTGCGTGTCGTCACTCAGTTGGAAGATCAAGTGCTGCTTTTTACAATCAGTAATATACGTTAAGATTTCAGAATAACACCAGAAGAAATCAAAGAAAATATTAAATCATCCATTTGATCATCCAGAATCTAATAGATCTACAATTCTGTCTGAGTCATCACAGTTATTCTCATATTATTTTGCTTTTCCCTCCTCTGGTATTTGTAGCAATATCAAAGTCATTATACCTTCTAATTATTCCACACCTCCCAAGTTTTGTCTTTATCGTATTATCATTATGCTTATTGTTGTTGTTGTTGTTATTATTATTAATTTAAGAAACAGGAATGGAGATTTTACAGTAAGCAGTAGAGAAACATCCTGATGTCTGTGGGCACGTGTGTGAGCAGACATGACCAACCCTGTAGACGAGCACATGAAGAGGAGCGTCTCTCCTGCTGACTGTAGTTTAATTCAGCTGATTATAGTTCATGTTGTTCAGATGGTCTTTAACCGGGAAGTCTGCAGCTCCTTGAAGTGTTTTACAAGTCCGGGATGTTAAAAGGTCTAAAGTACGGTTAAATGTTGTGTTCGGGTCTTCTTTACCTTCTGATCTAAGTCTGATCAGATCTTTGTATATTTAGTTTGTACTTTTGTACCATAATTAATCAGTAACTTCAGGAGAGAATAAAAACAACTGATTGGCAGGTACGAAAAACTGCATACATTCTGTGGTTGTTGGTCGAGGTTTGAATCAGAGTCAGCATGATGGCAGCCGGCTGCCAGGACGTCCCAAACTGAAATAAACACAGCCTTTCTCAAAGTGTGTGTGTGTGTGTGTGTGTGTGTGTGTGTGTGTGTGTGTGTGTCCGTCCCGGCAGCTGACCTGCTCTCACACACACACACACACACACACACACACACACACACACACACACACACACACACACACACACACACACACACACACACACACACAGATCCGTGGCATTGAACCACTGCTGATTCACTCCCAGGTACCAAATGAAAGCACTGAAGTGGTCAGCGCTGGCAGTCAATAGCTTCTACTTGATTTAGGACATTTGTGCTGAAATGGATTTGGCCTCCAGTTGTTTGTGCGCTGGAGGCGCTTTATGGCAGATAACATGCTAAGTTGTTCCTTTTATGGAACAGAGTCTGATGGATCTCATTGTGCCTCTGTTGTCCTGCTGTCAGGGTGCGGTGAGCGGGGTGTTGCTGGTGACGCCCAACAACATCATGTTCGACCCTCACCGGATGGACCCCCTGGTTCTGGCCCATGGGTGCGAGGAGTACGGCATCATGTGTCCCCTGGAGGAGGTGCAGTCTGCCGCCATCTACAAGGAGATCACCGACCCCAAGATCAGAGAGGCCGTCCCCGAGTAAGAGAATACGTGTAGTGGTAGGAGATGGCTCCTGTGAGGGGGACGGCATTACATAAAGTATATGCAGCTATGAATGTGAACACAGACCTCTAACTCTGATTTACCTCCACATAAATCTGCATTCTTAGTTTTGATCTTCCATGTGTCTCTCACCCACACAGAAAGGCAGCAACCTCACTGTAATCAATGTCATTCTCCACTGCGCCCATTGTCAGTTTGCATTAGCAACCATCGGACAGTGTCATCACCCCCCCCTCCCCCCCACATACCAAAATATAAAGGAAATGGCAATTACAGTGGGGTTAATGAAGTGTGCCTGCACCCTCCTACATTGTGATTTCTCACCTCTTTATGTAAGAGGAAGCAGCCACTTCACAGGATTCACTTGTGTTGCCTCCACAGATTTGTCCGTTTTTTATTTTTCTTTACTTTTATTGATTTAATGTTGCCAAAGCCAAATGTATGCAAGTGACAAATAGTGTAGTTATGAACCATTTCTCTCTGTTCCTCATGCTGGTTGCAGGGTCTGTGGCAGAGCTGTATTTAGCTGCTTGAGTTGGAGCTGTTATTGTGCAGGCAAATGGGTGCTTTTTGTGCCCAGCTGTTTTCTCAGCTGAGGCTCATTGCCTCTGTCTCTGTCTCTCTCTCTCTCTCTCTGTCTCTCTCACTGTCTCTCTCTCTCTCTCTCTGTCTCTCTCTGTCTCTCTCACTGTGTCTCTCTCTCTCTCTCTCTGTCTCTCTCACTGTCTCTCTCTCTCTCTGTCTCTCTCTCTCTCTCTCTTTCTCTCTCACTGTCTCTCTCTCTCTCTCTCTCTCTCTCTCGCTCTTTCTCTCTCTCTCTCTCTCTCTCTGTCTCTCTCGCTGTCTCTCTCTCTCTGTCTCTCTCTCTGTCTCTGTCTCTCTCTCTGTCTCTCTCTCTCTCTCTGTCTCTCTCTGTCTCTCTCTCTCTTGCTGTTTCTCTGTCTGAACACAGCTGAGCAACAAGTGCCTGTAGGATGTCATTCTCTCAAGTGTTTTGTTTGCATGCAGCCTCTTTGAGTTTTTCAAAAACAAGACTTCAACATTTCTATTTGCAGTAATTTGTTCCCCTGTTCAGTGAAATAAATTAGTTTGATGTTTGGGATATTAGCAATTACACAACTATGGATTAATCACAAAACAAAAACACAGTTTTCTCCTTGTAGGTGTTTTGTTCCTGGCCTTGTGTTGAATTATTTAGCCTACCTATATTGACACACTGTAAATAAGGTGGACAAAATAATAGAAACACCTGTCAATGTAATAAAACACAACACAGAATCACCACAATCATCTAAAATGGGAATTGCCATTTCATCAAAAACTAAACATTAAAACAGTTATAAAAAAAAAAAACATGTTTGGCTTTATTACAGGGCTGTTGTTAGATCTGCTAAACAGTCAACTGAACATACTGTATGTACTCCTGTAATTATCGTGTTTAATCTTGTGAATTATGTTTGACCGTTCAGAGACAGAATGAGAGCAGAAGCAGCAATCTTGTGTGACAGCATTATTAAGTTAAATTAATGTGACCAACATAATTTACTTGCTTTTATTTAATGTGTCATTCAAATTGAATGGGGTTGTGCTGCAGAAATAGCCTCTGACACTATAAATAAGAAATTATGAACCATACAAATGGTTGATTATTAGTTAAATATGTTTGGTTTTGCTATTTCAAAAAGCTGTCAGACTCACAAGACACATGCAAAAAAAAGTTGGCTTCGTAAAATGGAAGATACTAGAAGAATTGAGTCCCTATTTCAGGTCTTCCCAAAAAAAACCTGCATCCTAAATTTTCCACAATGTATCTGGTGTCTTTCACTAAAACCTCCATGACAGAAACAGTATTCTGTCAAACAGGATGTCTGTAAAAGATTTGAAATGTCAAGCCTCAACCGAGAACTTTCTCTTGACACCAGAACTTGTAGTTTGTAGGTGTCCAACATCTGAATATTTCTTTTATTTTGACAGTCTTTTGTACCACTTTCATGTTTCCAGTAACCTGGAGCCTCTGCCAGCTGAGAGGCATCCCTCCCAGAAGGACCCAGAGCAACGTCTGAGGGAGCCGGGGGCCAACGACAGCGGCAGCAAGGCCCCACTCGGCACCGAGGGCTCTTTCTCTGAAGATGTCTTCACCGAGTCGGAGCTGTCCCCCATCCGGGAGGAGGAGCAAGCGTCCTCTGAGGATCTCCGTCTGGACAAGTCCTCTGGCGCTTCCACAGAGTCTGTGCAAACCGTCACCAAGGTGGAGGCCACCGGCAGCAGCTCCCAGGCCCCAGGCCGTGCCCGTGGCTCAGTCAGCCAGCCGGAGGAGCCCGCCGCCGCGGCGAAAGCAGAGGACAATCCACCAGACACCGCCACAGAAAAGAATAGCCGGTCCCCCATGGGGTCCAAGCAGCACAGCGCAGAGAAGCCACCAGGCACACCCACCACTACCACCACCACCACCAGCAGCAGCACTAGCCAGGCCCAGGGTCCCAGCAGCAGCAACTCTCGCCCAGGGTCCCAAAGCTCAGCCACCACTGGTGCCACAGACACCACCACCCTCTCAGCCAGTCCACACGGAGATGCCAACCAGGGGACGGACGTCTCCAAAACGGACACTATGCAACAGGGCAAGGAGGAGAAGGAGAACGCAGAGCAGACGCAAAAGGACGGCACGGAGGACTCTGCAGAGGGTAAACACACGTCCTGAGTTTCAGTCGGGAAATGTATCATTTCTACCAGGAGGTGCAGGTACAGGACATTGTGTTGTCTTTTAGCTGCTCCTCTCCGTCCACATTCTTCTGAAGACTATCAAAGTGAGTTTGTCTGCTCTCTGCCTGCTACGGCATCGCTTCTCTCATGTTGGCTCCTGATAACCTTTCCCTTTCCACTCTGCCTCAGTGCTAGTAATTAGAACGTAAAGACGAAGGGAAATGGCATCCTCTCTAGCTAGCCGGGCTTTATGTGGCTCTTTGATCTGTGGCTCTGGTGGTCCGGGGCCACTCCTCTGGGTGATAAGCTAAAGCCTATCAAACAGCACAATGCCACAAACACACCTGGCGCCCAAAGGGGAAACACGGTGACGATTAAACCCAACATCAAAACACCTTCTGAGACGGCATTCAGACAGCTGATATTTATATTTCACATCCTTCTCTGGCTTTGCTTTCATGTGCATTCAGACAAACTACAGATTGCACAAACCTGCATGTTTAAGATTAAAGGATTGACCCGAGGTTTTAGATGTGTTTATATCAAACATCAAACTTATCTGCTGGTAACATACACGACAGCAAGAGAAAAACATCAGCTTTAACATCACATGTACTTGTATACGTTTTAAGATTATATATATTTCATGAAGAATCTTAAAAAAAACAACCCTCCTGAGAAATGGTTTAAAATAAAACATAGTCGTAAAACAATGTTGATGTTTTTGACCAGGATTTATCTTCATCCCTGAGACAAACTTCCCAGCCCATATTTCCCTGCACTCCAGCCTGCTGCATATTTGTGCACATAAAAAAAAATCCCTAGACACATTTCTTGGGCCACAAATTGCAGCCAAAATAACGAGTTTTGAATGTGTTTGAAATCATGTATCCTTAAGGTTTTTGCTTTTACAGAGGATTTCTCCCAAAGCTCAACCTAAGGACCCTAACACCGGTATTATACCCCTGTGTTGGTCTCGTTTTTACTACAGATCACAAATACATAAGATTACTAGCCACCCTTTTTAGTTTTAGAACGCTTTCCTCCTTCCAGACATCCACTGGTTTCCATTTGTTCCATCATGGTGTCCTGTCCATCACAGTGAGCTAATTGTTGCTCTTATTTTGTAATATAATCTCCTGGCAGCTCGACAGTCAATCATGAGTACACATCATGGTTTTCAAAGTGTCCATGTTGTCTTATTGTTTGTGTTTGAGGTTTGATTTCATGACAGATTGATAATGCGCTTCTACTATAGATGTCAGGTTATCGTTAAACACACCAGCACAAAGTCTCACAATAGTTTCTGCTCTCAGCTGTAACAAAGTGACATCATGATTTCACGTAACCTTATGAAGGGTAGCAGGATGTTCACTGTGATGGATCACCTGACCACATGAACTGCATCGAAATACTCTAAAAAAGCAGGCGGGAAAATGAGCAGTAAAATATACACTATTAGTAGTTTTTAAAATAACACGGCAGCCTTATTGTCTGTCTGTCACACTCACTGACTTAGTTGTGTCCATATAACCCACTCTACTTAAACACACAGCTGTGATTCCAAAATGATTCGTCTCCCCAAGAAGACAGTCAGAGACAGATTTGCCGTTTACTCCCTGGACATCATTGTCTCACAGAGAGCCGAGCTTCAGAAGCAGCTCTAATTCACGGGCATCTCAGCAGGGCTGCCCTTTATTCTGTGCACATTAACAAAGCCACACAAGAAACAGCCTAAACAAGCTGCTTTAATACAGAATTCATGAATTTAAACAAAAAATGAATTTGTCCCACTTGGCTACGTACTGGAAGCAGCTTCATGATTTAGCGTTTTGCTTCTGTCCAACCAGGGGCAGGCTCAGTGTGATGCCACCGGCACAGTGATCTCATTCAGCTTCCTGCGGCTCTGACCTTATAATAGGCCACTGATAATGTACCACGGGCAGAAGACTTGGTGTCACTATCAATCATAGTGTGTTACTCCACTTATTTCTGTCATCTGTTGTGTTTCTTCCACAGAATTACTAATGCTCGCTGAAGTAGCAAGTAAATAAATCCCAAACTAGGTCACATAAAAAAAACAGTTATGAAGAGTAACAGTTAGTCAGCAAGATGTGCTTTGTTTTTTTTTAGACATTTGGTCCAGAACAAAAAAATCTTATGTTGACATTTTGCTCTTTTTTTTTTTTTTAGCTTAGCTTAGCATAGCAGCTAGCCTGGCTGACTCATAAAATAACAATATGTTGCTATCAACATCTCAAATCTCACTAACTACCAGCCAACAGAGTTTATACCCCCAAAATACATTCCTTGGCTGATTTCTGTGTTTCTGTGATTGCCTCCTTGTCCAGGTTCAGGGTCTGCTGAGAAGCGGAAGCACCGCTCTCACAAGTTCTTGTGTCTGCGAGTGGGAAAGCCCATGAAGAAGACATTCATTTCCAACGCCAGCGCCTCCATGCAGCAGTATGCCCAGCAGGGCAAGAAGCACGAGTACTGGTTCTCTGTGCCGCAGGAGAGGTCAGTACCTCCGCCTCACCTTCCACTGCTCCCCGGGCATGATGCATTTGAATACAAGCAAATAAGGGTTGTGGTAGCCTAAGTAGTAGGCCAAGAAAAATCTTATAACCACTGCTGTGCCCTATATTATAAAGGAGTATTTAAGATGGACACAGAGCAAAGTGAACCCATATTAAATTCCTAACAAGCCACAATAGCTGAGGTACCTCACCTTCAGTCCTTTTAATATTTGAAACCAATCAAATATGCATTCTTTGTCAGGTCTGTCTCCCACTGCAGCTTCTGCCCATCTCCCTGTGCTGCCTCTGCTAGACAGCTCGATGATTTATTATTCATTCACTCTGCAGGGAGACAGACACGCACTTTATGTCTGCGCTGGGACGCACACACGACCGAGGATCGGCTGCAGCCAGCCGCTCGCTCGCTCTGTGTTCTTTCCAAAGCTCATGATTTGTATCCTCAGTGTGCGTTTCACTCACCAATGTGCTCCTGGACTTTTTCTGACCTGCGCTGAAATTCGTGATGTTTCACATCAGCTGAAAATAGCCTCGGCTTGTTTATGTGTTGTTCCAAGTTGCGTTGCTCAGCCTGGATGTAACGCTGCCAAGTCAGCAGTAGTCATGATTGCATTAGAGCTCTTCACACTGGAAGGAGATGATGATGAGAAAATATGGGCTTCCTTGCACGTTCTTGTAGAATGTTTATGTGGCGAATTAATCCCAATTGCACTAACAGCCTAATTTAAGTCCCTTTTCTTTAAAAAGCCATTTATTTGTGCCAGATCTACAGCCGATTGGACGCAGCACGACGCTGGTTCATAGCTCTGTTCAGTGTGGTTACTTTTTCTAAGTGAAGAAGCAAAGGGATAAAGACGCTGCACTGTGCCGCTTCTCTTTGCAGTATGTATCTATAGAAGTCCAGCAGCAGCACACACGGTGCTCTCCCAGGCTGATAATCACATTTGAATCAGACAAACAGGCGTGTCCTTTTTAGTTAGTCATGCTACCACAAATGCCTCATCTTGCAATGTGTTGGGTGCCTGATTGCAGTAATGACACTGAAATTCCCCTCTCATCATTAGTCGCTATGAACTTATGAAGTCGTGCTTGTTAAAGCCTTGTTGTTTTTATCCCCCGGGTTGCTCAGCTACTTCATTTCCCACCTGACAACAACAGGTTTGCTGTGATGCGCGTTGCCCAGGGACATGACAGATTTAAAGCTGGTATTCAAATGCAGAGCTCACACGTGTTAATTCTGCTTGTTGTGAACCGGTCTGTCTTTGCTGCAGGCTGAGGTGTGAGGGAGAAGTGATCATAAACATTTCAGACTGTCGACACGGTGTCTCGCAGTCCTTTCCCTCAGACGCTTAATGTAGCCTGACCTAGATGGGAGGCGACCCGCATGATGTGTCTTTTAAGTGTCCTGGCATTAGCGTGGGAAGAAGAGGAGGCTATTGAATGAGCCGCAGACAACCAGGACACTGACTACAGCTCAACCGCCTCAGTCTGCCATAACTCTTTCATGTCCACCAGCCAAAGCAGAGCACGACACAGACTGACTGTGTTGTCTGATGTTTTTAACAGTACATACTATCATATCATATAACAGTTGACATAAAACAGCTTCCTCTTTTGTGTCATGACTGATTAGCAAGGAAGGCAGAAGGGTAAAATGATCGTCCCAGTGTTGGAGAGCTACAGCAGCAGATCACCAGAGAGCCTTGATTTAAGCAAACTGACTACGACTAACTTTTAACCTGCTCTGTCGATATTATTATGTCAACAATGGGTCTCATTACTGTGTGTAATGTGAACGATGTTGAAAAAGCCGCAGAGAATTAACGCCCAACTCTGAATGCTTCCTCTGCTCCGAGGAGCTTCTTTTTTTTTTTTTCTTTTTTTTTTAGCATCTTTGAGCTCATTGTTTTGGTTTAAATACTTTACAGCTTTACTGTTTTGGTTCAGTTTTTCTTATCAACCTCTTTTCCAAGGGCAGCTGTTTTCAGCAGACAACCTCTGATACGTCCACTGTACTCTACCAAATGACAGAATGACAAAGATAGGAACCAGCCAGCAAACATAGTGAAACGTTTAGACTACTGTAACTCCCTCCTGGCAGGTCTACCTGTTGGCGCCATCCGACCTCTGCAGCTCATCCAGAATGCAGCAGCTCGACTGGTCTTTAACCTCCGAAATTCACTCACTACTCCGCTCCTCCGCTCCTTTCACTGGTTACCAGTAGCCGCCGCATCCGTTTCCAAACATTGGTACTTGCGTACCGTGCTGTGAACAGATCGGGTCCAGTCTACATCCAGGACATGGTCCAACCCTACACCCCAGCCCGCTCGCTCCACTCTGCATCTGCCAATCGGCTTGTTGCTCCCTCACTGCGAGCTAAACACTCTACAAAATCACGACTGTTTGCTGTCTTGGCTCCTAAATGGTGGAATGAGCTCCCCACCGACATCAGGACAGCAGAAACTCTGTACATCTTCCGCCGCAAACTAAAAACACACCTCTTCCGACTTTACCTTGAACAGTAGAACTTTAGTAGCACTTAAAATGGAACTTACTGATAGCACTTTGTAGTTTGGCTTTCTTGAAGAAAATTGTATTTCCTTGATTCCTGTTGTTCTGGGTTTTGTACCCTCACGGTTGAAATGCACTTATTGTAAGTCGCTTTGGATAAAAGCGTCAGCTAAATGAAATGTAATGTAATGTGATTGTTTAGCAATTACAAAGTCAGTTATTTATCCCAGGAGATGGTGGAGATATTTATAGAAAAAATAAAAAAAGAGCTCAAATGCGAGAATGAACATTGGACTTGGAATCGTTGTGTGTACAGAAACACAACTCCTAATACTAATGCTAAAGTTGCCGTGTCCTTGAGATGTAAAGCAGCTGTGAGCGAACACAGTTGCCCTTGTCGATGGTAATACGGGTGGCCAACAAATTCAATTAACTGTTTTATATTATTTAACTATAAATATTATAGGAATATTTGTTCCAACATGAGGTAACCACACTTTAGCACAATTTAGTGGAATGCTTTGCAAAATATGTGATCGCACACAGCCAATCTGTTCTGTCCCCTGTGTTTCTTCCCTCAGATCAGACCACCTGTATGTGTTCTTCATGCAGTGGAGCCCGGACATGTACGGTGAGGGCGTCCGGGGGATGGGACAAGAGCCCGGCTTCATGGTCGTCAAGAAGAATGAGGTGACAGAAACGACTGAGTACGAGCTCATCACTGACCTCAATGTGAAGGAATGGGAGGTAAGGTCTACGCAGCCACAGCTGTTACTTCATCTTGCCTAGAGTGCGCCTCATGTGTTGTCTCCAGCTTCACAGATATGGATTAAGTACAGCTCCCACTCTGCTATAATCCATATCCCGTGAAACTACAATCTTATTTGGTGTAATTGTTAATTTATTGTTATGTGTGAAATTTAATGTTAAGTAATTTTGTTGATTTGCTGTCATTATGCAATACATAGAGCAAATGTATTGTGCTGATATTGTTTTGTAAACCATTTGAATTTTGTAGTTGTGAAGCTTTAGTTTTGTATTCTGCTTCTGTATTTTGTACCTTTTGTGAACCACTGCATATTTCTTTGATGGTACATTTTTTTGTCAATTTTTGATCACATGTAATTTATGTAAGATGTGTGAATACTTTCTTTGCTTGGAAATGCGCTTCCCTGAACTTCCAACCAAAGTGTTTTGCATGTTTGTGTAATTGTTTATTCTTCTCAGTCACTGTATTATAGTTTCATCACATGTGTGACTGTCACCTGTGTTGGTCAGCATTTGGCAACTTTTTTTGCTGAATGGAAAAAGGCTAACACTTTTATGAGTTGCTCATGCGTTTTGGATTATGACAAATCTCCAAAAAATGTGGCACTGATGTGAGTTATTCCTTCTTTGTCAAACTAACCTTTATTGTAAATTTACAGATTGTGGAAATGAGAGTAGGAAGCAGGAAGTATAGACCAAGGTTGCTCATCTACATTTTTTCGACTTCTTGGGCAGGTCGATGGGATTTAGTCAAATGAGACTGTTTACAAGCCTGTGGATAATGAAAAGGATGCAGTCATTCATTGTATGAAGAAATAGATACGATGGAAGCAGTGTCCTGCATTTAAATTTTAATGTAAATGAATGATGTAGGAAACAAAGTGGACTGATTTGTTTGTCCCTGGACTTCTGGCAAACAGAGGCCACATGATCCATTACATCTGAATAAGTAAATAGGAACCTGAACCATGAATTTTAAGCAACACCTATTTTCATACAGCTTTAAGGAAGTTTATTTAAATTCTTGATACTAAATTTATTTGTTGTTTAGTGCTAAGATTGCCATAATAGACTTTTAAAGAAAAAAATGAGTTTCGGATTTATTGATTCAATGAGAGCTTTATATCTATTCCTCCTTGTTTCGTCATTGAGGAACAGTATGTGTTAAAGCCCAGAAGATGTGTCTCCTGGGAGAGGCGTGTCACTGTGTCTTTAAATTCTGTCTGCTTTGGGGCGGCATCGTCGTTGTTTTTTTAACCAATAGGAAGCCGGGTCTCCTCCCGTCCCGTACTGTGATTGGACTTCAGCGGTGTCACACAAATCGCACGGCGACAAGACCCCTTTGGGAAAAAAAAAAAAAAAACCGCTTCTATGTTAGTGAAGCAGGCTGTCTGTCTGTCTCTCTGTCTGTCCCTCTGTCCGTCTGTCCGTCCGTCTGTCTCCGGGCGACACGGGGGAACTTCACGGATCTGTAATGTGACTTTAGAGCTTTAACGGCGCCCAGTAAGCAGGAGATGTTTTCCAAGAGGGTGAAGGACCAGGAGAAGCGGCTGACCCCTAAGTACACCGGTGTATGTTGCTTGTACTCACTTCACGTTTTCTGTCTCCAGCGACGTATGTACGTTCTGTTGTTGTTGTTGTTGTTGTTGTTGTTGTTGTTGTTGTTGTTGTTAGCCAGCCGTGCTAACTCGCTAGCACGGCCAGTTAGCCTGCTAGCCCTGGTAGCCTGTCGGGTCCAGTTGTTCAGTGACTGATGCTGAACAAAGCGGCTCCTCCGCAGCTCTCCTCCCGCCAGAGCGCAGCTCTCCTCCCGCCGCCGGTCCTCTTGGCACCGCCTCGTCGGGCGTGTGTGCGGCTCCGTGAACTGGGTGAAAGTTTCCGGAGCTGCCGGGTGGCTCTCATTTATTTAACGTTGCGTTACATTTTGATGAGTTGTCACACACCCTGCTGTTGGTAAAGTAGCTTTCAAACAGCAGCCAGCTCCCCGGTGTCGTCCCCATGCTGACCTTCATTGATCAGCAGCATCACTGATGAGTCTGTTTCTGCTCCAGCTTCTGAAGGCCAGCGTGCTGCTAGCTCACCGCTATCCAGGGCGACATGTACCTTCAGCTGGAGGTAAAGAGGAGCACAGATGTATTTTTTATGAGGGCTGTAGTTTACGCTTTCTGCTGCATTATTGAGACCTGTAAAGAGGCAGCTTGTTACCAGAAAAGTTATTTACACCAGTCGCCACAAGGTCAGCTGTAAAACAGTAATTAAAAGCAGCTCCTGACATCTTTGCCCCGAATTAGTTTATTTAGTAAAAACGACTTGTGTGAGGAAGATTATTGTAAGATACACCTGTGTACATGACTGTGTGTATTTCTGGCTGTTGTGTTTGTTTACCTCATGCACAAGTCTTTCTGAATCTTCCCTGTACTACGACACAGTGGACCATTAAACGCCAACGGCAGCTCTCCGTAGAGTATACGACAGTAACAACAGGAGTAACAACAACAGGAGTAACAACAACAGTAACAACAATAGTAACAACAACAATAGTAACAACAGGAGTAACAACAACAGTAACAACAATAGTAAGAACGGTAGCAACAACAGGAGTAACAACAGGAGTAACAACAACAGTAACAACAATAGTAACAACAGGAGTAACAACAACAGTAACAACAGGAGTAACAACAACAGGAGTAACTACAGTAACAACAGGAGTAACAACAACAGTAATAACAATCGTAACAACAACATTAACAACAGGAGTAACAACAACAGCAGTAACAACAATAGTAACAATAACAGTAACAACAGGAGTAACAACAACAGTAACAACAATAGTAACAACAGGAGTAACAACAACAGTAACAACAATAGTAACAACAGGAGTAACAACAACAGTAACTACAACAGTAACAACAGGAGTAACAACAATAGTAACAACAATAGTAACAACAACAGTAACAACAATAGTAACAACAGGAGTAACAGGAGTAACAACAACAGTAACAACAATAGTAACAACAACAGTAAAAACAATAGTAACAACAGGAGTAACAGGAGTAACAACAACAGTAACAACAATAGTAACAACAACAGTAACTACAACAGTAACAACAGGAGTAACAACAATAGTAACAACAGGAGTAACAACAGCAGTAACAACAATAGTAACAACAACAGTAAAAACAATAGTAACAACAGGAGTAACAGGAGTAACAACAACAGTAACAACAATAGTAACAACAGGAGTAACAACAACAGTAACAACAACAGGAGTAACTACAGTAACAACAGGAGTAACAACAACAGTAACAACAATCGTAACAACAACAACAACATTAACAACAGGAGTAACAACAACAGCAGTAACAATAACAGTAACAACAGGAGTAACAACAACAGTAACAACAATAGTAACAACAGGAGTAACAACAACAGTAACAACAACAGTAACTACAATAGTAACAACAGGAGTAACAACAGCAGTAACAACAATAGTAACAACAGGAGTAACAACAACAGTAACTACAATAGTAACAACAACAGTAACAACAATAGTAACAACAGGAGTAACAACAACAACAGTAACAACAGTAACAACAATAGTAACAACAGGAGTAACAACAGCAGTAAAAACAATAGTAACAACAACAGGAGTAACAACAACAACAGTAAAAACAACAGTAACAACAACAGTAAAAATAATAGTAACAACAGCAGTAGCAATAGTAACAACAGCAGTAAAAACAACAGTAACAACAATAGTAAAAATAATAGTAACAACAGCAGTAAAAAAAAGCAGCAGCAGCATGGGGTGCAGCTTTGCTGGAATGTAGCCATGCTGAGTGGGTCATTGTTTTGGTCTGTCTGGGTTGTAGTTTAGTGGATTGTTGTTCCTGACAAACGGATCGTGGACTTGGCAAGTATTGTTGCATCAGTCAGGCCTCAGCAGTTGGTGTTGTTTATGTTTCATGTTCAAGCACCAAAATCTTGTGTGTTTCTGGAGAGGCCTCTAACGGTTTACTTTCCGCTGCAGCAGGGTTTTTTTTTGTTTGTTTGTTTGTTTTTTGTCAGGCTGAGTTTTTCTTTTTATACTAACAGAAACATCTTATCTTGGTGACGCAAAACGTATTACACAAACATGCAAAACGACAGCGCTCTTAAATACCTCGTCCCCTCCTCTGATACTCAAAGTAAACGCGTAACAAGGGCTTTAGTGTTGGAGTTTTATTCACAACTCTTACATCCGCCCTGTTGTAAAGAGGAGCGCTAAGTTTGTCGGCATCACACTACTTAGTGCACATACTGCCTATCAACACTCATCCTTTTCTCCCCATGGCCAGCAATAGAACTGGCAGAGTTTTATGTTCCACCTGTTCCTGTCTTTGTACTACCAGGTAGTGTCTCTGACGGAGTACCACCGTCGCATCGATGCGCTAAACAGCGAAGATCTGCGCTCGCTCTGCAAACGACTCCAGGTGCCCTGTCTGCCCCTCCTCTCCTCTCCGCTCCGCCCAGTACTGCTGCTGTCCACGCCGACATGGCCTCCTTTAGGCTCCATCCTGCTCATGTAGCACACTGACCTCAGAAACACATGTCCCTACTGATCTAAATAAACATCATGGGTTGAGTAGTTTCAGCTCTCAAAACCTTTTGAAAAAGTTGTTAGACCAGATAAACTGGAAATAACTTGTCAAGCATTTGACTGAAAATAGTGTTTATCGCTTCATTACAGGAAAGTTGGCTTGCTTGGAGTGAGGAGGTTTTCACGTGACGGCAGTCTTATCTCCGTGTGTCAGACTTTCCTTCTTCTCTGACATTTTTTTAGTGCTTCAGCCCAGCAGATCAGTTATAACGTAGTAACTGCTGGCTGTAGACAGATATGTGAAATTGGATATAAGGCACAAAGCGAGGGCCGTTTCTATAAGAATTGACTTTTCTTAAAAAGACAATTGCCTTTAATGCTGAGATGAGCTGAATGCAAAGACTGAAGGCCTGTTTAAGGACAGATCAGGAGACGGTCAGAGGACTGAAGGACAAAGAGGCGGTGTGTTGGTGAGAGAGTGGAAGTAAGACTCCCCTGACAGGGTGAGTGAAGTTTTCTGAGGACAATGCCAGTCGGCTCTGTTTGAATGAGGCCTGAAACATGAGAGCATCGCAGCCACCAGTGGCGAAGCGCTCCACAATCAACCTCTGTTATCGAGAAAGATAAATAACCCAAACAGTCCGTTGGTCAGAGAAAATGTCAAACAGTGGAGTGCAAATTATTCATTGGGTTGATTTCCTATTCACTTTGCATTCTCCTCTCCCAGACAGCGTCTCGGCCCGCTCACCCACTTCTTCCAAAAGCAGTCCTAGTCATCTGGCATCAGAGAGTAGCAGGAAGATATTCAGCTGTCCTCATCAAATTGTTGGATTATCAGTATGTCGCTAGCAAACACTGCATTTGTAATTTCGGCAGGACAGTTTGTAGGTTCAGAACCCCCGAATGGAGGAGAAATTTAAATGAGAGTTTTTGTTGCTGAGGTTGGGCTTTGGTTTAAGGCTAGTTTTCCCATGCTGCCCCCGTCATCCAGCATTTATCCCTGACCCGTGTAGCTGAACCCTTTAAGCTCCGTAGAATTCATTATCTACCGCTACGTTTTTATGTTTTCCAGTCCTCACTCGGTGTAAAAATAATCCCAGCCTACTACAGGTTGCAGCTTGTCAATGGTTACAGCCGTACAGAGCCGGTCTAGTCAAGCCTGTTCTATCAGTAGGCCGATGTGATGCTAAACAAAGTGCTAGATGGATGACAGCACCTGAACCCATGCGGTGCTGGTGCTTTCTGCAAGTCAAACCCTGTCAGTGCGTGTGTGTCTCTGAACATTTGCTTGTACTTGTAGATCACCACCAAGGAAGAGGTGAACTCCAAGCATGGCACGGCCATCAAAACGGAGCTGGAGCCCGAGACGTTCAAGCCCAACCTCAGAGAACCCAGTGATCTCCTGGAGGCCGACCAGATAGAGAAGGTACAGGCTGCTGCGATCCACATACAGTATATGAGTCATTAAACTGCATCCGTGTTAATCAAACTTTAATTAATAACATAATCTCAACAAATCCTTTGAGAAAACCGAAACCAACAAAGAACTGATTCTATTAATATTGTCTGTGTTGTCAAAGCCTGATACATCTCGTTCCTCTTTGTTCCTCTGTGTCACAGAACAATACTGTTATCTAAACACTATTAAAACACATTCATGCGCCGCTCTGTCACATTGGTTGACATGTTCCTTCATTAAAGTGGACATCATAGTTATTTTGAGTCGGTGCCACGCTCGCTGTTCTGTTACTGTAAATACTCACTGGTGCCGTACGTGTATAAATACACTGCTGAAAATAGTCCCCAGCAGTTCCTCTATTTACACCTGTCACGTTAAGTTTGATTAAAGACAACAGCTGTTGGAGAATTACCCAGCCTTTCTTGAAATGGAATTACACTATTATAAATGAATTACCTGTGATTACCTGTTTTCAGTAGAAACCAATGGTCTCACAGCTTTTAAAGCTACACACACAATAGGAAAGTCAGACATTGTTGGGTTTGTTTGTTTTCCTTTTAACATGTTGACAATGAGACAAATAGCTCGACTCTTTCACTGGGTATTCTCATGTTGTGTGCAGCCTGTGTGTCCCGTCATGTTGGGTTTGAAAGCTAACATGTAAATGCCGAGGGTAGGCTGGTCATTTCGCTTCCAAACACAGTGCAGTCGGGGAATAGATGTTTTTACTGCTGTGATATTAAACATGCAGCGGCCCGTCCAACAGTTGGTTGGTGGCTAAACGAATACATTCAGCAGAAACAATAGTATTTACAGAGCAGCCGGCACCTGATGGTCACCTGATGCCTCCTTTACATCAGACGTCGAAACAAATGAACTGGTCGGTTTTCTGATTTGTGGCAGAGTTACAACAACACGTCCCGTTTTATTTATTATGTGCTGAATTATTTAAAATCGATATGGATTGTGAGTAATTTATTTACAGACAAGAGCGGCGCAAACAGTCAGAAATAATCAAAGAGAGAGACAGAACAGACGTTTCCAAGTCCAACCTTTCATGTTGTTTTGAAGCGTGGTGTATGCCTCGCAGGCATTGCAGGTTAACACGCTCCCAGTTGGCGTATTAACCAATAGGATGCCAATATGTGGCTTTTTTTTTTAATCACCCTGAGGATGCAGCTCAGAGCTCGGCTCGGCTCGGCTCGGCTCGGCTCGGCTCCCAGCAGTGCAGAGGTGAACCGAGTCGGGCTTCATTTCTAGCCTGCCGATTACACGACTGCTTCAGCTCCACCTCTGTAGGATGTGCTGAGCCAACAAGAAAAGTGCAAAGTGGCTGATGAGTTATTGGAGAATGAACAGAACATTTAAAGGCCTTTGTTCCACGCAGCGGAAACAGCATACTATAAAGAGTTGTCACTTTAATTCCATGTTTTAGTCCGTGTCTGTTTTATCTGTCCATTTAAATGAAGCATACGCAGCGCGGCTCCTCCAGCGCCTTTGTGGGCTTTATCTCCCCGTGCAGCACAGCGGCTGTTAATCCTTCAGTCTGTCAGCAGCAGGGCAGCCGGCTCTCTCAGGGAGTGCTGGACCTCTCTTTCTCTGGAGACTGCTCTTGGTGTTTGGAGCCCTGTTACTCTTCTTTAAACGCCACATGGTGTTAAAAGGTCGCTGCAGATGTAATTGAGCATTGGTGGCTGTGGCCTTTCTGCGTTTCAATTTCTTTCTCTTTTTCCTCTTCCTTTCTCCATCCCGCTACTTCTTTTTTTTTTGTTTTTTTTGTTCCATTTTCTCCCCACAGCTTGCCAGGAATCTCCCACCACGGACCATCGGGTACCCGTGGACGCTGGCCTTTGGCACGTCAAAGCACGGCATGAGCATTAAGTCGCTGTACAGAGCCATGCAGGGCCAGGACACCCCGGTGCTCATGGTGATTAAAGACAGCGACGGCCAGGTAAGCTGCAGGTTTAACAGAAACACAGCGGCCTGGTGCTCGGCTCTCTGTTGGGACCAAGTTATGGTGCTGATCAGTTTGTAAAACCTCCTCCTGTGTTCTTCTTCCGTTTGCTGTTTCTGCAGGTGTTTGGTGCGTTGGCATCGGAGCCCTTTAAGGTCAGCGATGGCTTTTACGGCACAGGAGAGACCTTCCTCTTCAGCTTCAACCCAGAGTTTGAGGTACGATACGTTTCTCAGCAAATATTCAAAATATTCAGCATTTGAATGAGCAGTTTTCTCAATATACAGTATTAGGACCAGGAATTTTCAATATTTTTCAGAAAAGGAAAATTGCAGCACAAATTATGGCGCAATTCTGTAGATTTCATGCAGTTCAGAGGGGGAGAGTGTGACCCTGTGTTTTTTCTTTGGCCACAATAAACATATCCCCTAAACCTGCAAGTTATCACCAGATAACTACAATTTGCTGATGTCCCCTAAACGCCTCACATGCTCCCAGTGAATGCTACTGAGCACAGAGAGTCCTAAAGTTACAGCAGCACACACAATTCAGACAGATATGTGGGCAAACATTCGTATGAAAAGAGTGAAAGCGTCCTAATGTAAGATTTGTGGAAGTGGGCAGGTTGCTCACTGACGCTGAGGATATTTACAACATTTACTGTGGAAACGGTGCATTTTAAAACGACATCTTGTCAGTATGGATGTCGCCTTGGTATCACAATTTAACACCAAATGACGCAGCATTTTTTGATAATAGATTTTACTGCAGTGACGGTGTCGCATCCATAAATGTATCAAAAGTTTGGGACACAGCCCGATTCAGTATCCCTCATTATTGGAGGACATCCAGGATAACTGATGCACAGTATGTTTGGCTGATCTCGGTTTAAAGCTGCACTGACAAGTATTTGTATAATAATATTGGTGACAAGCACACAGAGATTCAACACGCAACCTCTGCAGTTCTCATCAGCTCCACAAAAACCTTTGTGGCCCCAACGTTTGGTTCACTCAGCAAACCTCCCCTCCAGCTGCAGCGGGCAGCTGTTTCAGAGGAGAAGCTCCGGATTGCATTCCCTGTCCAGCACCAAACAGTCGATGGCGAGCCGGGGAACAGAAAGGAGCAGTTAGTTACAAGCAGAGTCACATATGTCCATCGTGAGTCGGCAGAGACGCAGAACGCAGCTGAAAGGGGAATCTGAACTCCGAATGGATGCTGCTCGCTGTGTAAATAAGCAACTGTGAGCTAAAACGTTCAGTATTTAACCTGCGTATAGTCAAATGTTGTTGTTGTTGTTGTTGTTGTTGTTCTGCTGCCCCTAAAAACACAGGTGAAGTATGTCATACATCAGAGAGTGGCAGCAGCATCTGAACACACACATGAAACAGCTCTGTTGTGTGGACAATAAGACTGCGATGAATTCACTGTAAATACTTCTTGCAGAGAGTTAAATCATCTTTACAGAATCCTCGCTGTGGAAATATCTGTTCATCTTTGCACATGACACAAGTCTCAGGGTTTTTCTCCTTTGAAGTGTTCAATTCAATTCAATTCAACTTTATTTATATAGCGCCAAATCACAACACAGGTTATTTCATGGCACTTAACACATTTAAAGTCCTTACAACAAGACGTTATAATATTATACAGAGAAACACAACAATTCAACAATTCATCAATTCAACAATTCAACAATTCATCAATTCAACAATTCATCAATTCAACAATTCAACAATTCATCAATTCCCACATAAGCTAGGAGGTAAAACCTCCTCTTTAAGGGAGAAAAACCTCCAACAGAGGGAAGAAAAACTCCCTCTTAACAGGAAGAAACCTCCGACAGAACCAGGCTCAGAGGTGGGCGGAGCATCTGCCTCGACCGGTTGGGGTGAGAGAGAAAAGGACAGCATAGAGATAGAAGAGAAGAACTGTTGGTGGAGACGACAAGCGCAGATCAGAGACATGCAGCTCCATGTTCTCTAAACAACTGAAGAGGTTCAATATTTTGAGACTAGAAGCCAGCTCGACTGACGCCTGCAGACACAGATAAGCAGGCTGAGGGCAGCACATGGACCGGATCTGGCTGCACTCCTTTCTCTACAAACAACAAGCAGAATTACCAGAACAGCTTGAAAGGCGCTCCGATGTTCGATTCTTCAAAAGTCGGACCTCCATCAAAGAGCCGACCCGCGTGTTCCTCTCACGGCACCGTGGAACACTTTCACGGTTCTACTCGGCAGTCGGATGTCGAGAAATGGGATGTTACTGCTGGATCCTCAAACATGCACCCGTCCTGTCCTCAAGATAAAGTCTGCTGGACAGAGAATATTAGATGATGTCAACATTGAATATGTCATACTTCATACGCTAACACGTGCTCTGTTATGTGCCCAACAGGTGTACAAGTGGACAGGTGACAACATGTTCTTCATCAAAGGAGATATGGACTCCTTAGCTTTTGGTGGAGGAAGGTGAGCCACAGGTCTACAAACAGAAACGTGACGATTGTTGCGGCAGCGAAGATGCTGAAGCAGTTCCGTTAAGTTCAGAGGACGTATTGCCGTTTTATTGCGACAGCTGAAAGTGTTGAATGCAGGAAAACATGTTTTCTTTTCGCCAGAAATGATTCGTACGAGTTGATGTTTTTCATGTTTAGTACTCCTGCTGTAAGTTTTACTTAAATAGATCAAGTATCTCCTGAATGAAATAAGCCTTGAAATGGCCAAATTTAACGATAAATGTTATGAGCCGGTAAATATCCGATCGAAGAAGAAGTAAAAGTGCAAATCCGAAGCGGTCTGAGGTGCTGTGATGTGCACGGAGGAGGGCGAAGCTGCGACCTCTGAGGAAGGATTCCACGTCATCAGCGTCAGATTCACCGTGAACCTGAAACCTGAGCAGAGAGCGAACAAACACGTCCGACTCTGCTGCTGATGTAGACCAAGTGACGTAACCTGGAATACGTCCTCAACGCGCTTCCAGCTTCCCTCTGCTCATCACAACTCTCCGATCCACACTCGGATATATTACCAACTGTTGGCACCTGACAGTTGTTGATCCTCAGGGCTGTGAACAGCAGGTGTCTGGGTTCAGAGGCCACTTTCATGTTGAAGGCATCATGAAATAATGCAGTTTAAAAGCTCACTTGTTGGAAAGAAAAACCCTCAAAGACTTCAATAAATATAAAGGTGGTGACTGTGTGTTTTCTTCTCTTGTAGCGGAGAGTTTGGCCTGTGGCTGGACGGAGACCTTTACCACGGCAGGAGTCACTCCTGTAAAACATTCGGGAACCCCATGCTCTCTAAAAAGGAGGATTTCTATGTGCAGGACATAGAGATCTGGGCTTTTGAATAACCGAACTGTGCACCACAGGGGAAAAAAAAACAAGCCCTGCAAAGGGCAAAGCGAGGAGTCCTCCTCCTTTAGAACAATGGAACGTCCCAAACCTAACTGCACATCACCAGGGCTCCCCAGGCCGGAAGCCCGCTATCGGATGCTTGTTGTGCGTTACTACTGCAGTTATTACGGAGCTTTTTTTTCTTTGTGAAAAATTACCTATGTGTGTATCTTGTTACAGCCTTGTGCAGCGTCTTTGCAGAGTAGGGGGAGAGTGTAAAGAAGCGGCGGTGAGATGAGCTGGTGTCGGAGGGGAGGGGAAGGGAAGGGAGGGGAGGGGAGGGGAGGCGGGCGGTGCCTCCGGGAGGACCACCGGAGCTCCTCTCTCCCGAGAGGAGGTGATGATGATGAGGTTTGGGGCTGCTGCGAGAAGGGACAACTGCCCTGCTGGTCCAGATGGTGCGTCAGAACTTAACAGAACCTCAGAGAGTCCCCCCCCACCCCCACCCCACTCCCCCACCCCCCCGAGCCCTCTCAGACCCCCCCCTCCTAGAACTTTGTCCGTTCAGTGGGATGTTCCTCGCTGTGCTGTCAGCCTCGACGGAGGGAGAGACCGGAGACAGCAGCTGAACACATTCCATTACTGGTGATGGTGGAGTGTCAAAATACACGTGGTGATTTGTGGTGAACACGCACATACACGAACACATCAGCAACAGGATACGATCACACTTAACTCAGAGAAGGGAGAATATTTGCTGTGTGTGTGTAGTGAAGGGGGGGGAGGGGGGGCAGTCTTTTTACATTACAGTACAGTACAGTACAGTCCGGGGTTGTCCTCTGAGGCTAAACTTATAGAGTATCGTGTATTGTAGTCCTCCTGTTGTTCACTGTCATAGCACACCATCTGAAAGCACATAGCTATAATCTGACCACCCATCGTCGTAATGTTCTGTTCAGTGGGTGTACGTGTGAGTCCAGCTAACACCAGCTCCTCTCGCGAGATGCTGGCTGTACTGTTCGTAGACGGTAACGTGTTGCAATAGATTTGTGGAATATGCAAATAACTGTCCTGTGACCTCAAATAACCCGCAGGTCGTGGCACTTTTGCTGCCGCCTGTCGCTCTTTCAAGAGACAAACTTGTAAAGCTTTTACGTCTTGATACACAATTGCTTTTCCGGGTATCATTTGAAAAGCCTGAGACGTGGTTAACTGTTTTACATGCATATATGACAATTATATATTGGTATATATGATTATATATGGGTTTGTATAATCATATATATTTTGCTGTTGAGTGTGACAGTGATCTCTTTGTGCTGATCATTTCAGCTGTTACTATATAATGTATATTACCCTGTAAATTAATGTTAAAATAGTAGATTTGTTCCTATATATATATATATATAAATACATAATTTATATATATATATATATATATATATATATAATAAAGTGTGGATTGGTGGGTTGCTTCTAGCACTTTAATCTGGTGTAAAAGCGTCATGGCCAGGTTCTTAGATTCTCTTAGCAGTAGCTGTACAGTACTTTTTTTGTTTTTGTTTTAGACCATTAAGATGTTAACCGTTAGTAGAAAGCTTGCTGCTACCCATATCAACGGGGTACGTCCTAATGCTCTTGTGTCTAAAAAGGAGGATTACTCAAAGGCAGGAGGGGGGAGGGGCTGAGCGAGGTCACACAGGGCAGCGGGCCTGGGTTTCTCTCTGCGCCGGCCGCCAGGTGAGTCTGAGCAGGTCCAGGTAGGTATGCAGGCAGACTGACCTCCGACAGGCAGAGGATGGCGGGCCGAGGGAAGTGTGTACAGTGCAGGGCGTCACCCTCCCTCCGTGGAGCTTTCTTCCCCCCTTTTCTGGTCTTCCACACCAGTATTTGTGTCCTCGTGGAAAGTCACAAAGAATAATATGGATCATTCTTCCAATTATTTCACCAGAATACAATGTATCAGTAATGTATAAATAACAATAAAGCTGAATTAATTGTTGTAACCTGGGATATATCTGATTTTGCGATGCTTCTTTTATTTTACTTGCGGGTCATACGTGTGAAATGGTGTGGCGGATGGACAGTGACCAATAGAAATGGCCAGTAATCGGTGGTTTATATTGTGCTGAGTCACTAGTACTTGGTGACCAGGTAGTTGTAGATACCCAGATGGAGTCTGGAGTTCCTCACTGCACGAATTAGGGAATCCTAATGATGAACTGATACATTTATAAATGCATCATAAATATTAAAGTGTGCCTAATCCTGAACATGGTTCACCACTGTTGGTGTAAACACTTAATGTTGCTACAGAAGCAGAAATCATTTTTAAAAGGTGATTTCACTGTTATGAGTTGAAAATATAACACTTTCTCCGTGGCTGTGTTTCTAAAGGCGAAGATATAAAAACTGCTGCTATAGACTTTAATACCAAATTCATCATGTTCCATTAGAACTTCTGAATTGAAATGCTAAAACACAGCAGAGGGACCTCATCCACTTCTGAGGCAGAGCTCCTGATAGATCCTCCAGCTGTGAGTGAGCGCCATCTACTGGTTCCATGTGCTAGGGTTGGTTTATTGTTAGTACAGCCACTCGCTGTGGACTCTGGTCAGACACTTCATCGATCAAAATCACGGCTTCGTTATACAAGACGTAAAGTAAAAGTGAACCGACGTGAATCGTCTTTATGTTTATTGAAACGGCTCATCAAGGCACACGCAGGTAAACACAGCAGCGCAGGACTGAGTGGTGATCGAACACTTCGGGAGTTCCTCGTCTCTGTCCGCTCGGGACAAACACACACCCGAGCCTCATCCCCGTGACTCGGTCTCGGAGCGAGGATCGTTCTTTCCGTGTCGAACCCTTCTGTCCCCCCCGCGGCCCGTCCACGCTGCGTCAGGTCTTAGTGACATCCAGCAGAACTAAAACAGAGCAGGGATCATTCTCGGGTTCTGGGATTATAGTCTTGTCACGTTCAGCTGCGCAGTCAGCTCGTTTCAGGCCGAGTGTAGAAACCAAATTGTGCTACAAAGACCCCCTTATTGCAATAATGTAAAAGAGGAGATGATCGATAAGAGGACAGGAAGTGTTTGCTCAGCAAAAAAAGAGGCTGAAGATACACTGGGAAAGGATTATTGTTTGAAACACAATGTAAATAGAATTTAAACGGCATTATGGCATCCCAACATCAGCGCTTTAAAATTAAGCCTCAATAAATACAGACCAAAATTACTTCACAGGAAAATATGGAGCAGAAAAGTGCCTTTCTCTTAAAATCACTGTGATGAAATTCAGATGCCATGTTTCACAAAGCAGTTCTGGTTGGCAGGAATAAAAATGAAAAAATAATGTGTACAGCAGTGAGCACAAACAGAGCTACACCAATGCAGTTGTTGCATAACGTCCAAATTACAAAAAAGGTATTAAGTAGGACAATCGTCAGTAAGGCAGAGGCAGGTTGTAGAAAACCCTCTCTACACATGGTGGTGGTTCAAAAAGCCTTTTTAAGGTCTGTGAAGACCTCACAGTTTGCTCTTCAGTCCAGATGCTCCTCAGTACACCAGGTACTTGAGTTCGGAGTAGATGAGTGGAAACATGACTGTGCAGGCTCGGTACAGGATGGCTGCGCTCTTGAACACAGCTCGGGGTTTGGTGCTCCACGATTCGGACTTGAAGTTGACGTAGATTGCATACAGTGCCACGGCGAAGAAGTGTCCAATGAGAGTCATGGGTTTGGGCGTCAACCTGGTAAGAAATCACTACGTCAGAATGTGGAGCCTCTTATATTCAATCACGTATTTACAAGAATAATTTCATCTGTTGGAAATGATTTGCTTTTGTGCTGCTTTTCGTCTGTACAGATATCAGTTAGCTTAGCTTAGCATAAAGACTGGAAACGGGGGGGAACAGCTAGCCTTCGCTGCTCCCGGCCAAGAAACGGTGTCGCACTCAAACTCGTCAAGTGCAGCGAGTGCAGCCCACGAAGGCCCGGAAGCCGTAAGAGGACCAATCAGACCATCTCGGGGGGGGGGGGCCCATCATGTGCATCATCGTCAGAGTAACTACTCACCTACTTACACGTGTCTACGCGACACCTTCTCACCTTCTCACCTTGTGTATTCCTCTTGTGGTTTTGAATCACAGCCTACTTTAGGTATCTTTATTTATCCTCATTGAAATGTTCCAAAACGGCATGTTTTATCCAAAATGAACAGGCTACTGGTTCTCACCCATTACTCAGGCCTATTTCAATGAGTTGCTTGTGTTCTCAAAAGTTCCCACGGAACTTAAGGCATGCTGGGAAATGCTCATTTGTTTGTCCAATGACCTTGATCCTTGTCGTTTGTAATAATTTGACATTATGACGTCGGGTTTTTCTCAACAGTTTAACCTTTAAGCGAGAAGCTTCTCAGCAAATGGACAAGAAGTTGGCGGCACAAGCTAAATGTGTGCGTCCGTGTGCACGCAGGCGTGTTTGTGACGTTTGGGGAGTCCCAGAAAAATATTGTCAGCAGGGCCGATTGCAATTAACGCCAGAGACGGAATATATCGACATGAAAACCAACGTGTGCATGCTCGGATTTTGCAAAGGTTACGGGCCGGTCATCGTGCAACACAATACAGACGTGCAACACGTGAGGTTTTACTGTGGAGGATTCCTACTTACACAGAGAGGAGTCCAATAGGCCCGGCAATGCACTCTCCTCCCAGCTGGAAGTACTGGAAGCAGGCCTTTCTTAGCTCATGAAGAGAATCTGGTTAAAAACATGGACACGGTGAGAATCCACCGAAATGATTGCAGATTTTGACGCGTACAAATAACAAAACATGTATCGTCCACTGTCGCCGTTTCATTTTTGTGTCATCGGGTGCAGATGCAGGCCGAGACTCACCGTCGGTGGCTGCAAACAGCTCGTACAGCGCCTGGGCCAACACGTTCACCACAAAAGAATGGGATGACTTGCGTTCCCAGTGGAATTTTTTCTTTGCCTATTGAGAAGAATGAGAAGAAAAAAAGCCTGAGTGTGATAGTGTGCACTGGTCTACAATCTAAATTAGCCTACAGTAATAAGAGGGATGTAGATTATTAAGATTAAGAAAAAATTAAAAATTTATTTTTAATTTGTATTTAAATTTAAATTTTTAAATTATATTAAATTTAATATTAATTAAATATTTAAATTTATTTATAAAATTATAATTATAATAAAATTATCTAAAATTATTAAATTTAAAATGTAATATTTAAATTTAAATTATATTCAATTTAAATGGAAAACAATTTAATTTAAATTACATTTTTATTAAAAAATAAATTAAAAATGTATTAAAAAAAAATAAAAATTAAAAAAGGACAAGACACGTGACGCGGTCGAGACTCTAAACATAAGCTTCTGCTCGCATTCATAAACTGGTTTGATCCAGAAAAAAATCACTGGACTTTCCTCTGCAGACTCAGCACGCAGGCCGGATACCTTCTCATTATCTTACAGGTCAGACTGTTTTTCAGTGATAATATCAGTCGGAGGAGTTTGTGATCGGACGGCGAGCTGCTCCCGTGTTCACCTGCAGCACGGCGCCGTCGTCGTACAGGTCCGGGATGTTCTTCAGCAGACTCCTCCAGATGCCGACGTCGTTGAGAGCGACGCTCATCCCTCCTCCCGTCAGCGGATGCCTCATGTTGTACGCGTCGCCCAGGAGAAGCACTCCTGTAAATGACACGCTGCTGTTTGTCTCGTCTCTAAACAGCTGTTTGTCTCTCTCGTCTTTCAAACACTGAGCGGGAAGACATCTGGAAGACTCTGAGCAGTTTTCTGTGATTTCATTTCTGCTGTGCTGACTGTAAAAATATGACGGGAGTGTTGAAGAACATTGTCGCTTTGATTACAACAAGCATTTTCACCTTTTTGCCAACAGTTGATTGAGAAGATCTTCATCCCTCTTATTACTGCAGGCTGCATCCTGCAGCCAGTTAGCTTAGCTTAGCATAACGAGCTAAGCTAACTGACTGCAGCTCCAGAAGGCCAACAGGAAAGAAACCGCTCACCTGGCAGCTCTAAAGCTCACTGATGAACACGTTATCTCATTTGTTTAATCCTACAAAAATCCAAGTGCAAAAACGACGACCTGTCATGTTTACACTTTGGTTTTTGTACGATTAAATATAGCTGAAGGCAGCTTTTTTTTTTTCTTTCTTTCTTTCTTTCTTTTTCAATTCTTTGTGCTGCTGTAAGCGAACCAACCCTACAGACACTAAATGTGTCGGTTGTGTCCAACTCTCTGCAAGAGAAAATGTCAAACTACAGAATTTAATGTAGTAAAGGTCTATAAACAATGTTTTTTTTATTTAAAGTATCCCTATACTATAACAAGGTGCTACTAAAGTCTAAGAAAAGCTTTGAACGAGTCGGCATTTAGAGCAAGTTTTCAGTTCAATGTCAAACACTAATTTTAAATTAGTCAACAACCAGGAGCTGTAATTTGTTTCATCATACAGTAATGACCCAAGCGAGGCCTGACATACATCACACTGCAACACGAGCCAGAATCAGTTCAATACATTCTCTTTGGCCATCTCCAACCACAAATCAGTCAATAGCACTTCAGTACCTGGCTTGTTGACAGGGGAGGGAGGGAGGAAGCTGGCAGGCATCGACCGGAGTCGATCGTTCTGCAGCGCCACCATGAAAGGCTCCTTTAAATGCTCTGAAGGAAAAGAGAGGAAGAGAGCGCGGGAGGTGGATCACTCAGACGCCTCAGTGGATGAAAACCAAAAGGTTGTGCACGAGAAAAAAGCCTTTTCTTCTGGCGTCTGAATGTACATTTATCGATGCATCAGTGTGACTGACTCGGGCGTTCCAGCTGGACCTCTGTCAAGGTTACTGGAGCTGCTGCTTTCATATTGGGACTTTGATATTTCAGGTGAATAGCAGAGCGCACCGTGAATGTCAAATCCTTCAACTGCAGCTTCCCTGCAGGTTCACGCCCCGACACGAGCAGCCCGAGCGTGTCCTGCCTACCTCGACTTCTGGCATCAATCACACATGAAGAAGTTACCAAAGGAGAAAAAAAAAAAAAAAAAAATCCTCCGAAGACGCCGATCCTCTGATAACCTTTCATTCATCCCGCTACACATGTTCCTCGTCAGGTCAAAGGTCACGTCCCATCAGGGATAATTACTGAAAAAAACGTTTTCAAAAGAAAGCGTCGTTCATTATTTACCAGGCAGCTGTGGGTGTATTTTCTCGGCCATGTACTCCGTCAGGTTGCGAGGCATCTCTCCCCTGATGTCCACCAGCACTCGGGTGTGCGAGGAGGAGATCTGGTAGATGAGCACGGGGCTCGGGTTGGCCAGCACCAGCTCAGCATGGTTGGCTTTGAACTGGGGACAGTCCTGGGGAGAAGAACAGCGGCCACAGACTCGAGATTAGTTCATAACTTAAGTGATTGATGAGATCGCAGATGTGTTTTCAAACCCCTCTTCACTTGAACATGTGTCACGTGTGCAGTGGTTTAACTTTTGAACTGGAAAAACACGAGTATATTCATAGATTCTTTCCATTTAGGGCATCATGTTCTGAATTTCTAACCAGGTAATTGAACTTTTTTTTTTTTTTTTAATGGGAAAACCAAATCAGACACAAGTTATTTCAATCTTTGATATTACAAAACTGGAAGAAACTTTTTATTTCTTCTAGGTGGTATTGCAAATTGTAAATGTAAAATTGTAAGGATTGCTCACATATGTGATATCCAAATTGAATCCCACATTCCGTATTAAATAGAATTTATCTTCCAAATACTACAAAGAAACAACAAGTATTTATTTAAATAAAAACTAGCCCACGATGGTGATAGGTGATTAATCAGCCTATTCTTATTTACTCAATTCCTTATTTTGTTTATAATCAGTTATGGTGTCCCAGACAATTTTCTAATTATTTGTTTCTCTCCAAACGAGAGTTCGAGACCAAAAGATGTTCCGTTTTCTCTCTTTTGACAACATTTCCACATCTGAGAGGCTGAAACCTCGTTGAAATTTTGCAAAAAAAAAAAACCACTTAAAGCATTCATCAGTAATCAGAATATCAGTCAAGACTTTGCACTGCTGCTCTTCCTACCCTCATAAGACATCCGACAAAGTGAGAGGAGATGTGAGCTTTCCCCGACACCAGACTCTTTCTGAATTTGGAGAAGCAGCCGTCAGCCACCACAGTCAGAGCCGCACGGATCTCCTGCGGGACACAGATCGTCACACAGCGGCCGACTCACAGCAGATACTCTATTTCTCTCCGAGAGGTGAGACGGGATCAGACATAAGCTTGTAAAAGTTGCATCTGTACTGCACAATTCCCTCCTCTCACCTTGATGTCTCCAGTTTCTTTCTCCCTGTACTGGACTCCGGTTACACAGCCGTGCTCTTCCAGCAAACTGCTCACGGTGCCTTCTATGAATGTGACACTAGGGGGCGCAATCAAACAGTTAGAAAAGGGAGGGAACACGGAAAGGCGAAGGGAAACTTGTGCCTCTTTGACCCACGGTGGCTTTGTCAGTAGGTTACATCTCTTTACCGGACCGCTGATCGTTGTGTACACAAGCCTCTACACGTAAATAAATATGAAGAACAAAGTGCAACCTGTTTGAACGTACGGAGTCAAAGTCATGGAACTTGGCTTTGTAGGACAGAACAGATTGTAAATGATCCTCGTGTTCCTCCAAACAATCAGTGATGTCTAAAACAAGCCACGTCGACTTTTTAACGACTCTGCTCACTTTGGCTCGGCCAGGGCGGTTCTCCTCAGGCCCGTGATGAATCGGCCGTGGTGGAAAGCACGTCCACAGCAGATTCTCTGCTCCTCCTGAGGGTAGGGGACCTCCACCTCGGTGCCGCTCTCTCGGTCGTGGATCACGTAGCCGTTCACCAGATGGGCGTCTAGACCCTCCACCGAACCTGAGGCCAAACATAACAGGACGGGGTAAAGTTACACAGCACACATCCACTCTTCATTCAGTGATGATGATGATGACGTGGGAACAAGGTGAGAGGTATAATATAATCATATTCAGAATATTTGCAAATTTTAGGATCTCAACAGGGACTTAAAATGTTTGAACAATGTTTGGAGTTTGAAACATCTGGCACCAACAGGTTAGTGAGCTTAAGGGTGAATAAAAGCCACTGTTTTCATGAGTATGTGTTAAGTCTTTCACAATGATAAGCTCAAATCACTCAAACTAATCAGAAATGAGTTTTACACCTCCAATAGTCAGATTTTTTTGGATCATTTTATCAAAAATTTACTTTGAAATATAAGTAATAAACTGGAGTCCGATCAGCTCAGACGAGTCCTGGAATAAACGTGGACCGCAAACTGGCAACCCGACTCATATTTTCTGCTCTTTAGAAAGATGTTTTTGATGCCATTAAAGAAGTCGTCCACCATGTGACACTCCCAAAGAACCACATGAACTTCCACAAAGTTTCAGGAGAACAGCTAGAATGCATTCGCTGCAAATCCACCATGAAATGTTTTATTTCTGATCATCCATCTGAAAAAGTGTGAGGTGTGTATGAGATGGCATTTCAGCAGCAAAGCGCCTAAAAGCCCAAATTTAGTAGCGGAACCCCGTTAATGCAATAATGTTATGTATACATGATGAAGTGACACTGTGACACACACCCTATTACAGGATACACTTCAAACTCCCTATTACGTAATATGTGACTATCTGCAATCAAGGTTCAAGTTTAAAAAAAGAAAAGAAAACATCCTCAGGTAGGCTTTTGTTTTTAAAGAGTTTGATCTGCTTCATCAGGACTGTGAAGTCATCTGAGCCCTGCAACACAGACACCTCGACAACAGGACAGTCAGTGACCGACCGACCTTCCAGCCCCAGCTCTGTGAGAGCTCTGTATCCTCCAGGCTGCAGCAGCTCCCCCACGATCCTGTCCGGCTCCTTCAGGTCCCGCTCCACGACCATCACCCTCCTCCCGTCCCGGGCCAGGACGGCTGCCATCGCTGAGCCCAGGACCCCGGCCCCAACTATCACCACATCTGGCTCCGGGACCGCAGAGGAGCCGCAGGCTGAGGCGGCGTGTGAGGCGGCGTGTGAGGCAGAGGACTCTGGCTCTGCTCTTGTCCCTTTTCTCCGGCTCTGAAAACAATAAAGTGAAGAGTCTCATCACACTGAAAATCTTTATAATTTTTTTTTCTCTAAATCAAATAAGCGGCCCTCTGATTCTAGCTGCGGTCCTTAGAATATAAAAAAATAAACTTGAAAGTTGAATGCACTTGTCTTTAGCTCTGACATTTAAAACTTCCCAGAAATAATGAACACAAAAAAGAAGCACAAATTAATATATCTAATGATTGACTTCAACTGAATGGACAACTAAGCATCTTTTCGTTGCCCTGTAATCTGCCTGTGCCTTCCTTTGTTTACATAATTAGGCTCGCAGGAGTCCGCATGCAGTGTCTTACCTTCTTGCTGCTTCTGTCTGATTTCTCGCTCCTCTGTGTTGCAGTTTGAGGGATTAAGTGGTTGATAACAGGTAAAGAAGACACCAGGCTCAGAGGCAAATGAAGTACCCGAGAGATCTGGAGCTTCTGGCCGTGAAAGTACTTGATATATGAGAACAGCAGCCCGGCTGTAAGAAATAGCGCTGCGGCCATGACAAGCTCTTTGTGAAACAAAGTCAACAGTGTGTTGGACTTTTTGTAAAGGTATGTGAAGCTTGCTATTCCTAGAAAAATCCACATCTTTACAAAATTAAAAATTAAAACGAAAATGAACACCGGTGAGAAACTATTGTTTTGGCTGGAAAAAAAATTAAAAAAAAAATCATAAAGCAATTAAGAGCAATTCATAATATCTCTTCTTTTGATATTGTTTCTCAGGTGCTCCAAAAACAAGTCAAGTCAGCCTAAAAAGTGCAGTTATCTTTGTAACTCATGTCCATTTGTTCACGGACCGTCGGAGGGATGCTGCTGAATATTTTATGATAATGAGAAACACGGACGACTTCGGATTCGCAGGTTTCAGGTCCCGCCTTCTCCACAGCTCGACCCTCCAATCAGGAGTGACGTGCCGGTGAGCAGAGCTCATGCTATACGCTGATTGGACGGCCGCGCCGGCGCTGGTCCCGTTTACGCCCGCTGATTGGTCGGTCGTCTGGCAGGATAGTAGTATGATGTGATGTCAGTGGGAAAGGTGCGCGTGTTCATTTCTTTTACAGTCCAAGCTGAATGAGAGCAAAGATAGTTCACGTTTAACAGGAGAAATCACTCTGCGGCGTAATCCGGGACCGTCGTTGGACTGTGTGTTGATTATTACAGCTGTTCCTGCTCGAGAAGTGAAGCCAAGCTGTTACCATAGCAACTAAAGTTGCGCTTACTGAAAAAAAGGCGTCAATATATAAACGTAAAACGTCATTAAAACGGTATCCCTTGTAACAAATTAACTTTACAAGTCTTGAGGCCAAAGTGTCACATCGGTGCAGCTTCAGATTCTGACTATGACACCTGGCGACATTTATGGGACCCATAAAAAGGTGCAGAGTGAGAGCTCTTTCCAATAGCCACTGGTGAACTATAAAGCAGTCGCTTCTGTCAAAATATGTGTTTTTACACACTTCAAATGCTGGTAATACGTATTTATATAATATAAGATACATAAAACTAAGCAAAAAAAAAAAACTTGAGTTGCAAAAGTTGCAGCACTGAACAGAGAACAATATAAATACAGGATCCTCAGAATAGCAGCTGTGAAAGATAAAACAAGGGAGACAAAAGGTTTAAAATCTGATCCACAAGAGTCTATGTAATATGATGCTTTTATTAAACTACAAAATAGTCCAGTAAATGTTCTAACTTCGCAGAATTATAGTTTCATAACTTACAATTGGTTAAAAAAAAAAGTTTGAAGGACTTCAACCAGTCAATGTAAACATCTGACTACAACTGTGTGTACAGCTGAAGCTTGGGTAATTGCTGAAGTCACTGTTTATGCAGAAATATCAAATATGCCATGTTTGTAGCCCCCTCCAAAAAAAAAAAAAGCAGCATACAGACCGAGGGTTGAAGTCACCAGACCAGCTCAGAAACAGGTAGGGGTGTGGCCAGGAAATGGTACCGGGACATTCTTTAAACCAGGCGGCCACCGACAACAACCACACAAACATGCAGGAATACCCAGAGACTGTTACTGCCTACATCGCCTAATGCACTGACACATGAAAACCATCACCACCTGGGCTAACCAGAACCCAGGCTGACGGGGAAGTCCACAGGCTGCTGGGGGGTCCGGGACGCAGCCTGTCCCGTGGAATCAGGAAAGCCCAACATCAACATACAAAGCGGATGAGCTGCCATTTCAGACACAGCAGGACATGGCAGGACATGGCAGGACATGAAGACCATCACAGACTACAAACCCTCACCACAGACCTGTGACAGGGACATCTCTCTACTCAACCACTTCTTTACACGTTTTGATGCACAAAACAACATTCCTGCACAGACCAGAGGAGCTCAAGGATGTGCTGACAGACATCTTCAACATCTCTGAGCCGGGCTGTTGTCCCCGCGGGCTTCAAAGCCGCCACCATCTGTGCTCAAGAAGTCACCCCCATCCTGCTTTAATGACTACCGCCCTGTTGCACTAACCTCCACCGTCATGAAGTGCTTTGAAAGACTAGTCAGGCAGCAAATAAAATCCTCTGTTCCTCCCTCTCTGGACCCAACCATGAACAACACAATCAACCATGAACAACACGATCATTTTAAATTAAATGGTAGTGCTTTATCACCTTTTGGTCTCAAAGCACTTTAACATGGTTTTCCCATTCACCCACTAATGAGACAGATCACCATGCAGGGTGCTGCCATCAGGAGAGCATTCACACACTGATGGTACACCATCAGGAGCAACTTAGGGTTCAGTGTCTTGCTCAAGGACACTTAGGCATGTGGACAGGAGGAGCTGGGGATTGAGCCACCAACCTTCTGATTAGTGTTCAACCCACTCTACCATCTGAGCCACAGCCTCCCCATGAACAACACGATAATTTTGCCGGCCCTATCATAACTAAAATAAAAAGCAGACTGCACAAACTGATAACATTTGATAAAAATGGGGTCAGATCTTGATGTGATTGTTTGTGTGACCTCCTAAAACTGAAGGGTGCTGGAACTAGACTCTGCCCCCTGCTGCTACCACCTGTTCTCACCCAGTCTGCAGGTGAGACCGAGCTCATCTCAAATGAGCGTGAAGTGTGTCATCGTCCTGGTGTCTGGCAGACATGCACAACGAGTCCTTTGGCTCCTCACACACACACACACACACACACACACACACACAATGCGTTTGTCTGGGCTTCGGCACCACAAACCAAAAGGTTAGGTTTCGGAAAAGATCACGGTTTGGATTAAAATAAGTAATTTTACTAAAGTAATGTTACCGATGTCAAGTAAGTTAAATATGTTAAGGAAGTAACTGTATGTTACTTAAAAAGAAACCTGCATTAACTTTTGCTTTTCTTGAACTCGGTATTCACTCTTAAGACAACTGTCTGTTTGTGCCATGAATTCATCCCCAACCCGCCTCCCTGCAGACTGTTACTCCCTCTTCTCTGGGGGGTCACAGTGCAGATGACAGCTTACTCCTCTACAGCTTTGACAGAACAGCAGCAGTGACGATGGGCTGAATAAACTGCTTGCAAAAAGTAACTTATGGGGGATTTTTTTTTTTTTTTTTTACGAGAGCAATTTGTTAGACTTCAATTCGTTAGTTTAATTAGCTGAAGTAATTCCAACTGATGAACATTGTACAAGTAATTCTTGCACGAGACCGTTCTTCGGGTCCCATATTGTAGCGTAACTACATAAATCTGTCCTCAGGCTTTATAGTAGACAGTTATCCTTCTGTAACCACAACACACTGTCTCTCATTACACAAACATTTGTATCAGTCATCCCTGAAACAGCTCTACAGCCACCGGCTATAATGGAGGCTAATATTCTGATTACAAACAATTTAAAAAGAATAAAAATGCTCCATAAAAACCCTTCAGTCATAATAAACAGGACGAAACCAAACCAGTTGCAAGTGGTTGCGAAGGAGCAGTTTGAACCTTTTCATAAACTGATCAAAAGAAAAATTGTACCATGTAAAAGATTCATTTATTTTTTTTCTGCTCCACATATCTGCAACAAAGTCCCAGAAAGCTGCAGGTCTGCTGAGACCTTAAGCTGCTTTAAATCATGATTGAAGATTTTTCTGTTTGCTGCCTTTCACTGAACCAGATTTGAGGATGTTGATTAACTTCTTGCACTTTACACTGCAACTTATTTCTGTGTTTTATGTGTTATGCTGCACTGTAACTTTTATCCTATTTTTTAGCTTGCTTTATTTTAACGTTTTAATCCCTGTTTTTAAATGTCTTTCTTTTGCCTGATGTTTTGATGCTTTTAATCTTTTTAGGTGAAGCACTTTGAATTGATAGTTGAAATGTGCTCTAGAAATAAGCTCCTCTTTCCTTGGCTTTGGACCCACAGATTCTTGGGGCCTTTTCCATCAGTGAGTGCTGCAGTTTGGGACCAACTCGTTTTACATAAATAAGAATAATTTGCGAGAAAACCATTATATAGTCGGGTGTCACATTTGGGAGAAAATAACACCAGACAGTGTCTTTCATATATTTTCTGTATCTTCAGGAGCTTTGACAGAGACAGTGATGCATTTCTGCTATGACATCACTCTGGAACAAAAATTGGTCGAACTTGCTCTCATGTTACAGATCAGGTGAGGTGTGGCTGCAGCTTTGGACAGCAGGGGGCAGCACAGACCTCGCTGATATATGAATTGATATATAAACGTCAAAGAACAGTAAAATATGAGCCAACTTATCATGTTTATGTGCAAGTTATTCAGTTGGATATCACAAAAATACAACAAATAAACACATTACATAAGAAGGACCCAGAGAATTAAATAAATTAATTCCCGCTGACTATTCATTTCTCTTATTTTGAAATCCTGACTCACATCCCTTGGTTTTTGCTCTGTTAAATAGAAAAATAAACATTACGTCAGAGTCATTTCTTCTTCTTTTTCTTTGCTGCCTTCTTGCCTTTCTTGTCTCCCCGTTCTTTTTTGAATGGGCCGAGGCCTCGGCGGACCATGCAGCCTCTCCACCAGGCCTGCACCTGCACACACGGGGGTCACAAGTTGGGATCAGTACCCCGAATAACCCAACAACACGTAAGGACTAAAAGAGCATGAAAGGCTCGTGGATCTGTGCTCTGATTGGATGTTGGTACCTTGGTCGCAGCTCTGGCCTGTATCTGCTCCTCCCTGTCCTCCAGCATCACCTGCACCATCTCCTTATACTGAAATCAACAACTAATTAACATCCGTCTGGTCGTCCAGCATCGTCAGCTGTTCAGCACTGGGAGCAGCTCACCTTCCTGCTCATCATCGTCAGCCTGTCGATGTTGAGCTTTCTCTTGTGGCAGATGTCGCTCAGCTGCTGCTTCTTCTCCTGCAGCATCTTCTGCTTCTTCTGCTGAAACTCCTCCTTATTCTGCTGCAGCACCTGATGAGCAACAATATGAGATCAGCTGCAGTAGTCCACGTGACAAATATTAATGGTAGAATTAATAAGACCACCTACTCCAAAACATACCCTGGATGTTAGACCACCACAATAATCAATATGATCGAGGAAACCCAAACGGGTTCTGTGTTTCTATGTCACTTACAATTACAGTCAGTATTCTCAGATAACAGCACATTTGAATTATTTGAAATGGTCACTAGTTGAATAAATGTGTTCTGATGTTCTAGTTACATTTAAGATGAATACAAAAACACAAATATCAGTCTATTCTTTTAATTAGAGCCTAACTGATTTTTGATTGACCAGATTTATTGGCTGATCACTGGTGTTTTGGTAGGGTTAGGGTTTTGTTGTGCTAATGGCAGGGACACAACAGCATCTGATGTTGGTAGTAATGTTGCAGCACCAACCTTGTGCTCGTCCAGATGGAATTTCATGACAAACTCGTGAGATCTCTTCTCGTCCTTCACCCGCGTCTCCAGCCGCTGAGGGAGAAGGAGATTTAGACATTCAACGGTGGAGTCTAACGTGTAGATGTAGGGAGGACCAACCCAGACAGGAGAGGACTAGACGGACTGTTGGACCCACCTGCAGCTCGTCCTTCAGCTGAGCCTCGGCCCGGCGGTTCATTGCCTCCGTCGCCTGGAGTTTCCACTCGGCCTCCGTCTTTTCAGCCTCCTTCTTCTTTTCCAGATTCTCTCTCATACAATGCAGCTGTGCCTGGAGCGTAATGCAGAGTTGGTCCTTTTCCTGAGGGGGAGAGAGTATGAGGGCCACCGGACCCCCGTAACGTTTGATTTTGTTCTCAAAGAAAAGGTCAGTTCACCCAAATTAGCAAATTCTCGCTCATCCCTCACAGCCGTTGGTGAAGACGTCTCTGGTTCCTACCGGATCTACCTTGTTTCTCACCTTCAGTTCCTCACGCCTACATTCGAGCTCCGCTTCGTGTAGCTTCAAAGCCGCTCCTCTCCGCTCCACCTCTCGCTCCACCTCCTGCTCCACCTCCTCCTGCTGCTCCCGCTCCCGCTCTCTGGGTGGAGACAAACTTCTTCGATTATCTCCCTTTCTCCATCCCTCCTTATTTTCTTCTCCCGCTCTCCTCTGCTCAGAAATCACACCGCGTGATGTCTAATCCAGGCGTCATCCGGTGTTATGACCGGGCTTCGGACAGCATTTTGCAAACAACTCGGTGACGAACCTTTTCATTTCTTCCTCCATGAAAAGCTGCAGGCAGGTGAAAGTCTGCTTCTCCTCCAGCTCCAAATCCAGCGCGGACATCAGCTGGGACAGACGTTGGCTGCAGACAGACACGCAGTCAGAGAGAAAGCTCCTGGGACACACGTTTCTTTTCTGTCGGTTCTGATGCTACTCACCACTCGCCTCTCAGCAGGGTCAGCCGGAGTTTCTCCTGTACACACACACACACACACACACACACACACACACATCATTGTAGTCAATACGTTTGTCTTGCTCTAGAAAGGGAGAATAAACTAAGACATAATAAAAACATCACATCCCACACATGCTCCTCTGGGCTCTGAACATGAACTGATGATAAACACAGTGGAGTCACCTTTTCAGCAGCATCTCCTTGCTGCCTTCTGGCCTTCACGTACATGCTATGCCCCAGTATGTCCAGCTGCAGTGAGCAGTCCTCCACTGCAGCTGCCATCCTGAGACTCGGACTCCTCGACTTAGACATCCTGATGAAAATAAAGGTTACACAACAAGCAACAACAACAACAAAAAAATCAAATCAACTGTACATTTGCAACGTGCTCAAATCAACATGAAGCCACACACTCCGCCATCTTAATGGCCAATATATAACTGGAATTGAATGTTATATATTATGTAGTATAATTGATGTTTTTACTTGTTGTAGGTCTATTAAATGTGACCAGGGCTGGACTAGGACAAAAAATGGCATTTTTAAACGGGCGGCCCACCACAATCACAGTCCACTTAAATATGTGTACCAACTGTACTATACCCCAAACCTACTGCAAGGCTGAGTAATAAATGCATCAGTCACTCTTTCCTGACTGGTGATCACAGGAGGATAAAAAAAAGATGAAAAAAAAAAGAAGGTTTTTCTACATTTGACGGGCCACGAAAAATGATCGATTCAGAGATGTGATTGGGCCAGCCCGCTGTCAGTAAAGAAAATAAACCAATGGGCTGCTGCCGATACTTTATGGGTCGGCCGTTGGCCCCATTTTGTTCTTCCATATATCAATCAGCCTATAGATTAAATTGTATCGGCCCAAAAGTGCGTCAACCCACCGGGAAAATGCCTGGTACACGCGATGGATGGCCAGTCCGGCCCTGAATGTGACCCATTACGCGAAATCGGATCTCTCTTACGGATTGACTCGCACTTAAAATCCACCACAACAGTCAGAGTTGACTTGTTAAGGTGGGATACTCACGTTCACCAAGCGATGCTGATCAGAGGCCGTTGTTCACCGGACGTGAACCTTCAAAGTAAGAGACATTTCATTAACACTTGTCATGGAAGAAAAAAAAACATCTGATTAAAAACAGTTACTTACTTTAGTTCACTGCGTAACTTTACTTCTCAATCTTGGTAAAAAAAAAAAAATCTTATTCTTCGAAGAAAATCCTCATGAAAAACAAAGCAAACGTTCAACTGGCAGTTCTTCATGTCACCATGGTAACAGGACGATGTTTTGTTATTGCTCGCAAATTTATTGAAAAAGCGAAACGGAACTGGTTTTTGTCTTTGTTGATTTTTAACCATTTCATTTGTTGTCACAGTGACTAACTGGTAACTTCCGACTTCCCAGTTAATTGCGTTCACGACAACAACAAAGAGGCAACATGGCCGCCCCCCGGATTTTTTTTCAAAAACTCAATTAAGGCAATATATTTCCTCTCCTCTTCAGATTCAACACGTCAGCTGTTCTCCGTGTGTTCTGTACTTTTAGCAGTGACAAATAACTCGTTTAAAAACGTTTAAGGGGGAATAAAATGCAAATATTTGAAGAAACAGGCCTGATACCCGGGCTGACCTCCTAAACAACTGAGAAGTCAAGAAATAAACAAAATAACCTACCATTCAGCTCACCATCATATCAACACACATTATATATGAACAAAAGTGACACAAGTAGGTTGTCAATGCGCCATATATTAAAGAAAAAAAAAATCAAATTAGGTCACGTCCCACCTGGATGGCAATTAACAAATGATTACACCATTTCCCCCAAAACCCAAACTCCCAAAGTCCTCCTCCACTGATTACATATAATATATTAAAGTGACAGCAAAATGAAGAAACAGCATGTAGCCCATCACAATCACCACATACAAGGTTAAACCAAGGTAAACCCTTTCAAGCTGCTTCTACTCATCCACGTTCTCACTTTCCTGCTCAGTTCATTCACACTTCCTGTGACACAATCAAAGAACCGGCTTTTGTTTCACAGGATTCAGTTCATCCATTTTATAAAAACGATGTTCTTCCTCCATCGGTGTCCAGGACAGAAGCATCAACAACTACACACCAAAATGAATCAATCATTTGATCTTTTTTTAACAAGAACATTTCACTGCTTCTAAAAACACATTTAATGTGGTATTTATATTCAGTAACGTTTGCTCTTATTTCTCAAATCCACATAGTCTGGGAGACAATTACACTCACGTGGAGTTGAGAGGGTCATTTTTTTATTTCTTTCACTCGTCTGTGTTGAGGCCACGTTTACTGTTCATATCGATGGCTTCAAATCCAACAGGGAGTTGTAACGTGTGTTGTGTTGTTGTAACGTGTTGTGTTGTTGTAACATGTTGTGTTGTTGTAACGTGTGTTGTGTTGTTCTGTTACCAGCAGCGTGTGGCGGTCAACACTTTCTACAGGGCTGCACGTCACCGAGGGACCTTAACTTATGACACGTTGATATTCTTGATGTTTTCCTGCTGATAATTTTGCGTTTCCATGGCGATATACTAAATGCGCTCAGGTGAATGAACGTGGGTCATTGAAACACCGGTATGTGCAGCAGGTGTCTCTGCTGCACATAGCAGCGCTCTCTGCTGGACAAAATGAGACACAACGCAGGCAGTACCTCATCCAGTGGAACTGTATTAAATAATATTTAGGGGGAGACATCCAGTGAGTGTAATACAGTTCACATTCAAACAAGACAAGGTTTATAAGGGCCGACGGAGTGCAAAACTGTGCAACGCTGCATTTAATACGAGTCCTACGGAGGTTTCACTGAGGAACATTGTACTTTCTGTTCTGTTTCAGGGTTTATTTAGTCATAAACCGATCAACCACAGCACGAGAACCACCGACATGGTGACGTGAATAACACTGATTAGATCGTTACTAAGGCATATAAGCAGTAGGGGGACAGTCAGCGGACGTTGATGTGTTTGAAGCGGGAAAAATGTACAAGCGTGAGGATTTGAGTGACTTTTGCTGCGTTCAAATGTGTTCGTATTTACGGCGCACGGGAGAAGAGTCCACGTGAACGGCGCCCTCTTGTGGTGTTCACGGCGTCAGAACTTTCTGTAAGCCTCCAGTTCAGGAGTTGTGACGTGTTTGTTGACGTTTACAGAAAGGTCAGAGGTCATGGAGGTTCATGTTTGGCTGGATGTTAAGCTAATATATTGTGATTTTAGTCATGTAGAGTTTGTTCATAACTTAGATAATATTCAACGTCTGAGGGAAAATGTTCCTCTTCCCAACGGCCTCATCTTTATCCCCGCTAGCTTGCTAAATTGTTAGCCTCTGTGGCGTCTAGACGCCGTCTACGTTGCCGTTGCCTAGCAACAGTGTTTTTATACTTTCCATACCATAACCACGAGATCACGAGGTCCATTTGAATGCAGCAATACACAATATTAGTCAGGTGGTTTCAATATTGTGTCTGATCAGTGTATAACTATCCCTCACACACACACACACACACACACACACACACACACACACACACACACACACACACACACACACACACCCTCACATACACACACACACACACACACACACACACACACACACACACACACACACATACACTCACACACACACACACACACACCCTCACATACACTCACATACACATACACACACTTACACCCTCACATACACTCACACACACACACACACACACACACACACACACACACACACACACACACACACACACACACACACATTGGAAGTCATTTGAAGGTATCAGCGGGGCGTGCTTCTTGTCTCATTTGATGGCCTGCCAGATGATGATGATGAGGATGATGAGGACCAGCGACCCCACCATGCCCAGCATGCACATCCTCTTACGGGACTTCCTCTGCAAACAACAAAATAACATGTCAGAACTACAAAGGAACCTTTTCATTGTTCAGTAATCCATCAACTGTCTCTTGTGACTGACTCTCAGGCTCCCACCTTACGGTTTAATAACCCAGGTGGATTTGAATGATCCCACCGTTGCAGCCATCGTGTGAATCGTTACGTCACCGTTGTGGTGGTGTGAGAGGATGTGACCACCTGGCCGTCATGTGAGTATCTGCGGTCATGTTTCATGGTGTAAACGGATGTTAATCTTCCTGGGCAGTGATCTCAGGACAGCACTGTAAGTAGCTGGCAGGTGGTGATGGAGACCTCCTCTGCTTAGTGATGGTTGCTACAGCTTGACGTGGATGGCTGCTGCAAACCAACACGTAGGCTACGTCACGAAAATATAAGTAAGTAAGTAGTTTATATAAGTAAACAAGCACAAGAACGGGAATCTGAACGTCAGAACACCAATGATCCCGCTCAGATTGATTAATTGTGCTGCTGTGGGCCAATGGAAGGGGCGGGGCTTCTCACAGCTGTGGGTCTGATGTGTGTCGGAAATTACACAAGATAAAGTAAAACAACAAAACCTAAAACCCAGAGGAGGCTTTGGTGTAACAAGCCTCATGTAGCAGCTTGTTTTAAATCACTAAAAAGCTGCTTTATTGCTGTGAGTTTGCAGTAAAACTCTCCTGCTTTCTGTCCAGTTCAGCTGCACTCAGCACAATCACACAGGACTTTTTAATAATAACAGCAGTCAGAGATCGACCGGAGGGAAAAAAAATCCCAAACTAACGAACCAGCTGTAACGTGATGGAAAGACGTCGGAGCGAACACGAGCTGCATTTACTTGTATTCCTTAAACTGAGTAGCCCGTCTTCAAATGTGTCCTCAGGACTCATCGGGCTTCATTCACCAACCGTTCGTAAGAAGAAATGTCTTCTTCCTTTACAAAGCATCATGGTTTTCAATAATCACAACAATAACACTGCAACGACTGGACAACGGCTTTGCCTTCCAAGTTTGACAGCAATCAATTGCTTGTTTCTAAATTTTAAATTAATCAAACTTTTATAGTGTGATTCTTTAAATATTACAATTAATCTCAAGAAGGAAACGCATCACTAAAGAAATCAGAGACATGTCTGTGTTTTTTTTTTACTATTTAGAGAGAGGAGACTTGGGAGGACTCGGCCGCTGCAGCTACCACCATCAGTGACTGTTGTTCAGGTCCAGAGGACAAAGCAGCCTTTATCCACGGTATGCCGTCCCCTAGCCTCTCAACATGATGTCATCAGTGTTGGTTGATGAACTCAGAAGAGCATCTGATTCAAACTAAAGTCATTATGGTCTGGATTCAAGCCTCCAAGAGGATGGATCGCCCCGTTTATGAACATTTGTGGGAAGCGAGGCTAAATCCCAGAGGAATGTTTGGAGAAGAGCTTTCCTGCTCCTAATGCCGACTGTTACTGCAGGTTTCTCTGGGATGAAGCCAATTATCTAGTTTATTGTAGCTTATTGTTAAACGTGTTTGTTGTTGCCTTTCAGGCCTGTTGGCTGCGGCCTTTTAAAACATGTGGTAGACTACTCCGGGTTTCATGGTTATGTTGTGTCAGTAACTTTTGAGCTAAAAAGTTTGAATCAATATCTCTCCTGCTGGCTGTGTGCGTGTGTGGAACCTGCAGACGTTACAGGAAGCCTACGAGCGGACGCTTCCTGTTGCGTACTTTAGAGTATAATCCTGGTGGAGCCACTGCAGATGCTCCTGGAGCTGAGCTGTCATGCAAGGTGCTTCCCATCAGGAACACCCTCACACACCAACGGTACGCCGTCAGGAGCAACTTGGGGTTCAGTGTCTTGCCCAAAGACACATGTGGACAGGAGGATCAAACCGTCGTGGGGGACCCGCTCTACCATCCGAACCACGAACGCCCAGATCTCTGGCCATAATGTGCACATCACTGTCCTCAAAAGACTGTCTGCTGTTGTTCAGGTGATGGCGGTCCGCGTCACATGACAGCCAGGTGGGTCGATGACTGAAGACGCAGCAACACCACGATAATGCAGAATATCACCAAGACTTATTGTATAAAAATCAAACTTTCATCTTTAGCTGCCTTCTCAAGCATCATTTCAGCCCTCCATGGAAGTCTCACGTTTTATTCTGTCTCACCTGGTAATAAGATGCCTTCTGCAGCTGGACCGCCCCTCTGTCAACATGAACCTCAGCACTCTCCACGTTGGCCTCAATGCTGTCTGTTAATCAAAGCACAGAAAGGTCAACACACATTTACTCTCGCACCTAAATAGCATTGATAAAGGATCAACTCTGTGCTAACTGGAGCATCTTCTTTACCGATCATCTCTCCCTGGTCGTGGATCATCACAGCCAGGTCCTTGAAGATCTGGTTCACATCCATGATGTTGGCCTGCAGAGGACAGAGGCAGGAGTGAGGTGGTGAACGCGACTATAAATGAAGGTGTTCCACTGCTGCTGTAGTCGGAGTAAATACCTCCAGCTGTTTGATGTTGGTCTCTCTCTCTCTGATGACCTCCAGGTCCTCCTCTGTGATGGTGGCAGGCTCTTCAGCCTGAGTCTGGCTCTGACCCCACTCATCCTCCCTGTGGAGTATATCACTCTCTATTAGAGGACAGTTTAAAGGTGGGATCAGACTTAAAACATTCAAAGACATACACTTATAAGGAGGGCATAAACCACTTGTTCTTTCATCTGAGGCCTCTAAATACCAGAAAAAATGGTAAATTATTCTTTCATTTTATGTCTCTGAGTCCTGAATCTTTTCGAGTATTAAAAGAGGATTTTTATCCACGGCTTGTCTTAGATATAAAACAGAGCGTCTTCGGGGATCTTTCCATGGAAACCAACCCTCAGAGTTGCTGTAAATCTTACATTGCAGTAAACTCAGCCAGCCTGACTGCATTTTGTCTCATTTTGTTGGAATTTATTAATAATATTGACCAATTACGAAAGAAGAGATATTTTTTGGAGAATCTGAAGATTAAAGGCCCAACTGAAGGTTGTTATTTTGACATGACAAAATCATGCACAATCATACAGCTTAATTTAACTTTAACATGCAGAACTTAGTATTTCTTATTAAAGACTTTCCACCAGTCTTAAGTAAATGACTGTGACTTTATTGAGACCATCAGGTTCTCAAAGAAGAACTTGCCTTCTGACTGACATTTATTATTATACTGTCAAATTAGATTTCCAGATGTGTGTTTCTTTAGTTTATAAAGCGTCCACATTGGTCCTTCTCCTCTAAACCTTGAATTCAATCCAAAGAGCACAAACTAACATAGAAAACCGGAAGCCAGGTCGGATTTCTTCAGTTTACAATTAGTACAGTTTAGTTTCTAGGTCTCACATTAGAGGGCTTAACGGGTGTTTGCATGTATTTTAATTAAGTGTAGGATCAACAGTAAATCTTTAGACCCATTTACAGTTTAATCCAGCTATGGCAGTTTCCAGAGAATAAAACCTGACCAATATTAGATTTCTGCAGATGATCAATATGTAAGAATTCAAATCATCAATTTACTGACCAATATTAATTTCTACATAAAGCACTTTTCATAAAGATATTTTTAGTTTGCTTTTGTTGTGATGAAGACCTAAAGTAAAGTGTGATATTGATGTTTTGTGGTTGTAAAAACTGTCAAAGTTGATGGACACGATGTAATGGAGACACTCTTTCTAAATAACCACCAACATACTGTGGTGGGAATCTGGAAATGATGAGTCTGCGCCAAGATTTGTCGTTAAGGTCCTTTGGTCAAAGCTCAGTTCAGACAATACAGAGTACGGAGAGTCTGTGAGAGTCTGACCCAGAGTGCAGAGTGTGTCTTGTAATTTATGGAGTTGGGGAGGAGACAGCAGCTTGCTCAAAGCAGCTTTGAGTGATAACAGACTCAGGAGGGTACTGTCAGCTCCCCCACATTCAAGAGAGACAAAGAAGTGCCTGTTACATATAGTTAGGCTTATACGAGAACACAGTTACTGTAGATATAGCATGGTTAGGTTTATATAGGGACACACGTAGATACAGTGTTTCCGTTACAATACAGAATCTGTGACATTTCTTGACTGACTTATTTTATTATTTTAATCAGAAGACATAAAGCCTGTTTACTGTATCTACAGCTGCAAACTTGAATTAGCAGTTGTATACCTCCTCTAACAACTCAAATTGTACAGTAGTTGACATGCATGACTGTCCAGACCAATATGGACATATGACTAACAGTGACCTTGACCTTCGACCCCAAATTCGGATCAATTTATCCTCGAGTCCAAGTGAATGCTTGTGCCACGTTGGAAGAGATTTACTTCAGGCGTTCCTAAGATATCACGTTTATAAGCATGGGTGATGTGAGGTGAAAATGACCTTGACCTTTGACCTTTGGGTGTTTTTGGAGTTCTTGATATATTGCGTTCACAAGAATGGGTCGGACAGGTGAGGGGAATATGAGGTCACAGTGACTTTGAACTTTGACCTTTGACCACCAAACTCTAATCAGTTCATCCTTGGTATCGGGTGAATGCTTCTGCCAATCTAGAAGAAATTCCCTCTGGAGGTTCTTGAGATATCGCGTTCACAAGAACGGGACACACGTGAAACGATTTCAAAACACAAAGGGAAAAACTCACTTTTCAAATGTGACCAGCTGTTCGCTCATATTGCCTCCGTCTCCCTGTAGATAGGAACAAAACAAAGTTAGATCAACATCAAGTAATACCAAATAAAGTGATGATATTGGTTGTAAAGGCTCTGTGGTCCTCACCATGACTCTGGATCCAGCTCGAGCTCGGGCCACCGACTCCTTCTCCTTCTCCGCAGCCCTCCGCTGCACCACCTGGAAGTTGTTGAGAGCTGCAGAGAAGTCGTTCATCAAACGCTCCTTCTGCAGCTTCTGCTGCCTCTGGAGGGAAAAAAGGAAAGAACAAAGATCATTTCAGTGGTTTTAAATGTTGTCAGGATATTTTAAACTTCTAGTTTCCTGAGCAGAAGGAATACATTACTATTAATAAGAATATATCTGAATATAAAGTTGGATTTATAGACACACAGACCAGCTCTGATGGAGACAGAGGCGGAGGCAGAGAGCTCAGCTCCTTCAGGTGTCTGTTGGTTTCTTTAGCCAGCTGGTTGGTGTAGTGCTGCAGCTGTTGGCTGAAGGGGGACACGGAGACGGATGAGACTTTAAAGGGTTAATAACACGTGAGACTCGATGGGACGCTGATGAGGGTCGATACTCACAGCTTCTCCTGCAGCTCTGAGGCGTCCTGTCTCATCCCCGTCTGGGAGAGGAGGCTTTTGATCTGACCAGCTGCAACGAAAAGGAAACCACACAAGAAACATGAATGTGTGTGTGTGTGTGTGTGCGTGTGCGTGTGTGTGTGTGTGTGTGTGTGTGCTCTCACAGTTCTGGCTGATCTTCTGGATGTTGGAGCTGCATGTCTGGACCACGATGTTGAAGTCCCGCGGTTGGGACCAGCTGCTGTCGGCTCTCATGTAGGACATCCTGTCTGTTGTCCACGCAGCCCGTCACACTGATGAACACACTCTGAACTGAACACAAGTACAGTGAAGACAACACACAATCCAATTTTTATATTGAAAGGAAATTTAAGAAAGTTACTTGAAATGAAAAAAGATGTTTTTGAGGTTAAACGGATCCTGTGCCTTTGGAAAACTAGAAATACTTCAATGTGATCATATCGAACAACAAATTAAACTCCTGCATTCAATATTATTAGAACAAATGTGGTATTACTAGGTCACTATTACTAATTATATAGGTAAACGATATTCTGATGTTGTAGCTTGTCGAGGTTGAATCAGTCTGATCTGTTTGGATGAGGTGTTGAACTGAAGACATCAATATTAGAAATAACAAATGGAATATTTAGTACATTTAAAAAAAAAAAAAAAAAAAGGTATACAGTGAAAATATAAGTTTGCCCAAAGTAGCCACCTTCAGATGTGATGACAACTTTGCACTGGTAATATCTTAAACATCTTAATAAGGCCATCACTTGGTATAGTTTTCAACTACTACGGTCATCCATATCATGGCAAGAACCACTCAACCAACCAAAAACAAACACCAGCCCATCTTTACTTTTAGACACAATGTTCAGTGAGTCCAGAAAATTTCAGGAACTTTTAACGTTAATTCCAGTTCAGTCGCAAAAACCATCAAACTCACGAGGACCGCCTCAGAAAAGAGGACCAAGAGTTCCCTGTACTGAAGAGGAGTTCATCACCAGCCTCACAACTCAACATCAGAGCGTCTCCATGTAGCAGACACATCTCAACATCAGCTGTTGGAGGAGACTGTGTGACTCAGGCCTTCAGGGTGGAACTGCTGCAGTTTTCTGGAGGTCCATCTGAAAATAATCCCTCATTAATGAGAAAATAAACTTCAAAAATATGTGTTTTTGGGGGCGTGTCTGTTTGATTGACAGGCCTGTGATGCAGTCAGGATACAGCTATCGGTGGGCGGGACGTAGTATCGTCAAGTCTCCAATCAGATCAGTAAGATCCACCGCTCGCTCCTCCCTGGCTCGTCCAAATATGGTCACTTCCTGCTCCAAACCGCTCCGAACTAGCAAGATGGTGACGGACAGAATCTGAACTGGAGGCTTCATAACAGCCGTTCACAAACTAACGGGTGACGTCACTGATGGTTGCTGCTTGAATGTGAACCCTGCAGAGTTGCTGCTATTGCTAATTTTTCTCTGGTAACGTGCTGTGCTGCATTTCACTACATCATCCTCGGACATCCAGCTCACATCAATGGCGGTTAGTTTGAAATGCGGGCGAGCTGTTTGTCAACAAATTTTGTCTTTCCATTCCCTCAAGGCGTTCCTTATACATAACCATCACACATATGGGATGGACGGACGAACGGAACAGTGTGTCCAAGCATTTGAGGAGAACCGTGTCATGTGACCAGTACATTATATTTATGTCCAGTGATTATTTGATTATTCAGAGAGTAGAAAATTATTCAGCAACTATTTAAATTGTCCATTAATGTTTGCAGTAATTCTTCAGTCACACATACCTAATGTGTATTGCTTCCTGCTGGAGATGTTCTGCTTCCGTATGTGAAAGTAAAATATCTTCAGGACTGTTGGTCAAAAAAAGCTCTTTAGAGATTGAAAGATTAACTGCAGCTTTTAATTACAAACAGTGTGCGCAAAGCTCCATATTTAGGTCTGAAATTAGGTTTAAGTGATTACACTGAGTTTACAGATGCTCAAATAGGTTGTTTTTTTCCTTACAAAAAATTAACCACATGTCAAACTCCCAGTGAAAATTACAAGCAAAAGTCATTTTTTGAGGTAAAAATTATACTTTTTTTTTTATCAGATATATTTTTTGGATGCAGTCCTGAGATCAAATGTGTAGAAATCCAAACAAACATTATTGAAATCCCTATTTTCTGAGCTAAATATAGAAATATCTAACGTGTCAATCTAGCAGTCAAGCTCACTCACAGGAGGTGAAAACATGGCCGGTGATACAGGGACACTTTAGTTTCAATTAAATATTACAAACCTGAAAGCCTACATACACTGAATTACATTGTAAATGAACAATAATCAGTTGCATAATAACAGTGAGTAAAAACACATGTTTTTCATCCCTACAATATTGTTGCAATATCGAAATCAAGGTATTTGGTCAAAAATATGCTGCAGGCCTAGTGATGTTTGATTCTGTCAAACGGTCACTACCTTGTCAGTACCTAAATCGATTTTGCAACCTGTACATATTTCATAAAACCACTTAAATTCGTTATTTAAGTAGCTGACAAATTAAAGTTTGTAACATAGCAAATTGGCTGTTCCAGTGTAAATGGTTTATGATTTATTGGTAAAATACTTTAAAAAAAATAATAAAAAAAAAGTGTCACGGCTGTCCCTGCTCTCCCTATACTCTATCACGCTGTTCCTTTTCATTTTACAGAATCTGGTGAGAACATTACATCCACAAAACATTATTTTGGTTTGATATACATGATTTCTAGAGATAATACAGCCTTTACATGGTACGTAGGCCTTTTAACAACAAAACGACTGCCACTCACTGCCCTTCTTCATGCTTTGTCTGCACCACAATGTCCAACACACAGCAGGCTACATAGAGACGCCAATGTGTGAATCCTCTCATCTTTTACGTGAACAGGAGACACAGAGCAGTAGATGGCAGCCAGAGCCAAGCCCAGGTCATCACGTGGATCAAATCTACTCACAGACAATTCAGGGATGAAAATAAAGCAGTCTATAAAGCCGATAGACAACAAGCGCGAGATTAAAGCCGTCTTTAATTGAATATTTAATATCACAGAAAACCTCTGTAACGTAGATTATTTTATAAAAGTGACATCAGACCAGGCTCACGTCTACTACAGTCATTATTCAACGTTAATAACGAGTCAGTCAACGCGTCTTACGCATCTATCCAGACATAAATTCTCGTATTTTCTACCGCAGATTAAACACACCTCAGATATCATCGCTATAAAGCTCTTACTCTGCACAGAAGCTGCCGTCGACTGTTTGTAGCTCCAAATGAATCACAGAAATATATTTCCCATCATAAATAACAATCCCAGCCCGTCTGCGACGTCACGCGCTTCTAGCGGTTAATCCGACGAGAGTTTGATGTTGCGTTCACTGTCAGTTCGAAATTTGGGAAATAGTCGTGCCACCGCAGCAAATATATTTCTTTTAGACTAATGCAACATGTGAACACGGTCCTGTGGCGCTATAAAACATCTAAAATCGTGACCTATTCATGTGGTGACATCATACGTGGTCCTGGAGGCAGAAGTCTAATGTCTGATTCATTATTTGAGTCCGTGAAGCCTTTTTTAATGCTGGGATTATTCCGTGCCTGTCCCATGACTTTCTCTGTAATAAATGCAGCACTGTGCCGGCCTACACGTGACAGCAGACAAAAATCATTATAGAGGCCCATGTACCGAGAGAAAAACACTACAAACAAACAAACAAACAAACAAACAAAAACGACACACAACAACTAGAGATGGTCGCTTCTCTCGGTGGAAGGTCTTAGCCTGTAGTTGTCTTTTTGCTGACAGAAAAAAGGTTGTTTGATCACTTATTTCACATAAATTCTCAGAAAGACAGCCACTACGTGTAAATAGATCCCATTCCAGTGTCACCGAGAACCAGGTTTAATGTGGTGTTGGGGGCCCTTTGAGTGTGGCCCGTTGCAAATTTATCATCAAATTAGTAATTTTTACAAAATTTAAACGGCATGGTTGGCAAAAAGGTTCACAAATAAACGTTTTAATAATTATAAAAACTGTTTCGGCAGTGTATATTTGTGTACTTTACCCCAGTAGTAGCCTATTGTTAACCACAGTCAACACCTACAGCTCAGTGTCCTTTTGGTTACATTTAATTTCGGCTGCTAAAAGGCCTCGTGGTCATATTTGTGTGTTGTTTAAAAAAAAAAAAAAAATCCCTTTTAAACAAACAACCAGATCATTTTAATTAACACACATTCACAGCTTTTTTTTTTTTTTTTTTTTTTTTTTTTTTTAGGTGTTGCTTTCAGCCTAGAAGGTATCAAATAAGTAGGTCAAACATCAGATAAATGAAATCACATATTAATGATGAAGGTAAATCAGCAACTATTTCACTTCCCCATTTGAACATGGTGACCGCAAACACATCAGTTGATGAGTTCTTACTGGGAAGTTCATCATGTTCATCTCTCTACATGATGCGCACGAAAGCAACTTGCTCTGCTAATAGCACCACCTGGTGGAGAAACCTGTGACTGACTGAAAGTGTGTTTTTGTTTTGCTTATTCTCATGTCAACATATTTATTAACACTTCTGAGCAAAACTATACTGTTTTTTTTTTTGGGTGGGGGGTAATAAAGAAAATGTATTAATTGTAAATCTAAACTACATATAATACAAATATTTCTATCATTCTGGACACTTTAAAAAAAAATATTTGGTGCACAATATTCATCAGCTGTTATTGTTCTACAGTTTCTTTTTGGTCCATGGGGGTCTGTGATCCCCCCTTCCCACTCCACCCTCATTGCTTAAGGGCCTCCCCTTCGTCGTAAATCATAGACATGTATGAAATTCGTTGTAATTCTTGATAAATTAAAGAACTAGATGTTCCTTAATCCCCTCGGGGATTAATAAAGTAACTACCTACCTACCTTAATGCGTTGAGAAAATGATCCTACTTATAAGTACAAGTACTCTGAACTATTTTAAGACCCACTTGGATTGGCTGGAAAAAAAAAAGTAGCCTATTTGGTTTTTCTGAGCTTGTTGGTATTATAAGATATTGGTTCATACAGAGCAGAGTGTTACTGTTGATTAAACTAACCAACGTCCATAAAATAAGCACAACCTTAACTGCTCTGTAGTGAAACAGACATCTTAATCCTAAAATATCATAGTCAAACATTGACAGGGAGCGTTTTGTGTTAACTTCTGATACTTTGAGAACATCTTGCTTATAATAGGCTACTGAACTTACTTAAATCAGGTTTTGATACAGGACTTGTAGTCAGATGTAAATACCTAACATTAGAAAATCTGCTTTATTTACTTTCTGAATACAGAAGAGGGCAGACAACCTCATCATCACCCATTTAGACCATTACATGGACAAAACAGAGTCAATATTGTTTGTACACGACATTTCTATTGTTGTTCTGTTGTTTTTAGCAGATAACGTTTAAAACAGCCAGCAAAGTAACGACAACTAAATAACGAGCTGTGAACACTTTACGTTGTCCGTCAATGTAGTGATTAGTATTGTTTACCGGCACAACAACTGAATATTATGACCTAAATTAACCATAACGTGACTTATTTTTGCGTTGAGTTAAGTGACGTCAAACCGATTTATCGAAGCTCTGAAAATCTGAGTTTTTACAATGACAATTAGTCTTCTCCATACAAATAAATCACTTCATGTGAGCTTGATGTTAATGCACACTCATCTCTTGAGTGTCTTGAGATTATAGCAGAACTCAAGATTCCAAGCAACTGGAGAGAAATCTTTATTTTGAACTCCACGTTGATGAGAAACGTTATAAATATAACTAATTGAAAGCGGTCGGGAATTGGAAATTTATAATGATTTTTTTTTTTTTTTTTAATCCGGAAAACTCCAGCTCCCCCGTTTACTTGTATGTGATGTCAGCCCGGTCTTGCCCGGACCAAAATGGCGGACGCGTTGACGTATCGCAGTAACCAATGCGGCGTCTGTGTATGTGTCACATGTCTGTGGCGAAAAAGGACCGGATGTTCTTCTTGGCAAGCCCCGCCTCTCTCTGACGCAGCGGAAAGTTGACTCTTTCTTAGAATGAAGTAAATTAAATTCCTTCGTATTTATTTGATCTACCGTGACATACACCATGCGATACTTGAGGTTGTAAATTCTGGCGACTGTCCCTCCGATATAAAAAGTCGTTTTTGTTATTATTTTTACGCGGGAGGTCAAAGGTTGCTAACAAAATGGCCGAACACAGTGCAGCCACCGCCGCAATGTAACCGAACAGAGGGGATATATTCGGATGTTTCGATGCACAGCGGGTGGAGCAAACATCACACGCACCTGATATCTACCACTGCAACTCATGACCGACGAATAACCAGGAGCTCGGCCGCAGGGTTTGGCACGGCGGACTCCCGGGGACGCCGGCGGAAGACGCTCATCGCGCCGGCTGGTAGCAGCGCTGCTCGCCTCTCTGCGTCCAGACCGTCACAGGAGCTTTAATTCAACGCGTTGGTCAGCGTCGCTCTTCTGGAGACGGGGTCAGTCCTGCAGATGCACAAAGCTGCTGAACTCTGTTCGTGACGCGGAGGAACATCACCACCATCATGTCGTGTTGAAACTTCTGTGAAGGAACAATAACAAGCGACGAGGATGAACCGGAAGAAGGATAAAGGCTTTGAGAGCCCGCGCCCCTTTAAATTATAAGTATTTCTGTTGAAATGTTTTCTCTTTGCGTGAAGCAAACACTCTGCTGACTGGACGTTGTGCTGCTGAGTGACTGAACACACTAACAGCTTGTTGTCTTTGGTTTTACGACCCATCAGGTGGTGTGTATCAACAACATCAACTTCCAGAGGAAGTCTGTCATTGTGAGTACGACACGTTTGTTCATGCTTCATCTCCTCTGATGTGATCGTCGATCTTAAGAGGTCAAGAATTTGCTGTTTTATCCCCGTTTAGTTACATATTCGTTTTTCCAATTAAGGAGAACTACTGAAATATGAAAGTACACACAAGATGATTTACTGATGGTATTAAAACGCTCCAACACTGAGAACTCCTATTTATTAAACATCTTACATGTGTGAAAGATAAACAGGCAGATGTTTCGTGTCACTAAATGTTAAACAGAAGTCACTACTTCGGGTTTAGAAACCCTCCTCTGCATCTATACGTGCGGCGGCCACGACAGTAGACAGCTGTGGTGAATGTTTGCCGACGTCGTCCTCCTCCCTTCTTCGTCCCTCAGGGCTTCGTCGAGCTCACCATCTTCCCCACGGTGGTCAACCTGAACAGGATCAAGCTCAACAGTAAACAGTGCCGCATCTACAGGGTCCGAGTGAATGAGCTGGAGGCCCCGTTCATCTACAACGACCCCACCCTGGAGGTGTGCCACCACGAGTCCAAGCAGTGAGTCTGTCGTTGTGAACTGCTTGTTCTGGATGCACATTTCAAAAGAGCTGGACTCACGTAATCATCGCTAATGACTCAACCTCACTGTGTCGAATCAGAGCTTTCACATTATGTACATTTTAGGTAGTTGTTACATAAAAGGCCAAATTCATCAGCTACAAGTGACATAAGACAATTAGCAGTCAAGTTTTTTCATAATTAAAAGCAGTTTTTATTTGTTCTGCCTCATTAGCTCCAAGGTATGGAACCCAATTATTGTAATAATAATAATAATAACAACCATCATACTCGATTCTGTGTGTCAAAGTGACTGATTTTTCTAATAGAAATGCTTGAATCACTACGTATATCGATTGTCTTTAGTCTGGTATTCTGTTTTTTTTTTGTTTTTTTCAACCGTCCAAATCTCCAAACAGCTTTATAAATCCATGTGACTGTACAGATTCGTTTTGGCTCATCGGCTCAACAGAAACAGTCGAAGGTTTAGACTCTCTGCCAAAGACCTTTATTATTACTGTTCTCTACAGTTTCGAACAATACTGAAGACATTAAATCTATGAAAAAAAACTTTGCCGTGAAGAAACAAGGTATAAATAAAGTACAATATTTTAGATTGCTCAAAGCAGCCACTGTTTATCTGGTTGACAGCTTTGCACATTTTTGGAAAAATCTTAACCCGCTTTATGAGGCAGTCATCTGGAGTAGTTTTCACTTAACAGGTGAAACTTCTCAAAAGTTGAGAAGGAAATTTCTTGCCTTTATTCAAGGTTAGTAAAACCTTGAATAAGTAGATGTGACCAAACGTTTGTCTGGTGCTGTATACTTTAGGATAGATTAGATTAGATTAGATTAGATTAGATTAGATTAGATTAGATTTGACTTTATTATGCCCACAGTGAGGAAATTTGGTCGTCACAGCAGCAAAGAAAACCATAAAGTGAGCACAATATGAAAACATTTACAAATATGTATAAGATATAAGAAATAAGATAGATACAAAATAATTATTTTAGAATAAATACACACACACAGACAATATACACAAAAAACAAATAAAATAAAATAAAAATGAATAAATACAGTTTGGGATAAATGGGAAAAAGTGTCCGGTGCTATGAAATGAAATCAGATGAACAGTGCAACGATATTATAGGGTGGATACTTTATAGGACTGTTTATACGGGGGGATGTTTCCCTTCAACACCTCCGGTTGTATTGAGACCAATCAGTCAGCTGGACTTCGTATTGGAGTGTTGCATCATCCAGGTGATGAATTACGGTGACAAGTTCAGTATATAATTCACTGAAATAGCCTGAAACCAACACAGATGTCTGGTCATTTTAGATGTAAATTATGAACAGAATTTGCCCCAAAAATGACCAACTCGCATCACAATATCTTCTTCTGTGTAACTTCTGAGTGTAAACTAGGTTTTCAAATACTATTGAAGGCATTTTGTCGAGCAGATGAGCTTCGAGGAAACTTGAAATACATTTGGTTGTGACAGTGAGACAGAAAGTATTAGAAGTTATGTTTAACACGTCTGTAGCTGTGTTATGTTTCTCCTGGTCCGTTATTGTCGACATCACCGTCTGTCCACTTTAAGAGGGACTGTTTGGTAGCAATATCATCATTTTGTCTAAAAAATGTGTCTCTACAGGAGGAACCTGAACTATTTTTCCAGTGCGTACACGGCAGCAGTGAGCGCCGTGGACCCCGACGCAGGACACGGAGAGTTGGTCATCAAAGTTCCCTCTGAACTCTGGAAACAGGGAGACGGTAAATTCAAGGGCACACAGCAGGATTTTGTGTCATTAATCTTATGCATCATACTTACAAATTATGAAGACTAACATAATCTACATATTTTTACATCTCCATCATCCTTTCCAAAAAAATGCTTCTCCAGAGAGCTTGAATTGATATGATCACCAGGTTTCCTTAAAATAAGTTTTGATTGTAAATGTTTGACAGAAACGGAAACGTAAGATCCTGATTTCTGTGTTTTGTGTGTCCAGACTTGAAGGTGTTGAAGGTGTACATTGAGTTTTCCCTGGATCAGCCCAAAGGAGGGCTGCACTTTGTTGTTCCTGATGTGGAGGGCAGCATGGCGGAGCGAGGAGCCCACGTGTTCTCCTTCGGATACCAGAACTCCACAAGGTCCAGAAACAAAAACAACACACTCATCTCCTCCACAATGGCACTGAAAACACTGAATCGTGTTGCCGCGTAGCGTGTAGACAAGCTGCTCGTAAAGAATCTGCTTGTTTTCATTCATGAAGTCCTCTCCTCCCCAGGTTCTGGTTCCCCTGCGTGGACTCGTACTCCGAGCTGTGTACGTGGAAGCTGGAGTTCACCGTGGACGCGTCTATGGTGGCGGTGTCCTGCGGGGACCTGGTGGAGACCATCTACACCCACGACATGAGGAAGAAGACCTTCCACTACATCCTCCCCATCCCCACCGCCGCCCCCAACATCTCCCTGGCTGTGGGCCCCTTTGAAATCCTCGTGGACCCCTACATGCATGAGGTGGGTTTAAATGACGACCCCTCTGCATCTCATTGAAATAAAAGTTACAGTTATTTTAGCCTGTAAATAATAACACAAACAATTTGGGATGAAAGAAAAGAGAAACATAAAGAAGACTCCCAACAGAACAGTTCATTTGAAAAGAAGATACTTTTTGTTTCTAGAATACACAATCTATTTAGAGTCTTATTAGAAAAGCAATAATTAAACACTATCCCTACTTCACTAATCTTTCTGTTCAGGACATTTTTTTTTATGTATTCATTATATTATATGTTTTTTTTAACCAAAACATTGCACGACACATTGCCTGATGCACCAGCAGTTTCGGTGCAGAGATTACAATCACAAAGACAGCAACACAAAGTGAGTGGTATTGAGTAGCTCCTGTGAGAAAGCTGTGAGACAGAGCAGGAAAGCCTGACAGCCTTTATGTGTCAATCGTCACGGCAACGCAACAGCTTTCACACTGTAAACAATACCATGAAGTACACCCTTTTGAACAGATGTAGTGTATTTATAAAGGATAATGAGAGGATAGAGTGTGAAGACATCACACAGACCTGCACAGTTTTCTATGGCTACAGAGATTAAATATGGTCTGTTTCAGTTTGAGCTATAAATTAATCATCTATCGTTGTTCTGATTTAAAAAAAAAAAAATGCAGATTGAGATACATGATGATAGATGTGTCAAATTATTGTTACAGCTTCACTTCTTCTAATGAGTGGCGCACAGGTTCAAGTCTCCTCAGTTGACTGAAGTTCAGGGTGTTTCTGTGACTGTTTATTTATAACTGTGAGTCCAAAATGAGGCTCGTGCACATGTACCTGGATCCATAATGACCGAGTTCCCAAACAGAACCAGGCGTTCATAAATCCAACCACAACAATGCGTTTAAATATTTCTGTCTTTGTGTGTATACACAGTTTTAGTCATTAATCTACTCATGCTGTCTGCACAGGTGTTTGCTTTATGAGTTTGAACTATGATTGCTGGTTTAATGTGGTTTTAACTGCAGTTGTAATGCAGTGGTTCTGTTGTTTGTCCACCTTTTTGTATGTTTTACCAAAGACCACTAGATGTCCCTAAAGGCAAACTAGCAGATTAAAATTCAGGTGTAGGGGTGGGCGATACCGCCCTAAAATTATATCACGATATATCTGGGTATTTTTGCGATAACAATATTTTTGACGATATGACAAAATACTGAAATATATGTGATTATTAATTTTAATCACATACAATTTCAACAAACGTGTTATAGATTATATGCCAGCATAAATGTAACGTTATGCCTTCAAATATTCATTAAAACCAACAAAAATGACCTGTTAGTTCTTTAGCTTGTGAACAGCAGTAACTCAAAGTGAGATTGAGATCCTGTGAACAGCGCTGAGGAGGATCTGGAGGTGCAGCGATGCAGGAGAGCTGCTGCTCTGTCAGGACGACGACCATCAGCAGCAGAGCTTCCAACTACTTCCTCACCGCTGTCGACACATTCAGAGATGTCGGGGTCGGATTTGATCAAGTTTATGATCGAGGTTTTTGCTCATTAATAACGTAGTTTGGGGCTTTTGTTGCACTCTTGTAACGTAACGAGTGGAGAAGTTCACCGGAGCGTCTGCTGCTCCGTGTGTGTGAAAGGGGGCGGAGCTTCCCGGTGTGAAACACAGAGGACAGAGGAGGACAGAGGAGGGACGGAGGACAAACATCGCAGATGAAACTCACTCTGCTGAAAACCTACAGAATCCAGCGGCTCTCAGCCACGCTTGTTGTCCGATAAGCTGCAAATGTATGACATACATTTCCACTTCGTAAAAATATGAAGTCATTACGTGCTATCACCACATACATGTATTTATATTGTTGATAGATTATACTGGTATTGTTGTGATTGATATGATATGGCACACTGCTAATCTCTTTAACGAGTGTGAACTGTGATCTAACAATGACCACCAGATGTCCCTGAACACAAGGTGGCAGATTTAAGGTCAGGTGTCCTTCAAGTGTTTTTCAAAAGGATGATAGTGTACATTTGAAAAAAAAACCTCTACTGCTACCTTGTTTGTCGAGTGATCATTTAAACAAATGATTTGTCCTCCCAGGTGACCCACTTCTGCCTGCCGCAGCTGCTCCCTCTGCTCAAACACTCTATGTCCTACCTGCATGAGATCTTCGAGTTCTACGAGGAGATCCTGACGTGCCGCTATCCGTACGCCTGTTTCAAGACTGTGTTTGTGGACGAGGCCTACGTTCAGATGTCCACCTACGCCTCCATGAGCATCTTCAGGTAGGCCAGGAGGAAGTGTGTATTTCCCTCATCTTTTGTTGTTTGAGGTAAAACTGGAATTGGTGCAGGAAATTAGATAAAACTATTATAATGTACTGTAGTCTGCCATTAATGCAGTTATAGTCATACTGTATGTTCCTTATTCCGTCTGAAGGTTCAGCTGTTGTTTCTGTGTTTCAGCACCAACCTGCTGCACAGCGCCACGATCATAGACCAGACTCCTCAGACCCGCCGCTGTCTGGCTCAGGCCCTGGCTCAGCAGTTCTTTGGCTGTTTCATCTCCAGGATGTCATGGTGAGACTTCTGATCGTGCAGCAAAGCCAAAATCTGACACACAAGATCATTTCCACAAAGTCAGTTTTGCTGTTTAGAGCCTCTAGAAAATTTTGTTGACACTGGGTATGAGCAGGGTCCATTTAAACGCCAGCTATTCAGCATGTGGGTCCATTTTCCTGCATTTGAAAGTGACAAACAAAACAAAACAGTTTATTACAGCGATGTATAGCAGTCCCTCCTTGCGATCACAATAATTAATGCAAATTCAAGTTAACTGCAATATTTGCGGGAGCTTGCAATTTTATTTTTCAATTCCCGCAATTTTTCAACATAAAAGATCATCAGCCGAAGCTGTGGTGAAAGTATGACGACATAAAGTAAGTCTTTTCAAACAAAACTCATTTTATTAACAAAAATAACCCCTCATTTACAATCAGAAAGACTCTGCTCCTGGTTTCTCATCACCAAATAAAACTGTTCAAGAGGAAAAGCAGGAAGTGACAGGGTTTGCAGGAAATGTGTCCTTCACATTCAAATGATCTCATTAAATGATTATTATCATAAGAAGTGATTAAATATTACTGTATGTCACAATAATTTTATACGTCAAGTTGTCAGAGACTCAGTAGGCCTATGTTGAATTAACATGAATTAAACAGCATCTAAAGCTCTTATTTTTAAAGCTGATGTAGTCGTTGTATTTTATATTACAGTATAGACGGTGTGTTCTGGAAACATACATCACTTTTAGGATATTTACTTTTAATCCCACAGTTTTTCAATAAATCTATTTGAATAAATGCATTTAAAAAGATTATAACCAAAGTATTTCTGTGATGTGCAGCATAATTACTACCAAAGGAAGTAATTACATATTTATTCCTTCATCAGGTAGTCCCTTTAAAAAATAGCAATTTTCTTACTCGGCTTGCAATTTTTTCAAATTCCTGTAATTTTACACAAGAAACTCCACAAATTCCACCCAAATTTTTCAAAAAATCTGTCGCAAAATCAAACAATCACAAAAAAAACCTCCTGAGGGATTGAAAAGGCTGGATTGATGCAGTTGACGTTTTGAAATGTACAACATCTCATCCCTGAAATTAACTTTATGAATGTGGTTTGCTTTAATTGAAGAGCTAATGTCTATTTGATCATGCAGACATGACATTTTTTCTCTCTTCATACAATTACTTACCAAGTTCAGCACTATGAAATCCTTCAAGGAACGACTGTCCAAAAAGGTGCTGTTTCCTTGCTCACTCCGTCCTCCCTGTACAACAGCAGACCACCTTTGAGTGCGATATTCAGGTGTAAACACTTTGATGTAGATGTAATCAGACTGGTAGTTTGTTTCTGAGTCAGACCATGATTACCCTCCGAGGCCAGATTTTTATGTAATGGAAAATAAGTGTCATCATTGTTTGGAAGCGTTCTCACACAGTGTACAAACCGCCGTGAACCGAGCCCGGCAGAAGTGTGTGGTGTTGTTTAGCCCTGGGACCGCTTCATACATGGCCGGTGATGAAAGATTTACAGCAGAACCAAGCCACTCTGTGAGAACCAGGAGTCAGAAGTTGGGCCAGCCTTGGCCTCAATCGCTGTGTTCCCCAGCATGATGAATTGCGGTGTTACTGTGTGGCAGCTTTGCCAGCGTGGTCCGTGTCCACGAAAGATGAGTGATTCTTCAAACCTTCCATCCTTTTCTCTAAACTGTAAGCACAAAACCCAAATCTCAAACTATGTTCACAAAACCTCGGACTCTTCTTGCAAAACCAAACAATCGCCTCAAAACAGCTTCATCTGTCCTCAAAACCAAATCATGTTGTCAGATGGAGCTCCAAGCCCGTCAAAATAAAAAACATAACCGCGTCAAAAAAAATGGAAAACACATTTCAGTGTTTCCCCGAGGATGAAGTTGTTCCAGTGGATGTGCGGCGCTGCTGAATGGATGAAGGGGAAACACTGCAATGTTTGTTTACAATACAGAAAATGCATTTTGAATTTCCAAAAAACAAACAAACATATAACTCAATTGGATTCAGTATTTTCATACAGGAAAAAATAAAGTTGTGGAAAAGGACAAAGATGAAATGTAAACGAGAAGATGTCCTTGGAGGTCATTGATGCACCTCGTATACACCTCCTCTTCATCCTCGTATAAACCTCCTCTTCTTGCTCGTATACACCTCCTTATCTTCCTCGTATACACCTCTTCTTCCTTGTTTCTTCCTCATATACACCTCCTCGTCTTCCTCGTAAACACCTCTTCTTCCTCGTATACACCTCCTCTTCTTCCTCGTATACACCTACTCTTCCTCGGCCTCTCCGATAGTTTCTGTCTGTTGTTGATATGAACAACCTTCACTCTGATCTGGCTTCTATTGCTTTTTGTAATAAGTGTGATCAGTTTTGAGTCATTGTGTTTAAGATATGACGGTTATGTTTGAATTGTGAACTTTTGCTGCCTGCGGTCACCGTTACGAACCACAAGTGCATCGCAGTGAAAACTTTTTGTGAGTGAGAATGTGTTTAAAGTTTCACAAAAAGACTCGATGAGATCTGCTGACTGTGTCTAAATCGGTGAAAACAGTTTACGGTTTTGCCAAAAGAGTTTGTGATTCAGTAAATGTGTTCAGGCTACTGAGTGTTTGGTTCGGAGAATGGAGTTTAGTGTTTTAGCGATTCATAAAAAGTGTAACGGGCTCATGGAAATGCAGTGGTGCAGTGCTGTTGATAAAAATGCCTGGATGTCCTTATTTTCCTCTTCATTCATCCTCCGTTCACCTTCCTCCTCCCTCGCTGACCACGAAACACACATCAGATGTACTTCTGTTGTTGAGCTGGCTGATGTTGTGAAAGGAGAAAAACCTCAGGAGAGTCACATCTCTTTGATTTTAACAAAGTGTGGCGCTGCCTGCTAGCAATTAATCTGAGTGGGGGTTGTAATTGAAAACAGGCCAAGCTCAGTAGCCTGTCAGACACATAAAAGAGAAAGCATGAGGAAAAGAAAAATCTGTGAAACTTAACTGATAAATGGCGAAAAACAATACCTTGGATTACTGTTTTGCTTTGTGATTCCAGAAGTTGAAGTTTTCTTTTTAGTGATCGTGTGCTGGAGAGATGTGACCTGTAGTCTCTGGAGACTGTCCATCATACTGGGTTGTTGGACAGCTTGCAATTTTCCAAGCCTGAAGCTGGGGCTCCTTCTTAATAAAGCTTTCTTACAGCTGTGACGCTGAGATCATGAAAGAGAGGAAATTCTGAGCTTAACAGTCCATCAGGTGTTGATTATCGGCTATAATATGAGTGTTAGAGCAAAGAGGATCAAAATACTTCTCTCCATAATGCTGATTACAGCTGATGCACACATGACATCATGTTTGCTTCAGCTCAGTGTCGAGGCGGTGAAACCACCAAGGTTGAATCAGCATATTGTGTTTCTTTGTTTTTACGAGCTAATAAATCCAGGCTGATAAATTTATGAGAGCGGTTTGTGCCGTGTCAAACTCCATCAAACCTGAGGGTATCAGGGTAAAACTCACTATTATAGAGTGGTGAAGCACCTCCAGTGTGGCCTTAAACGATTTAAAGAGGTTGTCCACGATGAAGCAGCTCAGAGCAGTGAGGGATGAAGAGGTCACCAGAGTCTCGGTTTGAAGGCGTCCCTGCACGTGACTTGACACTGCAGCGCAGGAGACGGAGACGGAGACGGAGACAGAGACAGAGACAGAGACAGAACAGGAGACAGAGACAGAACAGGAGACAGAACAGGAGACAGAACAGGAGACAGCAGGAGACAGAGCAGGAGACAGAGTTGGAGCAACTAAGTTGCTTCACTGAGGACTGTTACGTCGAGCCACTCCTCATGGTTGCTGTAAATCCTGGACCACACAGAAGTTCAAGTTACTTCAATCAAAAGTCATGGAGTCAACCTGAATTTCATTGTTGTCATTTTGCTGTGATTCATTCTGAATGATTCCTGAACACCATAAATCCCTGAATAAATGAACATATTTTTTGAAATAATGTGTATTTTGTGCCATGTTCCCTCTCAGGGCTGATGAGTGGGTGCTGAAGGGGATCTCTGGTTACATCTATGGTCTCTACCTGAAGAAGACCTTCGGAGTCAACGAGTACCGGCACTGGATCAAAGAGGTGAGGTGATTTCCATCCAGCTGTTTACTCAGTGATGAATCAGTTGTGCTGTATTTGATCAGTCATCTGCTAAATGGAGGATCTTATCCCGTTAATAATGATGAGGGTTTAAACCAGTGGTTCTCAAACAATTTCTATCAAGCCCCCCTTCGGTAACTGAATTAAATAAATTGAGGCAATCAAAAGAACACAAATCTCTTTATCTCTGTTTTGTTGTTCATGCCACAGCATTAATTATATTGACTTGATACAAGTTTAGTATCGCTCAGAATTTTTCCCATCTGTCATCCACATGATGACGTCAGCTCGTCACAGATTTCTTAACATCTGTCCTTCATCCAGCTTCAGTCTGTAATACCACAAGCAGTTTTGCTCATGCAAAGATATTCCAAGCTAAAAGTCCTTCAAGCTTGGATCCAGCACATTTCTTCTCCCTTCTTCCCTCTGAAATCAATAATGAACTTTTTAGTCTTCTCAACACTCGGTTTTGAAAACATTTACATCATTGATATGAGCTGACTCTCCCGGCCGGGTCGTTGCTTTGGTTGAGTCGAACCATAAGGGGACGGGCGTCATCTAAAGAATTTGTTCACATTTCATCATATCATATTTGAATCGAATCATATTCGGGCTCAAACATGTACAGATGGATTTGAGTTGACATTTCCAATTAAGAATGAGAACTTATCTTCGTTGGTTTAGAGTTTTCTTGTCGGCGTGAGCAAGAGGATGAGACGCGGTGCTGCTACTCGGCTTCATGGACGCTTGTTTGAACTGTGAATTCTACAAATCTATTCTGGTGGAGTCCCAGAATTAAAATGAAAGATAGACGAACACTGGAAATAGAATAATAGGTCCCTTCAAGTTAGTCGGATGTGTTCAAAGCCGAGCCTCGAAGTTTATCTTGCGAAGGGGTAAAGATAGAACAATGAGTCAGCTAATTAACTGGTTGATTGTCAGGAAAATAATCAGCTGTTTCTGTCATTTTAAAGTAAAAATAGTACAAAAACTTATTTTCAACTAAGAGGCTGGACGGCTTTTCTTCACCAGATATCAGTATAAACTGAACATCTTGGTTTTCATTTTCATTTGAGCTTTATAGCTATATATCAGTGTTGATAAAAGTAAATGTGTGACTATTTCTATCAATAAATTATTTTAGTCATTTTTTAAGCAGAACTATCTGTTTCTTTTTTTTAAAATATTTAATATGTTTCTACAACGATGCTAAAGACTTGGTAACCGTGGAACCAAACCACACACATTTTTGTGGAGTTGCATGAAAATACCACTCATCAGCGACGGCACTCATTCGGCTCCGTGTCAGATATTCTGAAGACGTAACTGTTTATGTAGGAGACCAACACTCGATCAAGATTCTCCTCCTCTACCTCCGAGAAGTGTCTCAACACCGATGCACCAGACCAACAACGGCTGAACATCATGCATGATATTTTAGTGATAAATCAACTCACACAGGTTACAAATGAAGAAAGGATATTTTGTAATATACAGTAATTAAAAAACATAAATGGTAATACTGTTTAAATGAACCAGTTCCTACCGAGAGTTGTGTTCACAACTTTTATTACGTTTTCTTTCTTTGCTGTTTCCTTACTCCGAAAAGAAAATGAAAAAATGGTAGATTAAAAAAAACCTGAATATTTCTGTGACCAATGGTCTAATAAAATAAATAATTTTAATTCATCATGTTGAGCTGTGGGAGATCATAGCAGGCACTCGCTATACTGACAAAATGATGAGAACGGTCTGCAGATGAATCGATCATGATTTTTAGTTGCGGTCAAATTAGCAGCTCTGCAAATGACGTGCATGATGTTATAAAAGAAATAAAGTGGAAATATATTAAACTGAAGGGATTTCATTTATTCCTGCTGTTCAATAAATGTTCATATATTTTCTTCTGTTGTTCCGCAGGAGCTGGACAAGATCGTGGAATATGAACTGAAGATGGGAGGAGTTCTGCTGCACCCAACCTTCAGCGGAGGCAAAGAGAAGGACAAGTACTTCCTTTAATTCCAGTTTAAATCCCTCTGAATCTCTTGCACTCATTCACTTTTTAACGTTTGAAGTATGAGTCTGACCTCATTTGCTATAACATGTGACATGCTGACTGAACATTTCCTCTTCAGCCCGACTCCCCACCTTCACTTCTCCATCAAGCACCCCCACACTCTGTCCTGGGAGTACTACAAGATGTTCCAGTGTAAGGCCCACCTGGTGATGAGGCTGATAGAGAACAGGATCAGCATGGAGTTCATGTTGCAGGTCCGACACACACACGACTCTCTTCTCTGGTTTTGTAGCCACAGCTGGAGGCATCATGTTTTTGGGTTCTCCGTCTGTCCGTCCCATTTTTGTGAACGTGATATCTCAGGAACGCCTCGAGGTAACTCGGTCAGACTTGGCAACAACATTCACTTAATACCAAGGATGAATTGAATAGATTTTTGTTTTTTTGGGGGGGGTCAAAGGTCAAGGTGACTGACGCCAATTAGACAAATTCACGTATTATTTCAGGAACGCCTGGATGGAATTTCTTCAAAGGTGGTCAAAGTTCAAAGTAACTATGACTTTACATTCCCCTCGACTGTCCGTTTTTTTTTTTGTGTGAATGCAATATATCAAAAACTCCTCGAGGGAATTTGTTCAAATTTGTCACAAATGTTCACTTTGGTTCAACAAATGAACTGTTTAGATTTTGAAGGTCAAAGGTCATGTTCACTGTTAGTTCAATATGTGTTTGGACAGATATACATGTAAACTACAACTTGAATGTTTAGCGGAGGCCTACAACCGATAGGCGGTAAATCTAGTTGTTGGTGTAAATGTTGTAGGAAAAGAAGTTACAGTTAACTTTAAACTGCTTGTTTCTTTGTCTCCTGTCTCTTTTTTTTTTAAAGTCTTTATTTTTCTGTTGCCCTCTGTCGTGCCTCTCCTTCAGGTTTTCAACAAGCTCCTGAGTCTGGCCAGCACCGCCTCGTCTCAGAAGTACCAGAGTCACATGTGGAGCCAGATGCTTCTGTCCACTCACGCTTTCCTCAAATCCATCTCCAACGTCTCGGGCAAAGACATCGGCCCCCTCATTAAACAATGGGTGTATCCTTTTTAAAAACGGATCATTGGGACACGTTGCACAGTCGAAATAATCTTTCAAAATAAATCACTCAGCAGGGTTTTCTGCAGCGTGGCAGCTCGTCTCGAATGACTTTGTAACTGCTTCAACTTCTGTCATAAGGAGCGGAAACATTGGCATGAAATAACACCAGACACTGAAAGTAGGATCTTTTGAATTTAGACAATTAATGTGCTGTTGAACTCAAAAGAAACCTTTTCCTTGTAAATATAACACATAATTTCCCCAAATTTTCCTCAACTCTTCATATTTAGAGACCAGAGCAGTGTGGTGAAATTCTTTGGTAGTTTTGCCTTCAACAGGAAGAGGAACGTGCTCGAGCTGGAGATCCGTCAAGACTACATGTCATCTGGAACTCAGAAATATGTGGTGAGCCTTAAGATACAACAGAAAACAAACAGTTTGTAGATGGTGTCTGTCCAGCAGTGTGGGGAAATAACAAACCATTGCATGTTTAATCTAAATCCACACCTGGTTTATTGGTTCTCCTCTCACCAGAATTTGGACTTTCTTCTATTAAATAACGAAATAAATATTTCTCTGCAGGGTCCCATCAAAGTGACGGTCCAGGAGCTGGATGGATCCTTCAACCACACGCTGCAGATAGAAGAGAACAGCCTCAAACACGACATCCCCTGTCACTCAAAGAGCAGAAGGTACCGCTGAGCTCAACGGTTCATTCTCTCTTCAGTGAATATTGTGTTTTACAAAAGCTCCATCTTGAGAATGTCTTGGAGGAATTTCTTCATACTTGGCACAAAGACTCACCTGGTACCAAGAATAAACCGATGAGATTTTGGAGGTTAAAGGTTAAAGGTCAAGGCTACTGTCACCTCACATGCTCGTCAACATCATATGTCAGAAATGCTGGGACGGAATTTCATACAATTTGTTTAAAAGTGTTCGCTGTGCCGCAGCAATGAACTCATCAGATTTTGGTGGTCAAAGGTCAAAGGTTAAGTTCACCGGTAACAACAGTGGCTCGTAAAAAAAAAAAAGTTCAACCTCAAAACTTCCAAACGGCTGACACAGCTGCTCTGTTTGGTCCAAGTTCTCTCATCTGTCTTCTCTGTTGAATGTACTTTAGCAATCAAGCCTCACCCAGCTGTTAACAAGCTGTTTTGTTCCCTGGCTTAGTAGCAAGTGTACCCAGCATGCTGTTCGGTGGGGTAATTTAGTAACTGTAATTATTAGTAGAAACATTAATGTAGTGTTAGTCGTAGGCTATTAATTGTTGTGTTATAAAGTTATAACCATTAAGTGAGAAGTGTGCACAGTTAATATGACCCAATACTCCACTCCAGTATATAACTGTCAGGCACAGTCTTTTGTAATGCCTCTTTTCAGTTTCTATTCCATCTTTACTGTTTTCTGTCAGTGAAAAAGAAAGAGCAGCAACAAAAGGTTTTTAATAACAAATGTTAGCCTGTAGTGTTTGTCTGACTAATCTTGGTTTCTTTTTCCAGAAACAAGAAGAAGAAGATCCCTCTGATGAATGGAGAGGAAGTCGACATGGATTTATCTGCGATGGAGTAAGAACATAAATCTGTCACTTTCATAATTAGAAATGTAGATATTGTATTACTTGAATCCACTGTGTGGTTTTGTTTTTTTCATTGAAGGACAAGTTTTTAAAACTGGGCTTATCTCCCTGAAATAAACATCTTCTCTGTGCTCGGTATTAAACCCACCTGATGTGTATCGTTCACACCTTGTTTGCATTAAATGTGTGAAATTGCCAATAGATCTCTGGGTACCAAGAGGTACTTGTGTGAGCTGTGTTGAGGTACTTCAAATCTCTTGAACTCAACGTGTCCCTTGTCGCCTCTGCAGCGCTGACTCTCCTCTCCTCTGGATCCGGATCGACCCGGACATGTCCATCTTGAGGAAGGTGGAGTTTGAGCAGGCCGACTTCATGTGGCAGTACCAGCTGCGCTACGAGCGGGATGTGGTCGCGCAGGTGGGCTAACGGCAAGAGTGCCGTCATTGTCTGTACGATACTTTACTTCCTGCCTTCATCGGGTTTATCCTGCAGGTCTTTGGCAGTAATCTTGGAGGTTTTCAACCATCCTGATTCCTCTTTGGGAAATGCTGCTCCTTCTTCCACACCGCAGTGATGAAGGATGTCTCTTAGAGCTTGAAGTGTCATGGAAATCTTTCTAAACCAGTTCCTCTTTACTGTAATGAAATCAATTCCTTATCTTTACCATGTTCGCCATACATGGTGCATTAAAATGCGGCTCAGTGAGCAAAGAGGTGTTTCTGTTTGTGTTCTTGTGCTTATTGAATTTCTCATCAATTTTATCATGTCATTTAACTCGTACAAATGTTTTTTGTTTTTTATAGTGGATCATCAGAAAACCTTTGATGTGTAAACTTATGCAACGTCAGCAGAGTTCAATAATTGTGATCCTAAATTGACCTTCCCTCTGCGATAGGAGGAGGCCATCTATGCGCTGGAAAAGTTTTCCACTCCGGCCTCCAGACTGGCTCTGACTGACATCCTGGAGCAGGAACAGTGTTTCTACAAAGTCCGTATGCAGGCCTGCTTCTGTTTGGCTAAGGTATGCGCACCAATCAGCAGCGTTTCCCAGCTGACCAGACCTTTACTGCATGTCGTTCCCCTGCACTCTTTCACCACACTCCCTGTCTGTCTACACTCCACCATCTCAATAAAAGCAAAAATGACAAAGAACATCACCACACACTTGCTTTTATATTGATATACCTGTGATTAGATGTGGGGTTGTTCCCTTGGTAAAACCTCAGTAAAATATGGTGGTAGACAGCAACATCCACGGGACTAAAGCCATGTTCAGACTGCAGGCAAATCAGATTTGGTTCTCAAATCAGATCTTTAGGACAGACTGACAGTCTTTGCAAGGAAACAGATCTGATTTAGTATGTCCACACATCACCAACCTATCTGCATAGGTTGCTGTGGTAACGACGTACGCGCAGCTAAACTGGTGACAGGCTTTCCAATACAGAAGCTGCCGGGACGGAGGTGGCAGCGGACCTCTGTCCTCTGTCCTCTGTGTTGTATCCTCTGACCTCTGTCTTCTGACCTCTGGCCATGGAGTGTTGTTTTTGTTGTCTTTTGCAACACAAAAATCAACACTTTCTGATAGCAGCCTGTGAGCCAGCAAAGCATCTGGACTGAGAGACATCTGTAGAAATCTGATTGGAATCACATTTCAAACCTCCTCCAAATGTGGTTTGGATCAGGATTGCAAAAATCACATTTTATGTGTTTTTTTTTGCTGTTCACACTTTAAAAAAAAAAATCAAACTGGATACAATCTGGATATGGCAGAAACTGGGTTTGTGCTGGCAGCTTGAACATAGCCAAAGTGAGTTGTGATGATGGAGCAGATTGTTGTAAATGCATTTTCCCTCAAAGGTTTTCCCTAATCTTTCCAACATCCTCCTGCTCTGTGAAGGAATCACACGCCTCCTGCACTCCTTCACATTTCCACATTTCATCATGATCTGCTGTTTCTATCCTGGAATGTAAACTTCTCTCAGGTCTGATAATGAGAGTGACGACACTGAACCGTAAACACAACACTCGTCACACGGCACCTTTCACTTTAGTGCAAATGAACCTAATTTCCTCGGAAACATTTTCAAAGATTCCCACTATAGATGGTGAACGTGGGCCGTCCCACGCCTCTGGTCCCAGTTCATAAGACCTGATGTTACTGTGGGTGTTTAGACTGAAGTGGTTCATGTGGTCTTCAGTTGGAGTGTTTGATTTTAACCGTTGCCGTTTGAATTAACTCTGGAAAGAATTCACTTCAAATGACACTAAAAGCAGCGTTCATAGACGGGGGGGGGGACTTGTTGGGACAGATGTAGAGAAAATGGTTAAACGTGATAGAAACAAAGGCCTCGGGATATTTTCATGAATGAAGAGCTTCAGGAGGTCTGAATGAAATATGTGTGGAGAGATGGGTGACAAACAGGAACAAAGGTTCAGTTTATAGCTTCAGAACACGTCACAGTTTCTTTAAATTTCTCTTCATCATCAACTCATCATTGTTAGTAAGTAAGACAAGTTTATTTGTACAGCACCTTTCACAAATAATGAAACAGCCCACAAACAGCATGATTCTGAACAGTTAAAATCACCACCGCAGTTAAAATAACAAAACAACAAACACACGAGAACACTAGTGGAGAGATAAGCCAGTAAGAGGATAATAAATAGTACAAGGCGAACAAAAAGTTTTGAACTTGTCTTTTAAAAATGAGATCGTAGTGACAAGGGGATAATATATCATATCTTTGGTGCAACAGTTTAAAAAGCTCAGTCACCTCGGGTTTTAAAACAGGTTCGAGGGACGGCCCGCCATTTTTGATTGGCGGGCCTCAGTGATGATGTGTGATCTCCTGTGATGACCAGTTAAAAGACGAGCAGCTGCATTTGGCATTCTTTCTTATTCTTATCCAAGTCTCAATGGCATTCAAAACAGTCATTTAAAATGGACAGTTGGTTGCTGTGATCATGTTTAAAACAGCCATGCAGCTGTATTTCATCAGCATTAAAGTGATATGAGATGCCAGAGTAGCGGCTAATGATTTCTCCAAGAGGCATCATATAAAAGGAGAACAGCATAGGACCCAGAACAACACAGTTGTTCATAAACGATGACCCGTATTTCTTGCGCATTCACATTATGCACTTGATATTTTAGTAAAAATGAAAATCTTTACCAAATGTTCCAACAGTATTGTGAGCAGGGCCACAGTAGCAGAACAACACGAGCACCCCCAGCGAGGCCACCCACCACTTTAACCCTTTCTGCACTTAGACTCGGTCGACTGAATACTTCTGTTCTGTGGCTGCAGGAAATTCTTTATCCTCTGGATTCAGTCGGTTCCTACTTTCACCCCACTGGATTTCCGGCTGTCAGGTTCCACCTGAACCAATATTTTCTCTCCATGATAAACTGAGTGGAGGTTGAAAAGGCAGCACTTCGCTTCTTTCAATAAGTCGCTGTGTTTTGCCGCAGAGCCCCCAGCAGACCCTGTCGTACACACACACACACACACACACACACACACACACACACACACACACACACACACACACACACGCTCCCGCATACACTCTGGCATGCGCATAAACATGCACTCAAGACTTCTCACTGACCACAGAGTGCAGCATGGCAGACTTTAATTCTCTCATGGACTTGGCTGCGTTCTGATTGGTCGGGATGGATTTTAATTGCGTGTTATTGCTAGAAAATGTGGGAAGGAGAAGAAACAACAGCTCAGGGCCAACACAGAAAACTGACAAATGTATGCACACATTAAAAACACAGACACAGAGGACAGATGTGTTGGTGAGCGCGTCCCAGTGTTCGTGCCCCCATTTATTTATCTAACCAAATGACAACATCCCGTGCCAGTGACCCTTGACCCCGTATTACCACATTGACATAAATTCCCCAATATCCTGTTGAGCTCAAAGACCGTTGGAGCCGCTGGTCTTCATACCTGAGGAAACCTCATATGCTGCTCATGTGTACATGTTCTGTTTACTTTGTGGCTCAGTTCTCACCACAAGAAGTCGAGCGGACAGAAAGCCCATTGTTATACAACTTACTACATTCTTGTTCCTGTGTTTCTCAAATAACTCCTGTAAATTATGAGTGCAGCTTTCACTTTGGAGAACATTTATCATTCCTTATGGTTTGGTGTAATCGTGAATGTTTGATCATTATTTTCCTGCGATGACAGCAGATGGAGGACGGCTGACAGATGAAATAAAAACACAACCCAGATTGGCTGTAAAGTTGTGTTCCTCTGTTATCGTGTGATTCCTGCAGATAGCCAACGCCATGGTGAGCACGTGGCTGGGCCCACCTGCCATGAAGTCACTGTTCACCAGGATGTTCTGCTGTAAGAGCTGCCCCAACATCGTCAAGACCAACAACTTTATCAGCTTCCAGAGTTACTTTCTGCAAAAGGTAAGTCAAACAAACCAAACAAACTGCTCCTTCCTCTCTCACACTGACCTGCAGAAGCTCGTACATCCATTTCCATCATCGCATCGAGACTACTGTATCTCAGCCAATTGGCAACAAGCAGTGACGTCACCCGTTGGTCTGTTAATGGCCGTTATGAAGCCTCCGGTTCAGATTCTGTCCGTCACCATCTTGCTAGTTCGGAGCGGTTTGGAGCAGGAAGTGACCATATTTGGACGAGCTGGGGAGGAGCTGGTGGATCTTACTGATCTGATTGGAAACCTGACGATACTACGTCCCACCCACCGATAGCTGTAACCGGACTGCATCACAGGCCTGTCAATCAAACAGACACACCCCCAAAAACATCCTTTTGAAGCTTATTTTCTAATTAATGAGGGATCATTTTCAGATGGACCTCCAGAAAACTAATTAGCTAATTTGGCTAACAACACTGAGATAACTCGTGGAGAAATTTTATTGACTGAGAATGTTATGAGAGAAGTTGAATGGGAGTTTATGGAGCCAGAGGATATTTGGAGCTAACCTCTAGTGGCACTCGGTGGTATTGCAGTTTAAGACACTTCTGCATCGGCCTCATTTTTCCGAGCCAGAAGCTACAAACACTTTTATATACAGTCTGTGGTTGAAGCGTACTCGGGTATAAACTAAACCTTGCTATGATGCTGCAGTGTCATTGTCAGTTGTATTTAAATGCAGCTGAATTACAACTTAAACTTAATAAAATAATTCATCAGGTTTTAATAGACAAATTTTGGCAGATTGATCCCCTGGCTAACTTGAGTCAGAGCACCACTTGCTGTTGTTGAGGGTGCATTACTGAGGATGTGATGATGGTGAACGATTGTGTCAAAAGTCCTGATACGTGATATTTTTTTGGTCTTTTTTGGACCTATTTTTTACACTTGTAAGACATGCTGTATTTGTTTCTGTAGGGTGATATAATAGAAAGATGATGTGTAATTGCCTGTTAGGTATGTTTTATATTAACAAAATGCATTAGTTTGTTGATGGTGTTGTGTATTTGCAAACCATACTGTGGTTATTGGGGAAGAGGACATTTGGTAAACATGTTTTGTTTGCTTGGTAGGAAATCAGTTCTGTACATTTTGACATATGCGTTTATTTTTTAACATTAAAATGTCCATCATGATCAAATCTTCAGCGCTACTCTTTGATAAGAACATTTTAATAATTCATGTTTATGTCCAAAGTAGATATTGAATGATATATAAGGCCACGCGCCTCATTGTGAGATTCAGCTGTCAAATCATGTTTCTCCATCTATTTTGTAGAAATTTTATCTTGATGACTGTTTTGTTTTTGTGTCTTACGTCAGACGATGCCGGTTGCCATGGCGTTACTCAGAGATGTGCAAAACCTCTGTCCTAAAGATGTCCTCAACTTTATACTTGACCTGATCAAGTATAACGACAACAGGAAAAACAAGGTAAAGACCCTCTCACATATTTATTGTAACAGTTACAATTCAGTGATAAGGATGAAATATGTAAGAATGTCTAACTTAGTCACAACTATTTATTTCCATTTTAGACAAATCATTTGTTGTATTAATGTTTTGTGTACTTGTCCAGGGAAAATGAAATAATAACGCAATCTATGGCAATGCAACTCTTTTCTCTTATGTGACATGAATGTTTTTGTACTTGGTCCCTGACAAATAGATATAATAAACTTAAACAAAAAACTCTTAAAGATTTAATCAGTTATGTGTATGACCACAACCAAGCAAATAGACACAATGTATTTCATGTTACTCAGTATCTTTATTGAAATGAATAGCTGAAGTTATATTGTCACATTATAAACATAAAAATGTGTTTAAGTGTTTGTTTTTGGATACAGACAATAAATCTGCAGCCCCACTGGTCAGTGTTCATAAGCAGAGATTTTAAATTCCTCCCTTTTCTTCCTCCTTTCATCCCTCCTCTCCACCTGTTTCCAGTTTTCAGATAACTACTACCGCGCAGATCTGATCAAAGCTCTGACCAACTCTCTGACTCCGGCCATCAGCATCAACAACGAGGTGCGGACGGTGGACAATCTGAACGGTGACGTGCGTCTCATCCTGGAGGAGATCACACGATTCCTGAACATGGAGAAACTGCTGCCGAGCTTTAGGAACACCATCACTGTCAGGTACGGAGCCCAGCGTGTCGGTCTCGGTATGCAAACTGATCCGTTACGACTGGCAGCTCTTTATCTCAGCTCTACAGGACAAAATAAATAGCAAAAGAAAACCAAACCGTCGTGTGTATTACTTTTATACTGTTGTAAAGCAGGTTAAAGAACAGGAACATGTTACCATAGTAACCTTGTCTCCATCTACAGGCATCTACTTATTCTCTGCGTATGTTAGACTTAAATGTACTTGCTGTGGTTTCTACGACAATAAGAGGTCAACAAAATGAGGAAACATTTTTACAGGATCAATACACACACAAGAAAGCCCAATTAGTCAAGTCGGTTTTCTGTTAGATGATACAGTGCAGCATGCAGACTTATGTTGACTACTGATTAGAGAACATGCATATTTATTTAACTTGTGCAGAGACTGTAGATATGGAAGGTAGATTTCTATGAGGATATAATGCAAAATGTAAAATTTTCTTTCTAAGCTTTGCATGGACCCAAAGTCATTGTTCATATCTCCTTTTTTATATCTGTATAATTCTCATATTACACCTGAAGGCAGTCTAACTTTTATTTTGTTTTCAACAATATCTGCTGCTCCTTGTCATCTCATGAAATGTAGAAAGCATCAGATAAATAAAGTTTGTGAAAAAGAAAGTGAGAGGAAGGAAACAAAAGATTGTTATATTTATCATTTTCCAATCAAAAACCTCCTTTTGATTTTAAAGGATTATATTATATTGTTTTTAATATTTAGAGAGAAAAACAAATTGCAGCCTTTGTATATGTGATTTCCCTGAATTCCTCTCACTCAGCTTGAGTAACTTTTGTGGTGTCCTTGGTCCTCCGTCCAGCTGTCTGAAAGCGATCCATCAGCTGCAGAAGAACGGTCATATTCCCAGCGACCCGTCTCTCTTCAGGTCCTACGCTGAGTACGGACACTTTGTGGATGTTCGCGTCGCTGCGCTGGAAGCTCTCGTCGACTACACCAGAGGTACAACGTCTCTCCTTCCTGTTGTGGAACCAAATCTGCAGTTAATTCCAATTTATGCCAATAAGTGTGTGATGAGAGTCGAAACACTCTTTCTCTGCAGTTTTGGTTTAATGAGACACATCTTGTGTATGTGCGTGTGGTTTCCTTGTTATTCAGGTTTGTTGTGTTTGTTCTCTCTTGTTGTTTTTGTTGTGCAGTTGAAAGGAGTTCAGCAGAGCTGCAGTGGCTGCTCAACATGGTGCAGAATGACCCCGCTCACTACGTCAGGTCAGATAACACCTAATACATGTTTGCAGTTTGCACGCACACACTTTGCATTCATTTAGCATGCAGTACATTAGACAGCTGTTATCTGGCTGTTTTGTTCTGCTTGTCTTGCATGTCATTAAATCTCAGCCTCCCAAATGTGTTGTCACTTCTGTCAGTCATGATATTGTTACATGAACAATGTGGCGACTTCGGCCTCATATGGAATATATGTGTATTTCTCACACTGTCAAATGTTTATTGGGACATTTCAAAAGAAACGGTCCTTCAAAAGTCTTTAAAGCTTTCCATGTTTGAGAGTTTGAAATTTTATTGTCTCTACTGATTGTCCATCGGTCTGTAACTAGTGTTGAGTAACTGCACAACAGTCAACTTATAGATTTTAATCATTGTTTTTTTTTGTCCAATCAGACATGAGATCCTCGGTTTGCTCTGTAAGAATCCTCCGTTCACTAAGACAACCGACTCGGCGATGTGTAATGAAGCTCTGGTCGACCAGCTCTGGAAGCTGATGAACTCAGGTGAGACACACACACACACACACATCTGGATCTCATTCTTCAAATGTTCAGTTTAGCTTTCATCATGTATATGAGTAACTGTAGTTATAAATAACTCTAAAGTTTAGATCCATGATGAGCTGTTGTTGGACAATAAGCTAGAAAGCCTACAGTTTTTTTTTATTGGTAGCTGTCAATAATGAAGCCAGTTTATTTAATGTTTGCAACCTGTAGCTATAACTGGAAAATGAGCTGAGCAGCAACAGATCTGAAATGTTGACACTGTGGTGACGTCACGGAAACAGCTGGAACAAACTGACTTTAACATCTGATTTTTGACAAAATGGAGGTCCTGATTCACAACTATGAGCTTAATGTGCTCAAAGTGCTGATTTAATCTGTGAAAACTTGCAGTGGGACTCTGCTGCATTTAAGGTGCTGCAATCAGCTGATCATTTCTGCAGAGAAGCCTCCACCCTGTGAAGGTGCTTTATGATTGGAGATGATGGATCTGCACAGTGCAGAGTACGATCGGCCTCCCCCAACCAACTAATACACTTCTAATACACTCGCCTATCTTCAAACCTCAGCTGTCATGTTGGGAAGAGACATGATGCAAATTGAGATCTGTCTGCATAAACACGGAGAACTACATGTTGACGTGGCAGACTGTTGACAATTTTTTGGACGTTATATCCTAATCAGCAATCACGGTCTGATTTTTGCATTGATATGTCTTTTCAGTTAGAAACAACCTTTGGCAGAGTTCAGTCAGCAGCTTGAAGAGAGAAAGTTCACCAACACACTCATGTTTTTTAACATTGAATAGCTGCAGGTGATTTTATCTTCCACTGCTAACAGTGCTCATTTTTCACCAGACAGAAAGTTTCAGTGCCAGCAAAAAATGTCAAGCTGCACGTTTTCATCACTATAAATACAAATATGAATATAAATAAACAGGAGAAATATTAATTATCACCAATCGGCAACCATCAGTGAGTTCACCCGTTGGTTTGTGAACGGCCGTTATGAAGCCTCCAGTTCAGATTCTGTCCGTCACCATCTTGCTAGTTCGGAGCGGTTTGGAGCAGGAAGTGACCATATTTGGACGAGCTGGGGGAGGAGCCAGCGGTGCATCTGACTGATCTGATTGGAAACCTGATGATACTACATCCCGCCCACCGATAGCTGGAGCCTGACCGCACCATAGGCCTGTCAATCAAACAGACACGCCCCCAAAAACACATCTTTTTGAAACTTATTTTCTAATTAATGACAGGCTTTTTTCAGATGGACCTTCAGAACACTAAAAAGAAGGAGTGACTTTAGCTAGCAAAACCGAAATAACACGTGGGAAACATTTATTGACTTCAAATTTGATGAGAGAAGCTGAATGGGAGTTTATGGAGCCGGAGGCTCTTTGGAGCTGACCTCTAGTGGCACTCGGTGGTATTGCAGCTTAAGACACTTCTGCATCGGCCTAATTTTTCAGAGCTGGAAACTACGAACACTTTTATATACAGTTTATGGTTATTACAGCAGTTTAATGAGTCTAACTGGGAACCGGAACCAAAGTTGAACCAGGTATCAGGACCCATCCTTATAACAGACAGATTCAACAGGCTGTCATTGTATTACTGTATATGTAGTGTATCAGTCTGGTTTGAAGAGCCTGTGACTGGATATGACCCAACCATTAATAACTCATTCACCTTAAACCGAAGCAGCGGACTGTATGTTAGAGAAGTGGAGCAAAGCTGTGCACTTGTGACATCCAAAACAAATGTGCCAGTAGCCTCAGGCTGTGTTTTAAACTCTCAACCTAATCCTCTCTTGCGTTGTCACATTACTGTCATTCATCATTTTTTATCACATGACAGTGCTGCTCAGCTCAAAGGAGATGAAATGTTGTGTTTCTGAATGATGATCAAAAGCTTTTGAACTATTGCTGTTTGGCTTTTGTTCTTTAAAAACATATTACATCTTAGCCTTTCCTGCAGCTGTCACGCAGTAGAAATTTACCACAAATGAGCTGATTGAACCCCAGCAGGGCAAATTACACCGAGGGGACTTCGGTTAATGCACGCTCAGTTGTTCCTGCTCTCACACTGCATGTGGCAGAACCAAGAAAACATTTTATTTATAACATATTTTCTTTGGTTTGCGCTGGGACAAAGTTCCAGTAAATCCATTAATCTCTAGAGGAGGCAGGATGTTGCAGAGACTTTTACTGTCTATCAAAAGCAGCGGTGGCTGTTCTCCATCACGCTGAAGAACTCCACAGCGAAATACCGCTCACAACACGACCCAGGCTCATTTTACAGAGCAATCTGGCTTCAGATATTTCACAACCTCGCGGTGCTGTCTGAATGTTTTGGCTTCAGAAAGTCCTCCGACCTGCTCCACATTCTGTCGTGTTATGGATTTGATTTAAAATTAAGGTTTTTAAGAATTTCTGAAGCGTTTAAAGTTCCCAGCAGCTCAGTTGGCTCCGTCACTGACGTGGATGATTGGAACCACCGGGGCTCCTCCGTCAGCTGACTGGTAGCCACATTCAGTAACCCGGCAGGAAGTCATCTAGAGTCCGTCAGGGTTTTAGTTTGCCAGATCATACCATTGACATATTTGAGGACCTTTTGATGTCTCGCCTGTTTATTCAGAGGGTATGTTTTCTGTGTTGTTCAGTACATCGAGAGGAGCTCATACAGTCTCGATAATCAGACATACGGCAAAACTTAAACACATCGACTAACTGACATATTTATTTGAATCCATTAACATCACCTATGATCTACGACGGTAAATCAATAAGTTCCAAGATTACTGCTTTTGCGCACGTACGAAGCACAGCCCGGCACCGGGACGTTCACCGAGCAGGAGAAAGATATAAACCTAATGAGGAACTGGCACAAATTCCGTTGCCTGATCATCATCAGTTCCTGAGTTACACACGTTTTTGCGAGCGGTGGACCGGCTGCAACGTAATGACCAGAGGGAACACGTCAGATTTTGTATCAAACTCTGGAAATCTTCAATGGAGACTCTGACAGTGCTTTAGGAGGGCTGAGACAATGAAGCAGTGAGTCTGGAGAGGTGTTCTTAGTGACATTCACGTTTCTGACGGGCAGAACATCGCCGTCCAAAACTGAAAAAAAAAGGTCATCAGGTCAGGAGTTCAACCAGGTGGGTTTTCTTTGACATGGCTGTGTGCCGTGAATTCATCCCAGGAGGGTTGGAGGGAAACCACGGGGATTTGTACCAGTTACTCATTAGTGTTATCTTTCTCCTGCTCCGTGTGCACGCACGTGCTGTCGTCTCAGAACGTATTGATTTACTCTCGTTTCTCTCAGTCATGTAATAAAAAGGGTTCGGTCTACTTCTTGGTGCAGTGCCTCTATACACTCAAGGTTCTGCTTCTATTGTGTCCTCAGGTTTCATTATTTCTGTCTCTTCCTGGGGGTCCGATGTGTGTTTCAGCTAGCGAGCCAGGCCATTGAGGTTCAGTCTGCCAATCCAAATACACACCGCCTCAAAAACTAAATACGGGTCCATGTTCACAGCTCTATACTCCTGAAGACCATTTGGCTCTTATTGCAAGACATTATTTAATTTATTGACTTGCAAGCACAAATATTGATGGTCATTATTTCCAGTGAGCTTGTGTTTGTTGGTCGGGTTAGTGTGTGTGGCTGCAGGACAGTGCTGCCAGTTTAAATACGTAGTGACCAGTGTGGTCACCTTAAATACTACGTTCAGAAAACGTGTTGGTTGTTTTACCCGTCTCCCTCCGGACCCCGCGCCCCCCCGTGTGTTAAACATACACACTCACACAGGATGATGTTTCACTGGCTGAAGGTCAGCGCTGTAAGAACACAAACTCAGAGTACCTTCTGCTGCTGTTAGTCATTTATTTCAACCATGTTTTCAGACCACAGTCCACTCTCCATGTCAGGCGCCGGGCCTTCAGGTTGTCAACTTCAGCAAGATTCCATGTTTAATGCATCGCCGCTGCAGCATCTCAAATGACTCATATCGTGATGTATTTAACCCTCAACTGATTATCTTGTATCTAGTATCTTTGTGGGAATGTCAAATTAAATGTGTGGTTGAAGGATTAATGGCTGGCATGTACTCCGAAAAAAAAGAAAATGGCAACAGTGTTGATAGCTTTTCCAAACGGCTGCAAAGGGTGAAAGGACTGATGTCATAGACTATATAAAAGTGTTCGTAGCCTCCGGGTTGGAAAAGTGAGGCCGATGTAGAAGTGCCTTAAGCTGCAGTACCACTGAGTGCCACGAGAGGTTGGCTCCAAAAAGCCTCCGTCTCCATAGACTCCCATTCAACTTCTCATGAAATTCAATAAAACTAGTTATTTCGGTGTTGTGAGCTAAAGTCACTCTTTATTAGTTTTATGGCGGTCCATCTGAAAATAATCCATCATTAATTTGAAAATAAACTTCAAAAAGACCTGTTTTTGGGACGTAGTATCGTCAGGTTTCCAATCAGATCAGTCAGATCCACCGCTTGCTCCTCTCCAGCTCGACCAAATATGGTCACTTCCTGCTCCAAACCGCTCCGAACTAGCAAAGATGGTGACGGACAGAATCTGAACTGGAGGATTCATAACGGCCGTTCACAGACTAACGGGTGACGTCACTGATGGTTGCTGCTTGAATGTGAACCCTGCAGAGTTGCTGCTATTGCTAATTTTTCTCTGGTAACGCATCCAGTGACTGGTGGCTGTGCTGCATTTCACTACATCATCCTCGGACATCCAGCTCACATCAATGGCGGTTAGTTTGAAATGCGGGCGAGCTGTTTGTCAACAAATTTTGTCTTTCCATCTCCGGTTCTCTATCGCCACCTTAGACAACTGGTTCGTTACAAACTGACAACCTCATCCTGTACGACTCCTTTGACCTAATAGCCTCATCTTCTGAACCTCTTGTCACCACCCGATCTCCCTTCCACCTCGCCCTCCTTGTCCTCAGGTACCTCCCATGACTGGCGGCTGCGCTGCGATGCTGTGAACCTCTACTACACGTTGTTCGGTCTGACTCGGCCCTCCTGCCTACCGCTGCCAGAACTGGGCCTGGTGCTCAACCTGAAGGAGAAGAAAGCTGTCCTGAACCCCACCATCAAGCCTGAGATGGGGGTCAGCGCCGTCATCGACACGCCCGCCAGTATCGGCATCCACGGTGTGGGCATGAGCTACACAACGGTAAGTGGTGGAGAGTCATTTGTTAGGAGAGCATATTTTTTTTTATTTCAGCCAATTAAAATATTACGTAAAGACCATAAACTGTATATGAATGTGTTCGTAGCTTCCAGGTCTGAAAAATGAGGCCAATGCAGAAGTACCTTAAGCTGCAATACCACCGAGTGCCACTAGAGATCGGCTCCAAAAAGCCTCCGGCTCCACAGACTCCCATTCAACTTCTCTCATAAATTACAAAGTCCATACAATTTATCCAGAGTTATCTCAGTATTTTGAGCTAAAGTCACTCGTTTTAGTTTTCTGAAGGTCCATCTGAAAATAATCCCTCATTAATTAGAAAATAAGCTTCAAAAAGGCATGTTTTGGGCGCGTGTCCATTTGATTGACAGGCCTGTGGTGCAGTCAGGTTACAGCTATCGGTGGGCGGGACGTAGTATCATCAGGTCTCCAATCAGATCAGTCAGATCCACCGCTCACTCCTCCCCAGCTCGTCCAAATATGGTCACTTCCTGCTCCAAACCGCTCCGAACTAGCAAGATGGTGACGGACAGAATCTGAACCGGAGGCTTCATAACGTTCACAAACCAACAAGGTGACGTCACTGCTGGTTGCTGCTTGGCAAAGACATACTGTATTATGTAATGAATAGTAGAAACAGAGTATTGCTGTGATCTTCAATTCACTTAAACAAGAAGGAAATAGAAAAGTAATTTTTTCCATTTTAATGAAGTCACATGAGGATGTCCAATCTAAACAGAACATCAGCCTGGAGAACTTTTTGTAAAACTTTGTGAACCTCCTGCCAGAAAGAACAGAATATACTGCAGCGGTTTGCCACGCTGTCTCCAGTCACTGGACAGTTTAGTATCATGAGTCATGGGGTCAATATAATGTGTCAGGTCCATTAGTTTTGATGCCAGTGGTGATGTAAGCAGCAGGCTGCTTGGTGGTCTTTATTTCCTTCAGTTTGGATTTGTTTGATTTAGGGATGCTACACAAGAACGTCCAGATGGTGAAAACCACTTCATAAAGTCTGTATTATGTTATGATGGATCTGGATTTATAATTATGAATCCTACAGGATGATGCAGTGTTTGCCTGAGTCTCACCCAGAACCAGCAGGAAGAGCAGCAGTCTGACTGTTTCGGTTACAATAACTGATCTGTGACAGTTGATTGAGACTGAAATGACAATACTGACAATACTAAAAAATAAAAAACTTCATAACGAAATCATATTAAGTATTATTCGGCTGAAGTTTGAATGGCTCCTGGAGGTTCATGTACACCGTCTGAATGTGGCAAACACCATTAATAACGTTACTGTATTATATAAGAAGACGCACTACTACATATTCAGGCTTCTTTGCTTGTGTCCGTCAGGTGGATGAAGAGCCGGATCCGATCTCCCTGGGGGTGTGTGGGGTGGGGCAGCCCCCCCTGGGCCTGAAGAGGAAGGCTGAGACCCCCCTGGGGTCTCCTCCAGAGCCGGGACAGATACTGCAGCAGCAGGACGATGATGGACGAGGGGCGCGCTTTAAGATCAGGGTGAGACGGCGCTCTGTGGTAACCTTTGACCTCTTTTCTTCTCCACTGTTTCCATGCTTTGCTGTGCGCTGCTCTCCGTTCATCTTTGAGTTCACCCGAGCTTCATTCCGGCTAATAATTGATGGACTGTCAAACTGACGTCTTCAGTATGTTTTTAAGAACACCTGTGCTGTCCACAGAGACTCAGAAATAATGATGGTCTGTTAAAACTGCAGTTATCATTCAGGAAATTAAGATGTTGTGATTGTTATATTTAATGCAAACTGAACTGATCTCTGCAATATTTGTGGGAGCTTAAAATTTTGCTAAATCTGAGATTTCTCTGCAATAAACTTTTCCAACAGAAGCTCTGCTGTAGGTTTTACAGCACAAAGCAAAACTTACTTATAAAAATAAAAATAAAATATATATATATTCTTCTTCTCTTTAACTTCTCATCATCAAAACAAACCAAAAACAGGAAGAGCTTCATGGGAAATGTGTTCTTATGATAATTGGACTCCAATCGTCACACTTCCCTGCATCAGTCTAATCAGACAGTTTCTGTTAAATTGCGTGTGTTTTTACAGCATTACAGTTATAAGAGGCTGTACATTGTTTTTGTGTTGAGTTAATATTATTTAAAAAGTATTTAAAGCTCTTATTTTTACAGAAAATGTAGCCTTAGTATATCACCGTCACAGGCTGTCACTTTTATGAAAAAATACTTTTGTAACTTGGAGCTCCATGTTTCCTTAAGTTCAGAAAAAAGAAGAGAACTGAAATATTTTCCACCAATTTCTGTGGTGTGCTGTCTGATTATTATCGTAAGAAGTGATTATAAATGACCCTTTTTTATGCAATTGTAATAAATTAATTTTAAAAAAAAAAAGCTGTTTATGAGAAGCATGTTTAATTGTAAAAATCACAAACAAATTCTACTGATTTTCATGAGTCCATCAGGTTTATTAATGTCGTTCTGCTCCGTTGTAGTTCAACACCATGGAGGAGGAAGATATTGATATGGAGACTGTTCATGACAGTCAGGCCTTCATTCACCATCATCTCAACCTGTTAGAGAGACCGTCCACACCAGGTGAACGAACACACACACACACACACACACACACGCGCACGCACACACACACACACACACACACACACACACACACACACACACGCGCACACACACACACACACACACACACACACACATATCATAGATCAGACTAATCTGCTGTTATTTCTGGGTAAATGAAAACTGACTGAGCACTCTCATTGTTTTACTTTACTTTACTTTACTTTTTTTGAGCAAACACACATGTTTTGCTCCTCTCCATCAGCAGGTGTCACTGAGTGATTACATGGTCAACGTTAGCCTGGGAACACGAGGGCAAAGATTGTAGGCTCAGAAGTAGTCTGCCTTTGTTTTGGTGAAGACTGTCTAACCTGCATTACACTAATCTACACTAGTACACTTTATTAATAATAATAATTATAATAAACTTTATTTGTATAGCACTTTTCATACAAGAAATGCAGCTCAAAGTGCTTTACAACAAGAAAATGACATGCAGTGTTTGACATAAAAACATATAAAGGAAAGCGTTTCCTTCGAATGGGGAAGGGACATGTCCAGGTGGGGAAGAGACACACTCGGATGGGAGTGAGACACATTCACATGGGAAAGGAGAGACTGTTGTCAATACACAGAATAAAGTACATTTTCCAACATAGAGAATGGTAAATACATTGAACATCGTGATTTTTCTCCATCATGTGTCTTTCCAAATCACGTCCAATCAACTGAATTTACCACAAGTGGACTCCAATCAAGTTGTAGAAACATCTGAAGGATGATCAGTGGAAACAGGAAACACCTGAGCTCAAATTTGAGTGTCATGGCAAAGGCTGTGAATACTTATGTACATGTGATTTTTTTTGTTTTTTATTTTTAATAGAAACTTTTTTCACGTTATCATTATGGGGTATTGTGTGTAGAATTTTGAGGAAAAAAAATGAATTTAATCCATTTGGAATAAGGTTGTAACAACAAAATGTGGAAAAAGTGAAGCGCTGTGAATACTTTCTGGATACACTGTAGTTAACCAGAGACTTCGCGATGTAACTCGGTCCCATTAAGAGCTTCGTATGTAAGATTTCTTTTTATCCTTGTTTAATTTTAGGAAATTATTGCTTCTTCTTTCTGACCTTTAAAGGAGCAACGGTATTTAAAACAGACCACACAGTGTTATTTAAGTGATCAACCGTGTCATTTAAAGAGCACTCATGACGGTATGGCTCAATGATCTCATCATCTCATCAAGGGTCTCTTTTGAACCAGAATCTCCATTTTAGTCTTTGGCATGGTTACGATCACATCATAAAATATACAGAGATGGTAATACACATACTGAAACATGATCCATGTGTAACCCTCTGGTTATCAGCAAGATATTCAAATGATGTAAATTCACCTCGCCCAATATCAGAGAAGAGATGACTGCGATCCTCCTCCTCTCTTGTTCTGTCTAGCTGACTGATAAAACGTATAGTTCGGAGGACAAGCCTCCATCAGTGTTGCTTCACCAGTAGAGTTGTTAAGCCATATTTCAACTAGGAACATACAGTGCAAACTCTTATTAATTATGAGATCATTAACCAGAAAAGATTTATTGGCCAAAGATCTGACATTGAAAAGAGCCAATTTCAACTGCGGGGACTCTTAGACTGGAGAGGAGGCTGCTTGTGGCTGAACAGTGAGAGTTTTGAGATTTACTGAAACAGGTACCAGATGGTCTGTAATTGTTATGACGAGTGCGAGCATGCCACCGGCTGTTTAATATCAGCGGTGGCATGCTGGACGGCTGGTTGGGACAGAGGCATCCTCTGGATGCCTTGGGTGATGTGAAGTAGTGGGTCTGGTGAGGAGGGCTGGGGGGGGAGATGCAGGCTGTCAGCCTGTATGAGTGGTGGTGGTGGTGGTGGTGGTGGTGGTGGGGTGCTGGTGCCATGGTTGTTGCTCTGTCCTGTGTGCTGCGTGGGGGCAGAGATCAAGCTGTCCTTTGCCCTTATCTTGTTTTGGTCGAGCACGATGTAGGTTGGATCCCGTGAAGTTCAGATGAACACCATCAGGTTGAAACGGTTCTTACAGCTCCAGAAAGTGTTCAGATTGTCAATAAAACGTATCCCATGGTTGAGACATGCTGATGTCAGCATGTGTAACTCCGTTAACTATGACAGTCGTGTTATCCAAACACAGATTTTCAGTCTTTGTCATTTTAGCATGCCTGGTTATGGCGTCCCCTCTCAGAATACTACTGCTTCCTGTGTGACCTTTACTGTGTCTCTTCTGGCTCTCCATCTAGCAGTGATTTTGGGGCTTTCACTCTTGCCTCGATTGGCCTTATTGCTGGTAATGTAATTAGCTTCCTTGTTTTCCACATACTTAGTGTTATCACACACTTCATTCTGAGTCCGTCGCTCACACCCGGTGTGCAGGGAGAGTTCCAGTGGTGGAGTGAGCGTTGGAGCTGTGGTCCTCGTGTGTTTGCTTCTGCGGCGGATAACGTCAAACTGAGCCCTGGCTGGAGTTGATGTTTTCAGCCTCGCTCCAGTGCGATGCCGGTACGATGTGTCACCAGGAGAGCCGGGTGCAGCAGCCTCAGCTGCTAATCCAGAGTTTCGGACGACGTCAGAATAAATCCTGCGAGCCTGTCCAGCTGGTCCAGTGACATGAGGACGTGTCCAGGGGACAGTGTCAGCCAAGTCTGTGGCAGGAGGCTCCACATTTGTAGCCACTTGTATAAAAAATCTCTGTCAGTCTAAAATGCCTTTGTGAAACTGGTTCCAGTTCAGTTTGAAACTCCTACATTCATACTTATCAATCCTGGATTTGAATCACAGACTCAGCTGACAACAAGTCTAAATCAAAACCACTAACTTCAAGAGGTAATAATCCTGAACTACATCATCTCAGAGAACCTAAAATCAGATTTAAACACAGCTTCACATTTGTGAACCTTTTATTCTATTTATGAAATCACAAAAGACAAGTTTTTCACATCCAGACTACATCAAACCAGGTCGAGATCCAAAAACTAAGACTTGTCAGAACCAAACTAGATCAAAAGAGATAAAAGACTTAAGTTGTAAAAATACAAAAAGAGCATTTTTACAGTTGAATACAGTTAAATTGCCTTAACGTGCTTTTATAAATAAGATTAAATTTGACAAATATGAAAGAAGTCAGTTTTGTGGTCACTCAGCACTGTACCTAAGTTTCTCTTAACTTTCCCTCTAACTGCTGAATCAGAAGCTAAATTCAGTCGTTACAAAGAACTCAGACAAAGTGTTAAATATTACTTGAACTTTATTTATTTCGTCTGCAGTGATGCCCTTGCGTTGCGCCTCTTTTAGTTGAATGTGTGCGTGTCTCCTACCTGCTAACACACAGTCGTCCTCCTCCTCTCGTCAGGTAAAGAGCCGCCGTCGGTGGAACAGTCCCTGCTCTCGATGCCCGCCACGCCGGTGCCGTCCTTCCCCAAGGAGACCACCTCCTCGTCCTCGAAGCACGCCGGCGACCACGGCCACCACCACCACCACCACCACCACGAGCACAAGAAGAAGAAGAAGAAGCACAAGCACAAACACAAGCACAAGCACAAACACGACAGCAAGGACAAGGACAAGGACAGAGACCGGGACAACTCGCACGCCTACAGCAACAGCCCGGCCAGCGGCCGGTCGCTGCGCTCGCCCTCGCTGTCCGACTGAACAGCGCCGCCGGCGCGCAAAGGGTGAACTGCACACGTGTGACGTGCAGTAGCAGGTTTTTATTCCTGCGAGTCTGGAGATGCGTTTGTCTTCCATGTTTGATAGAACTCAGTTTGGAGTCCTCAGTCGTTGTTTTCAGTTTAATCCTCTGATATATGAACACTGGATTCTTCAGCAGAGGCAGAAGCTGCACGTCGGCTTACAGGAAGAAACACAGACTGAACTGAGGCTTCATCCAGTTGAACCTTCCGGAGACATCTCACACACACACACACACACACACACACACACACACACACACACACACACACACACACACACACACACACACACACACACACACACACAAACACAAACAACCTGCAGTCTGAGGCATCCAACCACACACCTCTCCACAAACAGTCAAACAGTCTGGGCCGACCTCGGTACGGAGCCACCGCTCTGGTGCGCCTCATCCCACAGCTCAGTCCCACATTCAGAGGAAACATGATGGATGGTGCTGTGGAGTCTGCGGATGACGTTTTCCTTGTTTACTCAGTGATTCAAACCAAACAGAGGAATTTCACAATTTCACTGTACTGTACAATTTACAACTCCAGTAATACTAGTAGTATTTTTTTTTAATTTTTTATAATACTTTTGTTTCCCAGCTGTCATCATTGTTTGAAGATGTTTTTGTAATTGAACCAGATGAAGTCCAGCTCCACAGCGGCCGGTTTTCTTCTGGCAGAGTGTCTGAGGTCTGATGAGGTGGTTTTACACTTTAAAAAGAACGTTTAGCATCCAGTAGTGGCCGTTTAGAGAAGCAGAAGTCAGACGGCCAGAGATAGTTTTGTAATTGACCTTCTGATTTCATCTTGCCTAAAAGACAAATTACTGTCAGTCTCAACAGTCATGTAAAGTTTCCTGACATTGTTAAAAAAAAAAAAGTTAAAAAATCACTCTCATCCAGTTCTTGTGAATCATTCTGGGAACATTCGTCTCTGTTTGTGTTGTGAATTCACTCTGTGAGATTACAAACTGCTAATTAAGTATAAAAAAAAAATCAAAGTTCTTTCAGTCGGTGCCTGTTATTAAACACAATCAAAGCTGTGAAGCAATATTGGTTTTACAAATGTGTTGTAGCAGATTAATACCAGTTATGACTGAAATATGATCTGAAAGAAGAATTCACATAGAATGAAAACTTTTTGTACTAAAACTTTTGTTTAATAATTGTTGAATTAGTTGTTTTTGAATTAAACAAATAAAAAACTTTTATACTTTTACAGAAGGCAAAATGTATTGATGTGTTTGTGGAAAATTGACTTCAGCCACTTTTGAGCAACATGGAAGAGTTTTTTTTGTTTTGTTTACTTGTTTATCTAACTGCTGTCCATCTGCTTCTACTTGTCCAATAACCCATTTAAATCCAGAACCTTTTCTAAACAAAAACAAACCTCAACAGCATCAGTAGAACCGTTCAACAGTGTTCGCTGCGCAATGAATGCCAGTTTGATTTCTGTCTGACTTGATCCAGAGTTGCTCAACGTCCTGCAAATGTAAGTAGTAATGACCTCACAGGATCGAGGAACCCTGGGGATGATGGGAAGCACCTGCTGCTCACCTGATCTAACAGCTGGTTTAAATGGGACTCAACAAGATCACCTTCCAGACAAAATGTCCTTTTTTTTTATCAAATGTTTTGAAGGTTCATTCTGTTATTAACAGAATAAATGTTGGTTGATGTTTATTAGATAGATAGATAGATAGATAGTTACTTTATTAATCCCACAAGGGGACATTTTTTCGCTACAGCAGCATTATAGGTACAGGAAAGCAATAAAACAACAGTAAAAAAATATTAAATATAAAAATGCACAGTATACACAATAAAATAGAATAATTAAATTAAATTAAAACTAACTAAACAATAGTGCAAAGATGAAAACACAACAAACTGTTATTGTTGTGTGATGGATTTTGCCAGAGGTGAGTTATTGTATTGTATTAGTCAGAGGATATGAAGACTTTCATATTACAGATCATAAACAGTATGTTACAGTTCTGTCTATTGTAAATTAACTTTGGACTGATTTCATTCCTGAAGAATTCAACAGGAAAACTTTTGGTAAGTCGGAGGTAAGATGTTTCAAAACAACATCTGTAGATGTGAACTCCTGACAGTCTAAATATCTGGTAAATCAGCGATAAAAGATATATATATATTTTTATATTATTTTATATATATATATATATATATATATAAAATAATATAAAAATATATATATATATCTTATATAGATTGTGACACGAATGCGGGTGGTCTCTAAAATTAAAAAATAATATATATATACATATATATTATTTTTTAATTTTAATTTTTATATTATTTTTTAATTCCCCCCCCCCCCCTTACAGTTCTTTACAGTCCCTCTTGTGCTGCAAAAGTACCTACCCTGAGGTAGGAACGAAAATATTCCCCCAAAACAGAGTTCCAGGAACTAAGTTCTGAGTTCCTGCAGTGTGACATCAACAGTTTTTGAGTTTCAAACAACATTCCAACAACATTTGTAAAACCAAGTCTGCTGTTTTGTGGTCATTTGTTCATATTTGTTTCGCAAAGTTTGGTGAAGATGACCGTCTGAGTGTTTTACATATTAAAAACTGGAAATTGTGACACGTGTGGAGCTGGTGAGGTTCTGCTGCGGAAGCTGACAGCTTACTGCGATTCAACCCATCATATTATCTGAACACTGGCTCAGACCGGAGTCCTCCTCAGAACCAATAAGACTCCGATGCGCTCCTTTCAGACACCTCCTCCTTTTCCTCCCCTCCTCTCTCTTTCTGTTCTCCTCAACCGTCCTCCTCTCCGGTGGTCCTTCAGTTTCAGTGTCAGCATCACTCGCTCTCCGATCTACAGCACAGGACTACAGTCAGCCCGACAGAGGAACATGTTGCTGCAGAAATTGGTACGGTAAGAGCCCATGTCTGCAAGTTGTAGCTACAGGGTACTTCAAAAATATGCGTAATTCGATGCGTAAATCCGTGCGTAATTACGCATTTGACCGTATATTCTGGTAGTTTGCGATATTCCTTTTTTATTTCCCTTAGGAAATAATGTTTATGTTCTCAGCCTTTCCCACGCTTTTATCCTTTCCTGCCTGCTGCTGAGCATTTGCAAAACAATTGATTGATTTGTCTTAAAGTTCCCGAGAGACGAACAATTTGTCAAACTACCAAAAGGCGATTGTGACACGAATGCGGGTGGTCTCTATTCACTTTGAACCCAGTACCGCTCCTGTGTTGGCAAATCATGGAGACAATGCAATCGGTCTTCGCTGTTTTAGATCAAATCCAATTTAGTAGGAAAACTCTGCTAATCAGTGCATTTGTCAAATAAATCAAGTTTTAAACTTCTGTTTTGGAATTAATTGTGGAGCAGACAAAGCATAACACAAGACTCAGATTCCCTGAGGCTGCAGAGTGTCTCTGATACAGTAACACATAAAGATAACAACAGCCAGGAAGACTGACTTTGCATGAGAGCAATGGAAGAGTTATTGAAGTAAGTTTCTTATTCCTCTGCCCACTTTGTTCACTCACTAATGAATAAACCTGATGACTTCTGATCAGCCTGTGCAGCAGTTATAAAATAAATTCCTGTTCCAATGTCAGTTCATGTTGATTTTCCTCAGTGTTCGTGGATCTTGTCCATCCTGTGTGCCTCTGATGTGTGTTGGGGATTTGTGTACGACCGGCCAAGACGCTCCGGAGAGGACGGGACTTCAGCCCGGGCAGACTGTGAGTACACCACTGCTGGAAAACACAGAGAACATCTTTGAACTGCTTGACCCTGAGACAGAAAGCATTTACACAGCTGAGGTGGCCTCGCAAAGGACACCAAAACCCTGCCAGCTTCAATGTGGCGACTCTGTAACTGACTCCGACATCAGATGTCCTTGTGGACGAAAGTGAAGAGAAAAGTTTCCTTTGTTGTTATATTTCAGCAAAAGGAACATTTCCTTCTTTCTACACGTTGATAAAATATTACATCGTGAGGTATATGTATATTTGAGCTCCACTTTTAAAATTTGACACTATTTCACCAAAAGAGAGCACAGACTTTAGAACCCCCTCCCTCCCCCATCCGTGCAGTTTTATTGAGACATAAATACATCCACCCATATATTTAGATTTAAATTATCGAATTTATTACTCTCCATAAAAATAGTTTTCCAAAACTATAATATGATTTATAAAACATTTGAGTTCTGGTTCCCATGTTTTTCCTCAGTTGTACCAAATATCAGGCTGCCATTATCAACACAGCAGGGGGCGCTGCAGAGAGGATGTAATCCCAGTTTCCTGGAGCCGCAAAAGTCCAAAACCCCAAAATAACTATTTACTATCACATAAGACTAATAATAAATCTGCACATTTCTCCCAACTAACGTGTTGGGGTTTGTGTAATGTTTGACATTTGTTTTTGAAACATGACAGATGACATCATTTTGTTGCAGTTGATTGACTGAATGATTTTAGATTTTTGGCAAATGTTTCTGCATATAACAGCTCGTCCAGTCCAACTAAACAATGTGTTTTTCATTTAAACGGGTCCTTATTGACATGCCTAAAATGAAATCAAATTGTAAAATAGATTTTTTTTTTTTTGAACAAACAGGGCATCGCAAACCACATCCATGCACTCATTTAGCTGATTTATGCACGGGTGCTGGAGTTAAGATACAGTTAGAGGGAACTGGATAGTGAATTACAAAAAAAAAAAAGATTTAATTCCATCGAATTAAGATGGAGTATTGTTGTTTGATTAAAAAAATAACAACATTGCAATCAGAAAACGTGTGTAATCTGCCTCTCCTCCTTTTTACTCTTACAGAGTTCTGTTAGCATCTTTCTGGTGAATAGAAATGACTTTTTAGGTGAGGAATAAACTCCCTTTGTGTTAGATATGAAGAGTCCACCAGTCTTGTGAAGAGTCTTGGTAGACTCTGAATGATGTAGAGCAGGTTGAGAAGGCTTTCTGATGGGAGCAACGTCTGACCTGCTTCCATCACCTCAGAACCTCCAGCAGTGGGGAGGTGAGGATGGAACCTGTCCGTCATGTTCAGCGGGAGGAACGGCCGCAGCCGGTTTAAGATTAGTTTGACTCAGGGTGGGTACACGTGGAGGCAGAAGAGGAGAGTGGAAGGAAGATAACTCAGCGTGATACCAGTGAAGGGCGGTGCACACTCCATGACTCCTGTGAGATACCGCTCACTCTGACCTTGACTTTGAACTAGTTGGGTTGCAACAGAGTGAGTGAGGTATGATAACCGTCTCCGAAAATATCACGTTAGGACATTATCACGGTTTACGGTATTTCATTATTTTGGTTTTTAATCACTCTTTGGCGGGTGGCGATGTCGATGTTATCAGTTTTGTTTTCTCCACAGCACCTGTGTGTCTGTCGTCCGTTGCTGAGTCTTACAGGCGAGCATCTCCGTTTGTTGCATTTTCTTTCTTCAATAACAGTAATATGCACTTGTGCACAGTATGATAAACACACATTTTAATACCACAGTATACTATTGTGTTAGAGTCTTAGTTGGGTGTGTGAGCACTATGTATAAGCATATTAAGGAAGTGTTTGCATAGTATTCTGTGAGTTACCTGTGAGCAAAACGTAAAATAGACATACACTATAGGATTGTGTATTAGTTTTACGTTTTTCCTCGGCGTGACTATTCCACGCCTGTAAGGCCACTACATGCCTGCAGTACTAGCGTGTCTATTTCACATTTTGTCATGATACTGGGTTTGTTAGTGAGGTATTTCGTGGGTAAAGAAAGGTGGTAAACTTGAGTCTACTCTTGGGGTGTAATAATATGGCACTTTGTATGTAGCTTAAACTTTCAGTGATGAAACTGTTGCAGCTCTTCATCCCCACCCTGCAAAAATGTAGTGGTGGTCTGGTGTTAAATGGATGAGAATTAACCTAATGTTGTTTGTTAGGAGCATTAAGAACAATGTGAAGGATTTTCAGAACAGGTTTACTCGTGTTCAGTAATGCAAATAAAAGAAAAAGAAATTACACACTTTAATTTGGTTGCCAAACAGGCAAAGTGAAGTGTTTTTTGGAAGCACACTCATGTACTTTGGCCAAGTGTATGTAGGACCTGCCTAAGACTTCACTCCAGGTCCAAAACACAAGCAAAGAAAAACTGTTGGGTTTCTCTCGGGCGCAGTGAACCTCGAACCCCGGCTTCAAGTCGAATCAGTCAACCAGACGTCCACCGGAGTGTCTCCACGAGCACGAACAACAGGTAGTTAGATGAGAACCGGTGACTGCAGCTTCGGAGGAATTTCAACTGCTCTGTTTATTTGCTGGGTTTTTTTTCTATGTGAAGTGTCTGCCAGCGAGCAGAGCATGTGGTGGTGCTGATGGGGGGAGGTGGGGGTTTACAACGGATCACTGTGACTACGTGAGGTCGTGATTGGGCAGCCCGTGTGTTTTCCTGAGGAGAGAGAGTGTGTTTGTGCTGCTCGACCTTGAGTCAATATTAAGAGAGTGCTGGAGCTCATTTTCAGCCTCAGATTCTCAGATCCTGTCAGCACAGAGTTTAGCTGCGCCGTGCCGTCAACCGTCACAGCAGCAGGCGATGGCGGCCGTCTTTTCTGGAATTTGTTTGCTGTATTTGGAGTTTTCCTGTTTTCTTGACACTCTTCCACACCTCAAATGCTTCTGAGACAAACATTAGAAAGTCTCCTCTTCCATTCACCCTTCTGCAAAGTAAATATGATCTTGCAGGCTAATATCTGAAGTTGTACTCATATTCTTTAAGTAGTCAGTGTAGTAGTCCTATGAGTGAAATATCGCCACAAATCAGAACAATACCCTCATCCAATAGATTATAGAGATTAATATTAAGTACAAATAAAAAATGTTTTTACGTAAATAAATGTCCATAAATACAACAATACTATTCATCATTGCACTGCGGCAGTGACCTTCAACAAGCAGTGGGATGAGAGTCTGTGTCCATGGTGCTCTGCCGGACAACGATGGACTCTGGGTGGCGACCAGGTGTCTGCCCCATGAGAAGGAGTGTACGTATCTCAGGGTCTTGTTCACAGTGAGGATGTGGTGAAGTGGGAGACTGACAGGTGGATCGTTTTGGTGAAGAGGGAGCAAACCAAAAGACGAAGCTTTCAATCTACGTTCCGACCGTTAGCTTTGGTCATGAGCTCTGGGTAGTGACCGAGCGGGAACCATCAGTGACGTCGCCCGTTGGTTTGTGAACGGCCGTTATGAATCCTCCAGTTCAGATTCTGTCCGTCACCATCTTGCGCGTTCGGAGCGGTTTGGAGCAGGAAGTGACCATATTTGGACGAGCCGGGGGAGGAGCCAGCGGTGGATCTGACTGATCTGATTGGAAACCTGACGATACTACGTCCCGCCCACCGACAGCTGTAACCTGACTGTATCAAAGGCCTGTCAATCAAACAGACACGCCCCCAAAAACACATCTTGTTGAAGATTATGTTCTTATTAATGATGAATTATTTTCAGATGGATGGCCAGAAAACTAATAAGAAGGAACGGCTTTATCAAACAATACCGAGGTAACTCTGGAGAAATATTACTGACTGAGAATTTCATGAGACTAGTTGAATGGGAGTCTATGGAGCCTGAGGCTTTTTGGAGCCGACCTCTAGTGGCACTCGGTGGTACTGCATGTAAAGGCACTTCTGCATCGGCCTCATTTTTCGGAGCGACAAGCTACGAACACTTTTATAAACAGTCTGTGGTTTAAAACAGTGTCAGGAGAAAAAAAAAATCGAAGACGAGTGAACTGAAGCAGTCATCAAAGTCACAAAGCTGCGACAACACTTGTTTAGACTGAGAACAAAGGACATTGCAAAGATTTCGCCGTCCATCTGTGGTCCACATTCACTGGGACAGATTCGTATGGCAAAGACAGTATTCAAGCTTTCCTGCACTGTAGCACACACACTATACTCACTGACTAAGCAGCATAAATAATCTGAAGTGCAACACGTCAGTTCCTTCAAATAAAGTCCATATGCACAGTCACATGTACATCCAAAAACACACATATACATTCCGTCCACACAGGAACACACAAACGCACGCTGAAAAAGCCCTGTTGGCATCCTCCACTTCTCTCTGCAAGGAAGGCTGTTTTTTCACAAGTGAGGGCACAAGGAGCATGTTGTTAGAATAAGTTCAGTCTGTCTTACTTTCAGATCTCCAGGATGTCTTTAGTTAAGCCGCTGGGGGCTGTGGGTCAGGAGCCAAAACGGGCCACATTTCTCTGGATATTATGTAATTATGTGTGACAAAAGCATTATTGTGTTTTAGGGAACCTGAGTGTCCCCGAAGGGAGACAACGTCAGCACAGGAGCAGAGTTAACGTTCACTGACTGTTGAGTTTGGCTCATGGCACATACAGGCCTTTTGTCACAGTCATTATTTCTTTTAAAGACATGTGAACACTGCAGCCTTTCATGAAGCTGTCAGGAAATATACAGTAAATCCAAAGATGTTTTCTTTGATTTTGTTACTGCACACGAAATGCCACAATGTTCTCACGATTCACTGTTAATGTTTTAAAATCTACACATAAAAGAAGTTAATCAGCTGTGACATTTGGGGGAACCATTGGATGCTGTACCAACATCTGGGATTGTATTTTTTATAAACAGTTCTTCAACCAAGTAGGTATTCCTCAGCCAAATACTCACAAGAAGGAATTAAAGGATATACACATATGTGGAAATTATTACAGCCCCTTTTCCAAAAATGTGATGATTTGCAAATCATGTAAACCCATATTTCATTTAAAATAGACCAAAGACAACATATCAAATGTTGAAACAGAAATTGTATTGTTTTATGAAAAATATATGCTCATTTTCAATTTGATGGCATCAACACATCTCAAAAAAATTAAGGACAGGGGTAACAAAAGACTGAAAAAGTTCTGTAATGCTTAAAAAAAACACCTGGTGGAACATCTCACAACTAATTAGGTTACCTGGCAACAGAGCAGTAACATGATTGGGTATAAAAAGAGCATTTCAGAGAGACAGACTCTCTCAGGGGTGAAGCTTGGGAAAGGTTCACTACTCTGTGAAAGACTGTGTGGGCGAACAGTACAACAATTTAGAAATAATGTTCCTCAATGTAAAATTGCAAAGAAACAGTAATCACGAATCAGTCACGTGCTTGTGGATATTGCACAAAGGGTTCACCACCTCGTAGTGTTTGTTGTGCACATTTCTTCAGAACAGCTGTAGAAATGAAAGTTAGATCAAAGATGATTTGAAAAGAACCTACTAACAGCTGTGCTTCTTTTGTCCCCAGCTCGCTCTGCGTCTCAGTATGTTCCGACCTCCGGCTCCTGCAGGAACAGGTGTTTCGAGCTGGCTGACGTGGAACCACCAAACTGTCGCTGTGACAACCTGTGTAAGACCTACAACGGCTGCTGCTCCGACTTTGACCAGCTCTGCCTCCGGACAGGTGCTCCATCTCCCTCCCTACTTGTGCTCACATTCATTCCCCTCATTTTAGTCTTAAAGTTTCAAGAGCAAAAATTGAACCGATGAAACTAGACTTTAAAAACATCTCCTGGCTCAGTCTAAATATTAAAAAAGTATGATGATTTAAACTCACTATCCCGGTTAAATCGATTTGAAAACCTAAAATGACTCCCAGATTTTTGGCAGCATGGTGTATATACGGGTAAAAGGACTCAAGGCTGCTGTTGATGGTGCAGATAAGTTGGGTGAGGCCAAATAAAACAGTCTCAGATTTTGTTGTCATTAGGCTGCAGGAAATCCCTGTACTTCCGGTATTTAATACTTGTCAGGTGGTCAAGGTTTTTTTTCCAACCTGTATTGTGACTTTCATGTGTTTCTGTGACTCTGGGACTGTTTTTGTTTATGAGAGAAAAGAAAAGGTCGAGTACAATTTACACTATCATTCCATGTTTGCAATTTTTTTTTTGTCAACACATAGAACCCCGTTTCCCCAAAAAGTTGGGACACTGTGTAAATTGTGAATAAAAACTGAATTAAATAATTTGTAAATCATTTAAACAGATATTTAATTGAAAGTAGACCAAAGGCAACATATATAATATAATATATATATATATATAAGCTGTGTTTTTGGGGGCGTGTCTGTTTGATTGACAGGTATGTGGTGCAGTCAGGTTACAGCTATTGGTGGGCTGGACGTAGTATCGTCAGGTTTCCAATCAGACCAGTCAGATCCACCGCTCGCTCCTTCCCAGCTCGTCCAAATATGGTCACTTCCTGCTCCAAACCGCTCCGAACCAGCAAGATGGCATTTCATAACAGCCTTTCACCAACCAATAAGTGAAATCACTGTTGGTTACCGTTTAGTTTTATCACAATTCCATATTATGTTCTGGGACATTTTCCAGTCCCAGGGTCTCCTTCATGTCTTTATATATTTGGAACCACTTCTTCACAAAGATTGCATTGAACCCTGCTGCTCTTGCAGGAGCGCCCTCTGGTTTCCAAATGATCAGGTTTAATCTCAGAAACCCCTGAAACCTCTTATAGCCACACCTTCCCTGAAGCCTTTTATTACTTTTTTTTTTTTTTAAACAAACTGTTAGCGGAATGTTTGAAAGTCCTCCATCATCAGGAGGAATCCACATTTTAACAGGATTTTAAATCATCTCCCCGCGTTTTGCTTCATCTTCTACACAAATGAATGTGACCATCGCCCTGCGCTGCAAAGGGGATTTAGGAAGAGTCTCCAACCTCAGAGAAGGGACCCCATCCTTCACATTCTTCTGCTCCTCTCATTCTGCTGCAGCTCATTCAGTAATTCTTTACCGACCTCTCTCAGCCTCTTTGGTGATGAACTTCAACCCGGTAGCATGACAAAACGTGAAATAGACACGACGGCACACTACAGCAAACGTGAATTAGCTACGCTTTGGCCTCTCTACGCCTGACAGTTTCACATTTTCATGTTTGGATGAAAATTACACCTACTGCATGGATAAGCCAAGTGATTTACAGGAAAATGAAACTTTTAGGAAATCACCACATGGTTGGGGTTTGTGACAAAAATGTGGTTCGGTTTAGGAAACGAAAAACAACTCAAGAACAACTCCTAGAGTTGAACCTCTCCAGTCCACCTCTCCTGCCTGCTACCGCCAAAAAATGTCCTTTGTATTTGGTCATATGATTCTTCCTTACATTACTTTTAGGTGCTGTAGTGGACTGGCGTGTCTATTTCACACTTCGCTGTCATACTGGGCTGCGACTTGCATCCGTGTTGTTCATATCTGTTCTTCTGTGGAGCCCTTTAGCCAACCTCTGGTTATTCTGGGACCAAACTGTATCCTAGTTGATCTACAATACTCCTAACAATGTGTAATAATGTTCATCGAAAGAACAGTTGTTAAACCCTGATCTTATCTACAGATATTTCTTAAACATTACTAGTTTAAACTGTTGTTTTCATCTGAAAAATGCACTTGCCTTAATCAAGCCTTACAAATATCCAGATATTTTTTAATCCTGATTGTCCAGCTGCACAGTTTAGTTGTCTGATCTGGACCTGAGTCATACAGACTTAATGACAGGGGTCTGGACAGGTTTTTTACTTTTTGAAAAAGCTGCATGAGTTTGTTGCACTCTCTCTGTTGTCAACATCTCCCTCCTGGTGCTTCCAATGTTGGTGGTCTGATTTAATGTTCCCTCCTTCAGCCTGGTGGTCTCCGGCTCACCACTGCCTCCTCGCTCTAATCCTCCCTGCGATGATTTACTGTTTTTTTATGGTTGTTCCCGGATCGTTACTCTGACACTGTCAAATCCTACTTTAATCTTTCTTCCAATCTGCCTGCTCAGAGTGCAACCAGACCGCTGTTACATTAAAGTAATATCAGCTTTCATTTCTCACGCAGTTTCAGCACTAATATATCAGATTATTTGTATGACGTTCTGGAGACCCTCCTTGATTCTCATGTGAAGACTTTTTATTCTGACATGTCTCCTGTGTTCCTGCTGTGTACAGAGGGCGGTTATGAGTGCAGTAAGGATCGATGTGGGGAGACTCGAAACGACCAGCACGCCTGCCACTGCTCTGATGACTGCCTGGCCAGAGGAGACTGTTGTACCAACTACAAGAAGCTATGTCGAGGTGTGCAACTTTAAATGTGTTTTATATACATTTAAATGTTCAAGACTGATGTCATTAGTCCAACAGTCTGTAAAGTTATTCAAATAACTGTTTAAACAGGAAATAACTGTAAAAACACAAGCACACATAACGTCTAAAAATGACACAGAAGACACAAAAGATGTATCTTCATGAATTATAAAAGGAGACAATGTTTAAAAATGCTCGCAAACAGGAAGAAATAACAATAAGTTTGTGTGTTGAGAGTTGTTTGTATATATAAAAAAACATATATTAATTTTACGGTCACCATTGCCTGGTACTGTAAATCCGTATGCATAGTCCACTTTATAATGACCACGCAAGATCAACCATAGACAGTCACTCTGAATATCATAGCAATCCCACTTTACAACTAGTTGCTCAAAATATGAGCAGATAATTTAAGCACCCAAACCCACAACGCATTGATATGCTTATGTCTGCCTCTTCCACCAAACTCTATGGCAGTGTGTGAAGCAAGGTAGTTATCAGGCTGTACATCACAGTACTACGTTGGTATTGCCATCGAGCATCATGTTATGTCTCTTCCTCTCTTCAGGAGACACTTCATGGCTGCAGGACGACTGTGAGGAGATCAAGACTGCTGAATGTCCTGCTGGGTACGTCCACATCTTAGCAGTAAAAGAGAAAGGCGACAGGCCTGAACTCATGCATTTTATCTATCATGTGTGCAGTTTTGTGCGTCCGCCGCTCATCATGCTGTCGGTGGATGGATTCAGAGCTTCCTACGTGAAGAGAGGGAGCGCCATCATACCCAACATCGAGAAGCTCAGTAAGACATGATGAGAACAAGATGGAGGTGTCTTTGTGTTGTGAGATTTATGGAGCCGTGAACCAAAACAGACAACTGATGGTGGACTTTGTGCCTCTGCTCTAATCTAGGAAGTTGCTTTTCTGTGTGTATTTCAGGAACATGCGGAACCCACGCTCCGTACATGAGGCCTGTTTATCCCTCCAAAACCTTCCCCAACCTCTACTCGCTGGCGACAGTAAGTTTATACAGACATCTCACATTTCTAATGTTTTTTACAGCAGAACAGTTACAGTTTGACATTTTGATTCACTTCCTGCAACTAGGATCACATAGAGATATTGGGGAGTGATGAGCCAATTTCTTAAGTCTGCAGGTGGATGCTGCGGTGGTGGTGGTGGTGGTGGTGGGTCTGAAAGTACTGGCAGCAGTACTGAGGCAGGGAAGCAGTGTTGTTGACAGTCAAAAGGGAGAGATGGGATATTTTGCAGCTCAGATAAAAGGTTGTGTATGTTAGATGATGATGGAGGATGAGACACGTCACATGATGTAAGATTTTGACGTCACTAATCAGGACTTTATGATTAAGTGTTTCCGTCACTGTCAGCAACTTGCTATTAGAAAGAATATCACCATCAGCACAAACACAGGCCTAAGTTCTGTACACTTGGAGCGGATGTAGGTGTGGCCAACTTTTTTTAATTACAGGAACACAAACGCATCTGTGAATCAGTGGTAAAGTGGGAGGAATAGATAATTATGGGTTTATGATGTTTAATTGGCTTGTGAAGAAGAGGTAACTAATATTATAAAGGCCTCTTTCCTGTATTATGAGAACTGCTGCCCAGTTCAGACACACTGTCTGTATAATATGAAGTGAAGTTATTCCTCTATAAAGCTGAAAATAATTTAGGCTCGATTGGACTCCACTCACCACTCACCATAGTGGGAACATTTCACCCAACAGGGCTACAGCATGAAGTCTTATAAAAAATGTGGGGATGTGTGATGATAATTTATGTTACTACAATAACTTATGGTGCAGTAAAATGTGTTTTCATTGTCCAACCCCGTTTCTGAAAACGTTGGGACGCTTTGCAAAATCTCAATTAAAACCATATTTAATTGAAAATAGACCAAAGACAACATATCAAGTGTTGAAATAGACACATTTTATTGTTTTATGTAAAATATATGCTCTATTTGAATTTGATGGCAGCAACACTTCTCAAAAAAGTTTGTACGGGCAACAAAATACTGGAAAAGTTGTGTTTCGCTAAAAAAAAACAACACCTGGTGGAACATCTTACAACTATTTAGGTTAATTGACAACAGATCAGTAATATTATTGGGCATAAAAAGATCATTTCAGAGAGGAAGAGTATCAGCAGTGAAGATCGGGAGAGGTTCATCACTTTATAAAATCATAAAAATATTCAGATAATCTGGAGAAATCTCTGTACACAAGGGACAAGGCTGAAAACCAATATTGGATGGTTGTAATCTTCAGGCTCTCAGGCAGCACTGCATTAAATACAGACTCAATTCTGTAGCGGAAATCACTGCATGGGCTCAGGAACACTTCTTAAAACTATTGTCTCTGAACACAGTTCATTGCTGCATCCATAAATGCTGATAAAAACTCTACCATGCAAAGAAGAAACCAGACATAAACATGATCCAGAAACACTGCCGTCTTCTCTGGGCCTGAGCTCATTTAAGATGGACTGAGGCAAAGTGGAAAACTGTCCTGTGGTCTGATGAATTAAAATTTGAGATTCTTTTTGGAAATCATGGACGTTGCATCCTCCAGGCTAAAGAGGAGAGAGACCATCCAGCTCGTTATCAGCGCTCAATTGAAAAGCCAACATCTGTGATGGTACAGGGATGCATTAGTACACATGGCATGGGTAGCTTGTACATCCAGGAAGGAACCATTAATACTGATACATAAATACAGATTTTGGAGCAACATATGATGCCATCCAGACAACGTCTCTTTCAGGGAAGGTCTTCCTAATATTAGCAAAACAATGTCAAACTGCATTCTGGACGTATTTCAACTGCATGGCTTGCTAGTAGAAGAGTCCGGGTGCTAAATTGGCAGCATGCAGTCCAGACCTGTCACACATTTAAAAAATTTGGAGCATCACAAAACGAAAAATACAACAAAGGAGACCCCGAACTGCTGGGCAGCTGAAATCAAATATATTGAAAGAATGGGACAACAATTCAATTGAAAAACTCTAGAAACTGGTCTCCTTAGTTCCCAAACGTTTACAGTGTTGTAAAAAGAAGAAATGATGCAAAACGGTGGTAAACATGCCCCTCTCCCAACTTTTTTGAGACGTGTTGCTGGCATCAAATTCAAATAAGCATATATTTTACATAAAACAATTACATTTCTCAGTTTCAACATTTGATATGTTGTCTTTGGTCTTTGGATTTGAAAATCATTGCATTTTGTTTATTTACATTTTACACAGGGTCCCAGCTTTTTTGGAAACAGGGTTGTAAATACCTGCTGATATATTTTGTTCTTTGACTTAATGGTTAGTTTGAAAAGTTGTCAGAATCATGTGAGTTGGTAACTCTGTATAATCTTAATTTATCTCAAATTATCTTAACGCAAATTATCTTATCTTATCTTACTGTTGAATATCATTGCACCAAAGCCGACTCATTGTGTTTGTGTGTCAGGGTCTCTACCCGGAGTCTCATGGTATCGTTGGAAACTCCATGTATGACCCGGTGTTTGATGCAACCTTCAACCTGAGAAGCCGAGAGAAGCTCAATCACCGCTGGTGGGGAGGACAACCAGTGAGTACTGACAGGAAACAGGAAGAGAATATTCTTTGGCTCGGCTTTATTATTATCGAAATTAACCGCAGATGTTCATATGCGATTAATGAAAAGAGACTAATAGAAGAAAGCTGTGCTGGGATTGAATTTGTTTTTTGCTCAACAGAAAACACTCATTAATGAGACTTTATCATTCCAAAATACTTGACGAGTACCTCTCACCTTAAATATATGCGCTGGTATCAATAGAACTTTTTCACAGCAGACAAGCGTTGCTTTCGCTTCTTGTCACAGAAGAAAAAACACATGAAGAATTAATGGTGGCTTAGTTCAATTTAATGTCCCAAGAAGTCACAAAGGAAGTCATGGACCCTCTGAAAGTGTAGCCTCATTCGTTTTTGATACTGTGACAAGTCAAAATTTGGGCCATAAAAAAGGTCTGTCCCAGCAGTGTGTCTTTTCCCACACACAGTGGAGCTCCTTCCCTCACACTGTAGTACTGCACACCATGACCTTGGTTGCCTGTCACTCCTGTTACAGTTTGTGTCCAGTTTTCTGGAAGACTCCTGTAGTGTCCTAATAAACTGTCAGCCTGATAAAATAATGAGAGTGAACTGTTTGTCTAGATCTGGATAACAGCAGTCAAACAGGGAGTGAAGGCTGCCACCTTCTTCTGGCCCGTGTAAGTCACACACACACACACACACACACACACACACACACACACACACACACACACACACACACACACACACACACACAGCACATAACATAGAAATGTGGGTGTTTAAAGTGTAAGGAACCTTTAAACTAGGACAGTCAAAGCTTTTCCATCAATCATACCTGCTGTATACTGAGCACCTGGTGGCTGCTGTCTTTTACACCTGTTAACTGAAAACCATGACAGATGACAACCTCAGGAAGTACGGAGCCAGAACAGTGACAGTATACAGTAGTTTGGCATTGAAAAACAAAACCTGACACTGAAAAAGGAATCATTGGCATTGAAGCACTTACATTGAAAAAACTTTCTCTGAAAATAAAACACAATCCTTAAAAAATGATGATCTTATAATCTCACTGTCTTATTTCATTTTGATATGTTTTGTATTATAATGTGTTTTTCAATGTCAATCTTCAGATTTTTTTCTTCATGTTTTGTCAGTGATAGATAGTTTGTTTTTTTCGCTCCCAGTTTTTTATTAGTTTAATATAAAACTTATTTTGGTTTCCTACATAATTCAACATGTTGCATGTCATAACACAAATGGAATTTGTTGTTTTAGTGTTGTGACAAACTTTTAAATGGTATTCTACTGTCTTCTCACACTTATTCAATTAATTGAGTTACTTGAAAGGGTTCCTGATGCAATGTCGCCTGCCCAGCCAAAGTCTCCAGAGTTTAAATAAACATGTAGGTGTTAATGTGTTGTAAATTATTTGGTGGTGAAAGTTGTCATTAGAACATGTCGGTCCATGTTCCTGCTGCAGCATGTGGAACAGAGACGAGCCCACATTTATCAGCACAGAGACGGCTTTTACAGAGCGGCAGTCTCTGCGGAGGGACGCTGCTCCTCTGTTTTTACAGCAATTTGTGCAAATGGGCCTGTTTACACTGCACGGGATTCCTCTGTGAACCAGGGTCACAGACGTGCCACTCCACAGAACCATCGGGGGCCAAAGGGTGCTTCGCACTGATGTTGTTGCACTTGGCACCGACAGAGGTGTGTGGAAGAGAGACAGGAGGGTTCATATGACCGAGTGGATGTTTGTGCTGATACAGAAAGCCAGTTTATACGACACATTAGAGATATAATACCACTATGGGCACTGGCATGGTGATGGGGACCAGGGATTTTTGTTAAATGACTGGCTGACTGGTTGAAGGTCTGTGTTGGGTTCAGGTTTCTGGGAGGTTACAACAAGCAGAGAAAAAGTAAGAAGGGAAAGCAAGAATGAGAAAGAGACGGGGAGTGTATTAAACACACAGAAGTTGGAGATGAAAGTGTGAACATAGAAAGAGAGCAGACATGGAGGGAAACACCTGCTGGTTTTAAAGCAGTGCCTCCTTGTCCCCCCACCACCACCACCAGGCCTCATACACCGGGCCTCATTCAGGGCCCTGATGGTTGTCAGCTGTGGACTGTATGACAGCCAGCAGCTTGGTTGGTGGCCTCATCAGGCAGCCTCTGACTTTCAGACACTTTAGAGGGCTTTAAATGTGTTCTACGCTACAACCATCAACTTTACGAGGCCCTCAGAGAGTTAAAAGAACAGTTTAGTGGTTTAATGGTTGAAGACGACAGCAGGGTATGAAAATCAGAGTCTATTACCGTAACACCGCTTTCCCATTGCCGGTCAAACAGTACGACACGCCTCCTCATTCAAAGGGTTTCATTATTGCTTTCTGTTGTGTAGACCAAAAATAAAGTATAGCATTTGAAGATCTAAAATATGAAACATATTTTACTTTGTGTGTGTGTGTGTGTGTTCCAGCGCCATCCCTTTGGAGAGGAGGATACTGACCATGCTGCAGTGGCTCCACCTCCCTGAAGGAGAGAGGTGAATACAGTTTAATATTTTTAAATGTTTCTGTTTTCATGTTTTGTTTTTTGTTTTTTTCTTGGTTGTCATTTGCACCACTAAAAGAAGCAAAAACCATTTCATCCTCACTGGTTGTTTCTCATTCTGAAGTGACAATTCAAAAAAATCCAAAAATCCAAAATGCACATAAGCATCACCACAAAATATTCCCAGCTGGCGAGACGCTCACTCTCTCACAGTCACTGTTAATGTTTGAGAGCGAGTCCGTTTTTACTATCTGACAAACAAAAGCCTCTCTGCTGTATATTGTGTCATTGATTGTTACATCGGTTAACAAAGATTGTGTTCCATACAAAAGAATATGTATTTTTATTTTCACACTGAATCCAAATATGTTTTCATAATGTCTTCATACAGTACTTGAAATACTGTATGTACCAATGCTCTATGGAGCATTTGAAGGAGGGATGTTCCTGACACCAATAATAGGGGAAAATCATGCGCTTGCACAATTAAGAAGTAGCCGTGCAGTAGCTGTTTGCTGCTTACGTTGACCAAAACACATCATCACAAGAAACAAGAAAACATTTTGTTGTCAATATTGTATTTTTACTTTATTGTTTACGATCTTAATGTGTTTGATGTGAAGTCTGTGACAATTATTAACAATCAGCAAACAAGAGTTTTATACTTCATAAGATTTTTAAGGAAAAGGTTTGTGTTGCTACAGTACCAAAACTTAGTGACTACAATGCAGCTATATCCAAACAATGCTTTTGCCAAAGTTATTATGAGTTATTCCTTCCTTTCCTACAGCAACAAACACATCTCCAGTTTAACTTGCATCTTGTTTCAGGCCCTATGTTTACGCCATGCACTCTGAGCAACCAGACACATATGGACACAAAATGGGGCCCATGAGTATAGAAGTGAGTACTGCGTTTCTGTATGTGTGTACAACCGTGTTTCCAAAGGAGTCGGGCTGCCGTGTAAAATGTAAATAAAATCAGACTGGGATGATTTGCAAATCATGTAAACCCATACGAAATAGAAAATACAACAACAGTGTCCAAACTTTTTGGGAAACTGAGTTGTATATTGTGGGATGTGTGTGGAAAGCTCATCGTAAAGTAGAAATCAGACACACAGTTTTCTGTGTGTATTTTGGAGATCATAACTCCCCTTTTTGTGTTGCAGCTAAACAACCCTCTGAGGGTGATTGACAAAATCGTCGGCCAACTGATGGACGGACTGAAGCAGATGAAACTGCACCGCTGTGTCAACATCATTCTGGTGGGGGATCACGGTACAGCAGCACACACCCGCACAAACACATGCCGTGGTATTAAACTGTCATGCTGGACGACCACAGATGTGCTCGATCCACATAACAGCTTCAATGAAGCAAACTAAGCAGAAGGTGCTTCTACAGAAGAGCATTGCTTCTTTTAAGGTAGGGTTGGGTTTTGATTGTATTTTATCCAATCTGAATCCTTTCCTCTATATTGAATCTCATTTTTCAAGTTTCAAGTTTAGTTTTCAGCATTTGCAAGTAACTCAGGTTTTACAGTAAATAACTAAAAGGTCAAAGATTCAGTTTAGATGTGTCCAAAACAGTCAGAAATACTATAGAGTTTAGGAGCAGCAATTCAATTAAACAATTAGCGCAAACACACACACACACACACACACAGTGAGAAAAAAACCTGTCCTGCAGAATAATTTAATCTGTTAAAATGCAGTGTTGACCTTTTTTAAACATAACATTTTTCAAAAAGGTGTTTAAATGCTTCACTGTTCAAAAACTTTTAAATCCTTTAAAAAGCTAATTTTAGCTATTTAATTTGAAAAGCTGTTTCAACATTTCAGTGTTTTAAAAGCAGCTGTCAATGTCCCAAATTTTCAAAAGATTGATTTAAAATTTTACATAACTTGTTCCAAAACGAACCAGCTGACTGTAACTCTTGGTTTCACCAGCGGGTCGCACACGACACCACTCACCCTCCTGTTTGTTTTCAGGTATGGAAGAGGCCCACTGTGACCGCACAGAGTTCCTCAGTAACTACATGACCAGTGTTGATGACATCATCCTCATCCCTGGGTCCCTCGGCAGAATACGCTCCCGACACCCCAACAACACTAAATGTGAGATGGTGGGAGAAAACTTGATTCGCGATGATAGACATTGATCAGCAAACATGACCTAATTTGAGGATTGGAAAAAATAAAATAAAAAAAGAATCTTCTGATCTGATCATCGGTGATGTTCACAGTACATCCAGTTCAGTAACTTCCACTAGAAACAATGTTTTTTTCCAAAGCAATGTTACACCTCAGCCTTGATTTGTCTTGTTCAATTTGTCATACTAACCTACCTCTCTGGAATAATGAAATGTATTTTTTTCTTTTTTTTAAGTGAACTGTTAAAATATACATTACAGTATGTTATTTTGTTGGCAACATGCTTTTTGTTCTTTACCAGTGATGATAAATGCTCTGCAACACTTGCACTGCTTTGACCTTTGTCTTTTTTTCAGATGACCCAAAGGCTGTTGTTGCAAATCTAACGGTAAGTACTATGATCTCATGAAAAATGCAGAAAAAACCTGATGGAAAATGTTGTATATTTTAAGATGAAAATGATGCTATTGTAGCTGAAGTAAGGTGAAACATGAAATATTGAGAGATGATGTCCCTCTACTCTGATTGGCTCTTCTAAGATCGACATACCAACAATTGTACTTCTTTTTGTAGTGTAAGAAAGCAGATCAGCACTTTAAGCCGTACTTCAAGCGGCACCTGCCGAAGAGACTGCACTACGCCAACAACCGGCGGATCGAAGACATTCACCTGCTGGTGGAGAGGAAGTGGCATGTTGCCAGGTAGGAAAACAGGAAGTACACATGCATACGACTTAAACATCAGTGTTTTGAAGCTAAACCGAACAATTGTGAAGATGGAATAGACCACATCTCGCAAAAGCACTGTACCTGGAAAAAAAATTATAATTCTTAGCCTAAACCTGCCAAACTTGTTCTCGTACAGTTGTTTGTTGCTCGTACAGTGGACTCCTCCTCCTCATGACAAAGTGCATGTTTGCGAGAATTCATCATTCGCATTAGTTGCCACGAAATTGCGACACAAACTATTGTGTCGCAATTTGTTTAGCTGTGTTTGGGCAATTTGTACTCATAAAAATGAAACCAAAAAGTGAAAAGAGGAACTTCACTTTGCTCAGAAATCAGCTGACAAATACACACCAGACGTAGCAGTTACAGTCGTGGTGAAACTGTGACACCTAGAGCAGTACGCACAGAAATAAAGACAGAAATAAAGGAAGAGTGGTTTGACATGAAGTTACATGTCACATCATATGATAAAACACATACAGTAGATGTTACACCGTCTGCGGGGGACAAACAATGCTCACCTCACATCGTGTCACTAACAGGCTCAAACTGTAGAGAAGTGTGTTCAACTGCACAGCATGCTATAATAATAGTCTGCAATGCAGGATTATCAAAGTGCTGCTACTTCTCTCTACGTATCGAATGATTTGTTCTTGTTTCCTACCTGCTCTGATGCCGAGGCAGCTGTTGGAGTGATAGAGGTTTCATGAACACTGAACTGTAGCCTTCAAGTTGTCATGACAAAATATACAGAACAGTAGATGTATCATGGGAACCTTATTGATTTCTCCTATTGAAACTTAGCATCTGATTTTACTCGTACCACCTCTTCTCAGTCAAACCAAGACGCACAGACATGATTCAAATACTCTGAGAATAAATACTAATACATCTACATGTAAATCATGCAGAAGGTGCTGATTTAACTCATCCTCTCATTTAGAAACCTTTCTTTGTCAAATCTAATCTAGACGATGCTCATGTGTTCATCTCATCCTCATTCACTTCATGGCAACATTATACATGATGTCTAATTCCCCCACACAGCATGATGGGAACTGTAGTACTGAAGCACATGTTTTTCTAAAATGGAAATAAGAAGATTAACAGGAGACAAACATTATAATTTTATTAAATTTATTATAATTAATTTCAAAATGAACACTCTAATTGCATGTTTTTGACTGTAACATCAACATAGTTATGTCTCTATTACATTTATGAATGTGGAGATAGAAAACACACATTTTATAAGCATGAAGTAGAGTCGGTGCAGATGTGGCGCTCTCAGCCCGATCCGCACTGCAACGTTTTACTGCACATCTTGCATTACTTAAAAACAGATTTAATGTCAACGTGGGCTGCTGTCAACGCATCATTAACACGTGTAGCGCTGAAAAGCTGTACGATGTGTCGTTCACAGTCACATGTAAAAAGAAAACATATTTCTCAGCAAGCGGCTGCTGAAACATTAACGGCTTCTTGAAATGAGCTCTGACAGGTGTTTGATGGGGAGCAGCGAAAAGTCTCCCGGCAGTGATTCAGGGACAAAGTAAACCATGAGGTCATCCTGAAAGTCAAAACAAACCAGCACAGTTAACTCTGCCTGTGTGTGTGTGTGTGTGTGTGTGTGTGTGTGTGTGTGTGTGTGTGTGTGTGTGTGTGTGTGTGTGTGTGTGTGCGTGCGCGTGTGCGTGTGTGTGTGTGTGTGTGTTAGTAACAGCCACCTAGCTCAGAGCTGTCGTGCTGTTTTGGTTGGTAAACTGTGGGAGAGCTACATTCTGTCTCTCATGTTCACACACACACACACACACACACACACACACACACACACACACACACACACACACACACACACACACACACACACACACACACACACACACACACACGGGCTGCTGAATGAAAGGGATCTTTGAGGTTGGTGTGCAGCTCAGATAGACAGATGTGTTAATGGTTGGCACCGAGCTGTGAGCAGAGTGTTGGATAATTCACACACTCACTCGCTCACATATGCATCAGTAATATCTGCGTAAATCTCACACCAACTACCTGTTAAATGAAACACTGTGTTTGTCTCATTTCCGCCATCATTTACATTTTCAACGTGCTTGCGGCTTCAACCCCCTGGATACACGCACACACGCACACACACACACACACACACACACACACACACACACACACACACACACACACACACACACACACACACACACACACACACACACACATTAAAGCGTATAAGTGAAAGCAGTGTTTTAATGGACACTTAATAAAATGTGGCTTTTTCAATTAGAGCTCTGTGGCTGGAGATGTTTGAATGAGCGGTTGCCCTGGAGACTGCTGCTCACTGCTTCAGTTTTCTTCCATATGGTCACACAGTACGTTTGGGTCTTGGTACGATGGGGTGATGAGCTGAAGTAGGTGAACGCTGAAAACACACTGCAGGTCAACTGCACTCGTTAAAGCAGATTTTTTTTGGACACTGTCGTTGAAGTTCTTAAAGGGAAAACATTGGGGTGCTGATCATCATTGGGCAAACTTTTTGCCATGGTTTCATTGCACATGCACTGAATGCTTAAATCATATCAAAATATTGTGATTCTTGCTTGGGGATGATGCAACAGGTGCAGCAGCTCATTACATTGTGTCTCAATTCTAGCCTGGCTCCACCACACTCTTGCTCACAGCTTCAGTTTTTTGCTGCTATTATAGTCTGGGCAGCATTAACATGTGCTCAGCCACTCTAAGAGACCGATCAGTGACCAGTGTCAGTGGTGAGCTGCAATGTCGCTGAAGTCGAGCGTTTTTCTTTAAATGTTGTTGCAGCCGTGGTAGAGTTTGGCTGGTTTTGGAGCACAACGATTAATTAAACCTCTTTTGAGATTTTCATAATTAACCTGTGCCCACTACGATACAACAACTGCAAATGATTCCCTATGTAGCGTACCCACACCCATATATTCATGCAGTGAATTTAGGTCTGGGTACAGCTCATCAATGTATTCAATGATAATTGTATTCATTTTAACCATCTTAGATATTTGGGTGAAATGTTGCCATAATTAATGTATGAATTATTGAGTTATTTCCACAAACATGTTTTATGAGCTCACAGTGACCTTTGACCATCAAAATCTTATTAGTTCATCTTTGAGTCCAAGTAAATGTCAGTGCCAGATTTTAAGAAATTCCCTCAAGTCTTTCCTGAGATATCGCCTTCAAAAGAGCAGGAAAGATGTTTTATTCACAGTAACTTTGACCTTTGACCACCAAAATCCTAGCAGGTCACTGTTGGTACCAAGTGAATTTTTTTTTGCCAAGTTTGAAAACTATAAACTCAAAACCTTCTTCAGATTTTGTTCACAAGAACAGAACGTACAGATGAGAGGGATATGAGGTCACACTGACTTTGACCACCAAACACTAATCAGTTCATCTTTGAAACCAAGAACAATTGTGCCACATTTGGAGAAATAGCCTCCAGGTGTTCCATAGATATTATAATTCATAAGAATGGGTCAAATTGGGGTCACTGTGGCTTTTACCTTTGACCCCCTAAATCTAATTAGTTCATCCTTGGTATGAAGTGAATCTTTTTGGTAAGTTTGAAGAAATTCCCTTTTGATATTATTGAGATATTGTGTTCAGGAGAACAAGTCAAACTTACCATGAGTGTTAGCATTTGCACTCCAATACTCTACCGGTAAATTAACACACATGGAGACCTGACGCTATTGCAAAAAGATTTTACACTTTCTGCTTTTTCTCTTAAATCTAATAATGCAACTTGCGCATAGATCCCTTAAAGATAAAATGTTCTGCCATCAGAACAGCGTTAACCCCACAGGATACAGAACATGGACTCCGTGTAACAGCAGATTTTTCTCAGGAAAGCAAGTTAAAAGACCCAAGACTTCCCTTGTTACACATCAATGGAGATATTATTAAATTCTGATGGATCCTTTATTACAGGAAAGTCCCCGACGGGAGGAGGCACTGTGGCTTCTCTGGGGACCACGGATACGACAACAAGATCAACAGCATGCAGGTAATTAAAAAGATTTGGTTGTTCTTATTTACTTCTCCACTTCTGTATTCAAGGGCAAGTATCCACTAGGAGGAGCATACAAGCACTTTAATATGAGGACAAGCAGAGACATAGTGGGTGCACATCCCATACACATCACACGCATTTTAATAAATGATCATAAAAACTTCTAAATCTCCTAAATTTAATGTGTAAATATAAATGATTGAATAAATTATGTGTCTTTAACATGGAAGATTTGCATGCAGCACAATGCAATGCAAACCTACGTGGATTTCACATGTGCAAACGAATCAGGTTAACACACACGTGACGGTGCACATGTATTTTGAAGTATTTTTGGGGGAAACTTGGTTTTGGAACATTTTCATGGTATAATGTGTAATGTTGGTGTAATGTTATCTTAAAGTGGTTAAAATCAACTGACTAACAAAAACCTGCTCTTAAGTAAGTATTTTATTGTTATTTTAAGAGCACATTTCACATTTTCACCAAAGGTTTTTATTGTTTACATTAATCTGAGCATGAGCAAATCTGTAGGAAAGTAAAAAGGAGTTTTGTCCTACTTGACAAATGTGCCACTGATCCACCATGATGCCAATGCACCTGGTTTTTAAAGAGAATGAGAGATGACATTGATTGGTTTATTTAATGTTACACCCAAAACACAATTATCATCAATTAAGAGAGAAAGAACATCATGAGAACCATGTTCCTTATTCTGCACTCCGATTATCTCTCGTTAAAATATAACCCAAAGGTTTTGAAAGATGAGACATGTTTTTTTCTTTTATTTTCACAAATCATGTGACTTCTGTCATCAACTGTCATTTTCAGACTATTTTCTTGGGATACGGACCAACATTTAAATTCAAGACTAAAGTTCCAGCCTTTGAGAACATTGAGCTCTATAATGTCATGTGTGGTAAGGCATCTTCTTCTGTCTGTTTGTGTTTAGTGTGTGTGCTTGTGTTTGATTTTTAACAACTTGTTTTTTGAGTTTCTAAACGGCTCCATGAACATGTGGGATAATCGCAACATAAATACTGTTTATGTGTGACCACTTCCATTCACTCTTTCAGCTGATTTCCAACTGATTTCTCCACTCTTAGATCTTCTGGGTTTGAAGCCAGCTCCTAACAACGGGACCCACGGGAGTCTGAACCACCTGCTGAGAAGCCCCGCCTACAGGCCGACCATGCCGGAGGAGCTTTCCAGGCCGACAACCTCCGGTCTGGTTCCCACAGGAACAGACGACCTGGGCTGCAGCTGTGACGAAAAGGTCAGCCATGATGACTCAGTGGCCGACCGCGGCCCGGCTTCATGTAGACGGAGGAAGGAAGGTTGAAGGAGATGGCTTGTCTGTCAGCTCACTATAAACCAACATCCTAATGGTCTTCATTAGCTGCCATGATACCTCATGCTTACTATAAATCAGGTCGGGGATAGTTATCAAAACTTAGCAGTAGGAGTCTTGTCATGTGAAATGGTATTGAAGTAATTTAAATTAAACAGATATAAACAAAGCAAACAGAATTACAATATATAACATTGAAGGCAATAAAAGTACAATACAAGTTATGCATCCAACGACATCAGTTCAAGCATCGACACATTAACGAATCCGTCATCTGCTCTTTAAAAATGGATTTAAAAGCATCCAACCAAATCTTACAGGAAGTTTTAAAACTGATTTTTTTTTTTTGTCACTGCAAATACTTTAGTGGGTAAAATATGATCACAACTAACAGGCATGATGGGAAAAATTACGAAAATAACACTAAAGTTGTGATGAACTATGAAGCCGTGTTCAAACCAAATGTAAAGCGAATTACTCCCGATTACATACAAAGTCAATCCAAAGACATCAATGTCTGCGTGTACGCGCTGGGCGACATGACTTGATGATGAAAGCTAATGGTCACCAAAACATAAGGATAGATTGTCAATGAAACCATCAATACCAGCAAAGAAAAGGACATGAATACAGCTTTTAACTGACTCAAGTACGGAGTCACTGAGGTTAATGAAGGTTCACTGGATGATAAACTTTAATGTGAGCTGATCAACAAGCTGATCTCCAACATTTATGATGTGATGCTTAATTGTGATGGTGACATCACGAGGACAACTTTTCCTGTGAGGTCTGACAGCTGAGTCTGTGACACTAATGATTACTGTCAGCTTATGATTCATACAGTATACAGTGTAAGATACTGTTGGTCATAAATGTTAGTAAGACTGCTGGTCAGCATGTTCGCTAACAGTTTCCTGTGTAAAATCACCTCCTTATGTTTCACCTCCCTCACCTGTAATTAAAGGTTAATAATAATTATCTGACACTTCAGTGGATCAAATTTGATCCTTACAAAGTGACTACCCGGACTGTGCTGCTGCCCAGAGGACAAACATTCATGTGCCACCATGAGACACTGCTCAGCCTTCCTGTGTAGTAGCACACGTATATATATATACAGTACTGTGCAAAAGTTTTATGTGCTTTAGATTCTTCCATCGTACAGTACCATCAAGGAGGAATCTGATTGGCCCAGAATTTATCCTACAGCAGGACAAACATCCAGTCAGAACCATAAAGAACTCTGTTCAGCCACATGAAGAACAAGGAGACCTGCAGCAGAGCCCTGATTCTGACATCATGGTGTGAGTCTGGGATCACATGAAGTCACTCAGACAGCCTGAAGTCACACAACAACTTTACCAAGTTCTCCAACATGGAACCACCTACCTCACCTGGTGCCAACCGGAACCCAATTTCACTCTGTGAATATATGGGTCTGTCCACCCTCCATAGACAATCATTTGCAGTTGTTGCTTCCTACTGGGCGTAGACCTCGGGGTAATTTTGAGCAATCAGCATGAACCGGCCGGCTCTACTTTTTAAATAGTTTTAATGAACGGCAGCAGCTTGACGAGATGCTGAGTGTTTATTCTGCGCTTAACGTGCGTCAATTTTATTTCAGGTCAATGACAGTTAGAAAAATATTAGAACTGCGCTCATCAGTGTCACCAGCCGTCCAATCACTGTGAAGGAGGGGCGGGACAGACGTACTTAACCACAGACACTGCTCACTGATTGGTCCGCCCTTCAGAGTGACTGTGTGAACGCTAATACGAGCTGAGTTCCCAGACTGTATTCACAGAGAAGAACACTGAAGCTGTGAGCGACACTCGACCTCCGACCCGCCAAGAACCTGAAACAACTGTGTGAATGTGTCTCGAGGAGAACTGGTGCTGCTTTAAAGGCACTGTGGCATTATTTTTGAAAGCCCACTTTACTTTTATTACCTCAAACTTTTGTACAGCACTGAATGTATCTTATAATACTTGTATATTACAGACATGAGGGAAACATAAAGAAGTTACACCCCTAACCAAAATAAATCTCTTCAATCCAAACACTCAGAATGAAGTCAGTATTTGGATTGAGATGAAACATGAGGGTCATTTGATTTATCTTATTGCTCATGTGAACTGTCGGCTATTTTGGCTGCTAAATACTAACTGTTCTTTTGCCTTTATATTCGTTAGATCATATTTTTTTCATATCTATCTACGAAAAACTAGAATTTGTAGAGAAGTCTGGCTTTTGGAAACAAAAAAGTTAACAGTTCAGTTGAAATCTCGTGAGAAAATTTTAATCTTCAGTTCAAATGAGAAAGCAAATTTAACTTTCCGTGTGCAGCCAAGAGAGCTGAAACTCTCCAGATATCCTGTCTGTTTAGGAGAACACGGTGATGAAGGTCCTGAGGCGAGATGATCTGGACTGGATCTTTAAGACAATAGAAAAAACAAAAGTGTCAGTGCAGATCTTCTTACCAAAAGACGACACGCACTTGTTGATGTATTTAAGTCCTGTCATCTTGTATTTTATTTTGAACTCCTCAGTCACTGTGCAAAGAGAAACCACAGGAATGAGCTGCAGCGCACACGGACTGACACAAGTCAATCCGACATTAAATTGCAAGATTTGGCCCCAGATCGCTGTGAAGAGGCCCCCGGTGGCCCCGTGGCCCTCAGCATTCACTGACCCTGGATGGATCAGAGTCTTTGGATCGGCCCGATGTGTGCTCGCCTGTGAGATTCTGCAAGTGACTGATGGGGTTTCATATCTGTGTGTGTGTGTGTGTGTGTTTGAAATGTTCAACTGCAAACTTGACTTTTTACACAACCGACTTGTAAAAAGAATCATCTGCATGGGCGTATCATTCATGATTCATTTATTGTTTGTTGCAGTTTAACTTGTAAACATGTATCTTAATATTTATTTGCTTTGTTTTGTCCTTGTTTTTGGAGCTGAAATGTTCTTGTTGCCTCTTTGCTTTCTGCTGCACAGCTGCAGTCTGTTCACCTTCAGTTCAGTCGCTTCTTTCCATCACAATGTGAGTTGGTTGGACTGAGGTGAACCGACTCGGCTCTGCTCTGCTCTTGTTTCACCTTCTTCTGTGTTTGTGATTCCCATGTAGATCTCTGGCAAGAGATTGTTTCAATCTCCGATCTTTTTGCAGTTGCGTGTAAAAAGTAGGGGCCAGAGAGGTTTGAAAGTGACCCTTGTACGAGGCTATAACCTGGAGTCACTGTGGCTCTGTCTCTTACAGAACAAAGTGGAGGAGCTAAACCAGCGACTGAGGCAAGCTATTGATGGTCAGTCTGTCACCGTGCTACTGAAAATGTGGATAATGAGAAACATTAAACTAATGAGGCTTAAATACGGAAAACAGTGAATCACCTTGAAATTATGCGATGAAACGTGTCTGTCCTGGATCGTAGTTTGTTGAGAGTGTCTGTTCCATCCCTGTCCTCTCTGTCTCTCTGTCCTCTCTGTTCCTCTGTCCCTCTGTCTCTCTATCCTCTCTGTCCTCTCTGTCCCTCTGTCCCTCTATCCTCTCTGTCCTCTCTGTTCCTCTGTCTCTCTGTCCTCTCTGTCCCTCTGTCCCTCTGTCCTCTCTGTGCTCTGTCCCTCTGTCCCTCTATCCTCTCTCCTCTCTGTTCCTCTGGCCCTCTGTCCCTCTGTCCCTCTATCCTCTCTGTTCCTCTGCCCTTTTATCCTCTCTGTCCCTTTATCCTCTCTTTCCCTCTGTCCTCTTTGTTTCTCTGTCCCTCTGTGCTCTGTCCTTCTGTCCTCTCTGTCCCTCTGTCCTCTCTCAGACAGCAGGAACCTGCCGTATGGCCGACCTGCTGTCCTCTTCCGCACCAAATACTCCGTCCTCCACCACAGTGACTACATCAGCGGCTACAGTGAAACTCTGTCCATGCCCCTGTGGACGTCGTACACAGTCAGCAGACAGGTAACGCTCATCTTCTGTTCTTACTCACCACAGAATGTTTATAAAAGTGTTCGTAGTTTCCAGCTCTGAAAAATGAGGCCGATGCAGAAGTGCCTTAAGCTGCAATACCCTAAACAATATGCAGAGGTCGGCTCCAAAAAGCCTCCGACTCCGTAGACTCCCATTCAACTTCTCTCATAAAATTGTCAGTGAATAAAATTTCTCCAGAGTTATCTCGGTGTTGTTAATTAACATCACTCCTTCTTATTAGTTTTCTGGTGGTCCATCCGAAAATAATTTGTCATTAATTATAAAATAAGCTCCAAAAAGATGTATTTTTGGGGGCGTGTCTGTTTGATTGACAGGCCTGTGGTGCAGTCACATTACAGCTATCGGTGGGCGGGACGTAGTATCGTCAGGTTTCCAATCAGATCAGTCAGATCCACCGCTGGCTCCTCCCCCAGCTCGTCCAAATATGGTCACTTCCTGCTCCAAACCGCTCCGAACTAGCAAGATGGTGACGGACAGAATCTGAACTGGAGGATTCACAAACCAACAAGGCGACGTCACTGCTGCTTGCTGCTTGCTCCTCACAGAGGCAGGACGCAGGAACACAAACTTTTTGAAGGCTCTGAATCAAACAGATAAAAGTTATAAAACCATAATTTGATGACTTTTTCAGCTGATCGCTCGTTACTTTCACAGACAATAAATATAACATGGAAGAAAAACTTGCTACTTGAACAATTTAATGGGTGAAAGGAACGTGAAGACTGGTCATTTGTTCCTCAGCTTTTTATACCCATTAGAGCGAATGACTTAGCTTGATAATAGATGTACACATTCAAATATATTCCTCTAAGTGTTTGATTTCATGTTTTTTCAAATTAGGTGAATTCTACTAGAGTCAAAACAAACTTTTCACATTAGAATGTTTTATGTAGTGTAAATGTAAGTAAATAAAATAGTAAACACCTTTTATCAGCAGCACATACAGTACAGCAGATTTGGGCTGATTATTATAAATGAATGATTTGGGTTATTATTGTGTTATGGGAGTTTTTCCCCTGTATTATTTGATTTATATATTATTATGAGATATTGTTATCATAATAACCTACCTTGTTTGTTGTTGTTCCTTTCAATAGTGTTTTTTATTCTTTACATATAGATTATACATACATATTTATACATACATATTTACATTAAATGAAACTGTACCTTTTTGACAGCAGACATTTTAACATGTCATAGCTGGAGAAGCTCTGGTGTAATTAAGATAATATCAAACCTGGTTGGTTGAAGTACTCGCAGCTTCCTGGTGTTGTGAACGCTGCAACATGTTTTCTCGGGACATCTGATGGAACTGAGCCTTTGTTTACTAAATCTGTCTCTTCTGCTATTCCTGCTGTGTCAGCTGTTCTTCCCAGCACTGATTCTTTTATGACAGTTTTCTTTGCTCCAAGCGCCCTCTTTTGGTAAAGTTGGACGTCTTCCTGTCTCTGTCTCTGGTCTCTTAAGATATACGTACAACTGTTGAACGTGGACGTCAGTAGACCTGTGTCCTCTGTGTGTGTCCTCCAGGTAGAAGTGTCCCCACTGCCTGAAGCTCTGTCCAACTGTGTGAGACCAGACTCCAGAGTGCCTCCGGCCTACAGTCAGTCCTGTACCAACTACAGAGCAGACAAACACATCACGTACGCCTTCCTCTACCCTCCACGTGAGTCTGCCAGCTTACTTTGATGTGAATTATTGTTCTCAAAGTGTATTTTTTTATAATAATCGTGTTTTTTTCTTGACAGAACTGTCCTCAAACATAGACAGAAAATACGATGCTGTTCTCATCACTAACACTGTTCCCATGTATCCTGCCTTCAAGAGTAAGTCTTCACCTTCACAGCTGTGTGACTGATACCCTGCTCTGTTTATCCTGTTGTCCTCCCTCACTGTTGCTCTTCCTCCTCCTCTTCCTCAGGGATATGGGCGTTCTTCCAGAGAGCGCTGGTGAAGAAATACGCCACCGAGAGAAACGGAGTGAACGTCCTCATCGGACCCATATTTGACTACAACTACGATGGAGTCAGGGACTCGATGGACAAGATAAGAGAGTAGGAACACCCATCATGCTTCACTTCATATCAGTCTCGAAACATCTGCACTGGCATTTCCTACTCAAGGGTGACTTGATGCAGTGATCCCCAACCTGTGGTTTGCACCCCCTGGTGGTATCAAAGACTCTTACAGACTCTACAGACTCTACAGTTGTGTAGTCTACAAGATACACGCAATTAAAACTCCGGGGATTTCCATTTTTTTTGTTAAATCTGCAGGGATTTGTAACAATATAGTTTCATGACAGACCTTCACTTCAGTGATTTTGTTTCACAAATAACAGGAGGGTTGTAAACTCTCATGTTTGGAGTGAGATGTTTAGCAGGAGTTTTTTTGCACACAGGACAATGTCTGATATATATTTTAACAATATTGGGCCATAAACATCACAGGAAGAGCAAAGGCCGTGGTTTGTGTTTAGCAATAAAACTTTACTGTGATGAAAACAGTCTATAACAGGTTCGATTACTGAGACTCACCAACAGTGGATGTAATCACTAAAAACGGGCACTGATTTAAACATGGCCGACTTCCTGTAGTTTAGGTTATGGCGCCAGGAGACTTTTTTGTTGATCTAGTTATGATACACATGTCCACCGAATTTGATACATGTTGGTGAAAGTAGCTGTGGAGGGGGCTTCAGTTTAGGAGACGCTGGGGACACTCATACTGTAGATCTCTAAATTTTGTGGAACATTTGAGCGAAGCTGAAGCTTATCTTTTTTTTTATTTTTTTAAGTGCTTTTCAAGCACTCAAAAATCCACTTATTTTGTAAGAAGAAGAATTCCTTGCATTACACTACGGCCTTCACTCCACTCGATGCTCGGGCCCTAATTACTCATAAATCATATGTTATCCTTGACACAGAGACCGGATCTATCAGGATCTAAAAGTTAGGACAAAATCTAATTTTCTTCCCCTCAGACAGATCAGCTGTCACACACAGTCACAGTTTATCAGCTCCAGTTTGATAATTGTTGCTTGTCATCCATCCTCAGTTTGAGGCTCAGCATTGGGATCCAGATGAGATGTTGGAATTTTTGTAGCTGCATCTCTTCTGATGGGTAATTTAAAGGGACAGAAACATATTGTTTCTCCAATGTGAAATACTTTATTGGTCATTACTCTTCCCAAATTTTTTTAAATATGTTGTTTTTTAAATGAAATCATGATCCATAGATCATTTTTAATTAATAGACAACATATTAATTGTTTTCTTTCCCTTTTACTGAAGACACCACAGAGTCTCTAAACAGAGACCGTAGCTTCCGGAAAAGTTGTTTGTTAATTATTGGAGAGAAATGTTTGAAACTAAAATCTGTTCCAACTAAACCCGCCCTCTAACGTTCAGATCTTCTGTTTGATCTCTGCTGCAGGTATGTCAGCGGGACGATACCCGTCCCCACTCACTACTTCGTGGTCCTGAGCAGCTGCTTGGACTTCACCCAGGCTGCAGACTCGTGCAACGGCCCGCTGAATAGCGCCGCGTTCATCCTGCCGCACAGACCGAGCAATGACGAGACCTGCAACGTAAGCAGCTGCACAGCATCTCCAAATGCATCAGGTTTTTTAATGAGGAACAATGTATGACATAACAGATCAACACCAGATCAGTGGCTTTAAAGGAAGGCTGGAAAAAATAAAATAAAATAAAAAAAAAAAAAATCGAAACTTTATTTCATTTTAACCATCAGAATCAATATATGAAGATAGTTGAATATCACAATCATCTAATGATCTTCTTAATTACAGAACATCTGTTAGAGTCTCCCTTTAACCCTTTACATGCATCAGTTTGTTATCAAACACATACCTGGCGTTGCAAGTGATCCAGCAGCCACAGAAGGCAGATGAAGCCACATGTTAGAATACTTTAACATAAACTACTCAGAAGAAACACAAAAATGTATTTTGGTTTTGTCTGAAATTTAAAATAATTTCATACATTTGTCAAACTACCTTGCTGTGTCCTGCAGCAGGTGGAGGCAGCTGATGGGTTCTTTCATCAGCCCTGAGCTCTCTGCACACTGATGGGACGTATCTACGGATACATTCATACTGAATTAGGTCCATCATTTTCATGCTCTAACTCTGTTTTTGAATGATCTGATTCATAAATGACACAGAAACCTAATTCCTCACCATCAGCACCCTCATGTACAACTTTGTTTCCCCAAAAATTGGGACGCTGTATAAAATGTAACTAAAAACAAAGTGCAATCTTTTACAAATCATGTAAACCCATATTTAATTGAAAATCGACCAAAGACAATATATGCTTATTTTGAATTTGATGTCAGTAGCTGGAAAAGTTGTGTAAAACCCAAAAAACACCTGGTGCAACATCTCACAATTAATTTAGGTTAACTGGCAACAGATCAGTGACATGATTGGTGATGTGGTGATTAAAGTGAAGTGACTTCTGAGAGGAGAAGTGCTCATGCTAATGCTAATGCTAATATCCTCCCCACCGGCTCCAACAGAGCTCGGAGGAGGAGTCTCGGTGGGTGGAGGACCTGCTGAAGATGCACACGGCTCGGGTGAGAGACGTGGAGATTCTGACGGGCCTGGATCTGTACCGGAGGACCACCCGGAGCTACTCTGAGATTCTCTCTCTCAAGACCTACATGCACACCTACGAGAGCGAGATCTGACCTCTGCTGGGTCCTCGTGTTACTGACTCTTTCTTCAACTGTGGTGGATGTATGTGGTATCTGGAGGAGATGCAGTCATGTCTGTTACACTGACCGACACCGGCTGCCTTTCACTGAGCATTTCATCTCATTCATTTTATCCATCTGTTTAGATACAGCTTCAACACCACTTAGCTACCTGCTGCAGTACTGGACACTTTAGCTTGTTGGTTTAACAGAAGAAAATAATTGTTAAAAAAGATCTGCGCTCTTCAAGCTTTTCAGAAGATAAAGTGTTTGTGAAAAGGGTTGTGAAAAGGCTTCTGGCCAAAATCAACTGATTCATTCACAGAAACTCTGCTATACAGTGACAGGAACTTAAAATAGTCTCCATCCAACCAACCAACCTTCCATCCTACCAACCAACTAACCTTCCATCCATCTAACCATCCAACCAACCAACCAACCAACCAACCAACCAACCAACCAACTAACCAACCAACCAACCAACCAACCATCCATCCAACTAACCAACCTACCAACCAACCAACCATCCAACCAACCAACCAACCAACCAACCAACCATCCAACCAACCATCCAACCAACCAACCAACCAACCAACCAACCAACCATCCAACCAACCAACCAACCAACCAACCAATGAACCAACCATCAAACTGCATTACACACTGGTCTTTCATAGTGTTGGTCTGGAGTCGAGTCTGACAGTTCAAGAGACGTCACAAACTCCCAAGATGTTTAAAATATGTAAATGAAAAATGAATACTTCAGTCAGAGGGACATCAGCAGCATAACCTAAATGTGATTCCAGAGACATAAGTTGGTTATCAGACTATGAACACAGACCAATGAGGAGGAGAGAAGTACGAAGCACGATGTTCTGCTCTCCACGACACTCCCGGCTGATCAGAACACCCGATGCACTGCGTCTCTCTCATTAGATCGTCGGTCTGACGCCCTTTTTTTACGTCTCTCGACACACATGATCTGTAAGTTGTGCTGCTGTGAAGATCCTCACATCACACGTGTTTTTGTTCATCAGTGTGAGGGCAGTTTTTCTGTGAATGGGACCAGCAGTCTAATAGTTCCTCTGCGTCATGTTTTTCAATAAGTCTATTGAACAGTAACGCCTCCCAGATCCAGTGCTGCACACACAGCACCTGCAATAATTGCCCCGAGGCAAAGAAACCAAGCGGCTGGAACCTGAGGACTTTTTTTACTATCGTCTTTCATATCTATCACGTAACCAAATGTTCTCATTTTCATCAGCTGGCAGGGTGAATCAAGGCTCTTCCGTCAAGTCATGTACACATATTGGACGACAGATGTTCTTTTTTTTAAGTTGGTTTCTTTAAAAAAAGAAAAAGCCATTATTTTCCAGAAAATTAGATTCCATGCATGAGTAAGATGCTATATGTTGTAAAAATGCAAAAACAAAGTGAATTGCACTACAAAGCTGTCAACAGAATGAATCCCTGGTTAATCTATCACTACAGCAGGAAAGCAGTTTCCTGTATGATATGGACATGACTTCAAGTTAAATCTTCACACTACGACTGCGTTCAACACTTTCTCATGTTCAACGATAAAGAAGAAATGGCGTTTAGTATTTGGTGTGGAATGACAATGCAATGTGTTTGTGTGTGTGCAGAGTTGAATTCAGTCTTTTTTTTCTGTTTATGTGTGACTGACGAGTGTGTGTTGTGATTTTGATTTGTGCACGATAACAATAATGTTAATGATGATGTATCGTTTTTCCCAAAAACATGTATCACCTGTGAGATCAACCTATTTATGCTCAATGTGCATTTCTTCACAATAAACAAGTGTTTGTACTAAATCAGATGAAGTTAACACCGCTGTCGACCTTTCAGCTGCACACGTCGGAGACTCAGAAGTTTTTAGCACGAACACTTTTCAACTTTCAAGTTCTAAAGTAGAGACCCGAAACAATAGTCTTGATTTGTCCAGATAATTATCAGTTGTATGTAAATGAAAATGAAATATGATATGTACGACAAATGTCAGGATATTTCAGATTCGGTGTCATTTCTAAGACAACAATCAAACTGAAGCAGATTAGTGGCTTTGATCGTGTTAACTCATTTAAACAAAATGTCACATTTCCTTCAGTTGAGCGTTCAGATGACATTCAGCCTGCAGTCAGAGATCACTTGTTATGAATATGGCTGTGGGTGTAAAAAACTGCTATTTGAGGTGATCATATTTAAACACTAGGTGCACTTTTTCACAAATACCACACCATTGGAGGATCTGAGTACTCGTTTCCAAAAAGTTAGGACTCTGCAAAATGGAAATCTTTTTTTTTTTTTTTTTTTAAATGCAATGATTTGCAAATCATGTAAACTCATATTTAATTTCAAACCAAATATCAAATATTGGAACGGAAAATGTTATTGTTTCATGAAAAATATATTGAATTTTAATGCCAGCAACACGTTTCAAAATAGGTATTTAAATGTCCAGTGTGGTGATACAATTCTGTATTGGTTATGACTCACGTGACATGAAAGTTGAAAAAAACAAAACAACTTCAATTATCTTCCAATCTTGAAGCTAAAGTAGCTGTGTGAAATTAATTAATCACATTGTAGACAAAAAAATGTAACATGACACCAACTAAGTTTGAAAACAGGCCATTATAATAGTGTATGTGCAGGTTGAAAATTATTTTGCTTTTGTTTCACTCAAACGACAATTTACTGATGAGTCCGTCAGCGAGGTGAAGCGCGCGGTGATCCGGTCCAGAGCCCAGCAGACGGCACCGGTCCGGCCGTCCTCTCAGCACCAACTGCGGGTGAAACTGCCGGAGATGCGCGGGGTCTGGAGGACGTAACAGCGGTCCTTTGCACCTAACTTCCTTCATTTTGATATGCACATTTCGATCAGAAAGACAGCAAAAATGTGTCGGGAATATGGTTATCTATTATTATTAAACTACCGCACTTCACTCTGGTCTGATCGGATTTGTTTACTTAAAAAAAAAAACACGTTTAATTCGGCCCTCTGTGACGTCACGTGCCGTCGTTGTCACAATAACTGCGTGTCATATTCACTATCAGAACCACAGAACTACTGACCCCATGAACAAGCTTCAGCTGGAAAACATTTAGATGTGTAAAACATGTCCAGACCAGATGATGTGGAGCTGTCTGAGCTGTCCCTCCTGAGAGGTAAATCATGTGACTACAAGGTGAAGAAACTGATTGGACAGGGGGTCTATGGCAAGGTGGTCTGCTGTATCAGATTAGACAACCTGCAGGATGTGGCAGTGAAGGTTGTCAGGAGGTCAGAAGTCAGGGCTGCTTGGACAGAGCTGGCTGCTCTGGAGAGAATCCTCAGTCTGAACCTGTATGAGTCCAACTTGGTGAGGTTTTATGAAGCATTCATGCACAGAGGCCACATGTGTTTGGTTCTGGAGATGCTGGACATGAATCTGTTTGACTTGATGAAACAGAGAGAAGATGAGCCGCTGGGTTTGTCAGAGATCCGGCTCATCTTACAGCAGATGCTGGAGGCTCTGAACGAGCTGAAGAACATCGGTCTGCTGCATGCAGACATCAAACCAGACAATGTGATGCTTGTCAATCACCCCGAACAGCCCTTCAGGGTCAAACTCATTGACTTTGGTTTGGCCATCCCTGTCTCTGAGCTCAGGAGCGGCGTCATCATTCAGCCCTGTAGTTACCGGGCCCCCGAGGTCTTCCTGGGCCTCCCGCTGAATGAAGCCGTGGACATGTGGTCTCTGGGCTGCGTGGGGGCGTACCTGTACCTTGGCCAACGCCTGTATCCCTGCAATTGTGAGTATGAAGCCGTGAGAGTCATCACACAGATACACGGTCTGCCAGGTGATCACCTGCTGGAAGCTGGGCTATACAGCCATAAATATTTTCAGAGGACAGGAAACACCAAAAACCGCAAGTGGATGCTGAAAACACGAAGTCAATACACCAAAACAACAGGCAAGGAGAGCCAACAAGTGAAGATGATCTCCGATAAGTACACCTGTCTGGACCATATCACCCAGGACCACATGCAGCCGGAGACCGACTCAGAGCAGCAGGACACGCAGGCGTTTGTAAGCCTGCTGAAAAGGATGCTGCAGGTGGATCCAGCAATCAGAATCATCCCCACTGAAGGTCTGAAACACCGCTTCATCCCTGTGAGACAGAGTCCTAGATACACAGTCCCACAACAGGATGTGACGTCATCCCACACAGTGAGAGCGGACCCAGAACCTAGAACCAGAACCTTTGAAACCCATGAAGAAGTCTCAGTTCAAGAGGCACCCAGCACCAGCCCTGAACCAACAACTTCAGCTGCTGCTGGTTCTGACGGTCCAAACGATTCTGCAGAAAGACCATGTGAAAGACGCAAGCACACACCAAAAGAAAGTTGTTGTCCTAGTTCCTACATGTTGAGGTCGATGTTCTGCTGCACCACAACGACTGAAGAGTGACATCATCAGGAACCCAAGATCGTCCTTCATGTTTATTCTGACACGTTTTTAACATTAAAATTGTATTTCCCAGATTAAAAGAAAGGTGATTGTCCTTAAATTCACATAAATGCTGGAATAAATAATTTAATACATCAATGAAATTAAATACTATTTGGTGATGAAAAGGGACACATACACTAATGTGCTGAATTTATTTCTACATTTCCACATATCAACATTTATTCTGGCTATTTCTGTATTTCTACATTTCTTTCTGTATTTCTAAATTTCTTTCTTTCTGTATGTCTACATTTATTTAGTTGTTTATGTCTACAATTATTTGTTTATTTCTTTCTGTATTTCTATATTTACTTATTTATGTCTACATTTACTTATTTGCACATTTATTTATTTGTACATTTATTTATTTATTTATTTTAGCAGGCTATTTGCATTTATTTCTGCCTTAATATTAAGTGGATGGGCCTAACCTCAGTCCAAAAATCAAATCTACAGGACACATTTAAAGTGTTTTAAAATATATATATATATAGTTATTTCTGTAGTAAAATATTTACTCACGTTTGTTTATTTGTATTGCTCGTAGAGGAAGTTGATATTTGTTTTTGTTTTTTAATAGAGGTCAGGGATTTTTTTTTAAAACCTTCAGAAAAAGGGAAGAAACACTGAATGTAGCTACGGCTACAAGTACACTTCCAGAAAAGACCATCATTCTTTATTTGTTTACCCATTCGACATGAATGAATCAAAATCCTAAATCGTTTGAAATTCCTCAGTCGCATTCAGACCTTTTCTCATCATTCATTCATTCATGCAGTCATTCATTCATTTTAAAGAAGCTGAAGTTATAGGACCTCTTTAATCGCCATATTTCCGTGGGTCTTTGAACGTCTCACGCCCAGTTGCGAAATCCCGCGGAGAAATGACGCTCTGATAATAATTTACATTCACTTCCTACAGCAGACGGTTTTCTGTCGCCTTCACAGCTGTACGGTGGATTTAATGTCATCTAACGGGCACGTGACGTTTAACTGAAGTCTGCTCCGTTTATTTTAAAGTGCTTTAACTGTTTTCATCTTTTCTATGTGGACGCAGCACAATGGTAAGAATCATTTAATTAAAGTTAGTGTGGAGTACAGTACAGTTAGATTTGGTCCGGGCGACATGACTTCATAACAAACACAGTAGATAAAACGTAATGATGTAATCGAACAGCTGCTGTAACGTTTGCTTCACCCGGTTACAGGAGTTTTTTTTTTAACTAAACTTTCAGGGATTAAATTTGGCACGAAGGGAAGTAACCATCTTTGAAAGTGGATTAGCTGGATTTAAGTGTCAGTCAAGCGTTATGAATGTGAATGTGAATGTCAGGCGTGACGTCTGGTAAACAACCGCAGGTATTAGAAAATTTAGGAAGACAAACCTGTTTCAATAGAGGGAGAATATATATATACAAATATTTTGTAAGAAGACAGCCGTCAGTCAGATTAAGTTAAATTATTAGGTGAACTCTGTGTTTCTGTGTCAAATCTTCTTTAAACAGAAAAACGTCCAAAGCAATAAATCAGTGCTCTTCTTTTTAAGGAAATATATCCAAATTTCAATGCTGTCTCTAAAATGTTACTTTAGACAGCTAGTCAGATAAAATTAGTAACTAGAATTATGAAATTAATACTATTTTCTGATATTTTATACACTAAATAATTAGGCTGTCTGCTAATTGCTCGTGTAACGGAGTTGAAAATGCACTTTAATCCATATTTTGAGTTTGTATCTACAAGTTATTGCCGCAATTGCATTTATTTTGATTTTGCTTCTACTTTCGGTTTCTGGTTGAAGGGTTTTTGCCTTTGTTTAATTCGAGAGTTTTGGTAGCACCTTCCTGAAAGTTACCGTTCAGTACTGATGAGGAATAAATGTTAGAAAAGTTTTCCCCCGTGTGACCGGATTCACTTTTCACACGGAAGGAATTGGATGCGTTTAATAAAATTAAACCTTAAAACAAAAGAGGAACTAAAACTATCTCGGTCTGTTATTACTATAATTTCACATACAGGTTTCTTTTGAAGACTGGAGGATGAAAGTGGAGAGGGTTAAGGACACGCCATCAGTTAATACTGTACTTCAGTGGAATACATTTTTCTAATAAAGTTGCAATCAATTAAACTATGTAGACAATGATACGGTGCAACCCAGGACTTTGGAACAGTGTTCTCAGGTCAGGGAACATCAGGGAAATTTAAAAACTGCTTTCCAGACAGAGAAAATCTGTGGTTTCGTAAATTTTTCGGGCCAAGTCCTGGAATATCAGGGAATTTTGTTTGCATTTAAACATTTTAGTTGTCATTTATCAAAATAGAACATTTTCCATGTTGTCTTTTAAAAAAAAAAAATTGTTTTCATTATCTTTCCGTTCGTCAACAGGTGGTAAGCTCTTCAGTAAAGAGATGCCTTTTTTTTTTTTGCCTAGGAAGGTAAACATGCTGGAAAATATCAATTTTGGGTACAAAATGATGACTTCAAAGACTGGGGGATGAAAATAGACTTCAGACAAAATATATGTAAAGTTTGTATAACTACCATAGACATGTCCAATATGGGAGAGAGAGTCCTTCACAGCCTGCTGCTTTCTTACTGTTCCCATATGAAAAAGTTGTATTAATTAATTTGGCACAACAAACTTTCACCATAAATAACAAAAACAAACATCTAAAAATCAAAGTTTTCAGATAAATATCTTTTTATCAATGTACTCGATCAAATCATCACCGCAGCAATCATTTGATCAACGGAAAGTTAATCAGCAAATATTTTCAGAGCAAATTAATCAATAAATCACATAAATCAATAACTTCAAACGTGACAAATTAGAAGAAACTCTCACTGTTTTCATGTTTACAGTCAATCAATCAAAAAATGAGAATATTGATCAGCTGCTGTACTGATCCATCGACTTGTCCTGATCAATGACTGTTATGCAGCAGCCAATCAGGATCAAGACTCATGCTACGTTCACAGTGTGTTTAAACGGGTGCAAAGGCCTATTTGTATATGATCATAACTGTGCAGTAGGCTTAAGCTGTAAAACGTTTCGTACTGCAAACACCTATAAACCTGCAAGTTTATGTGAATACATTTAAGTGTCTGTTTCTTGTCTGCTCAGCACAACAGCTGCCTGTGTTTCTGTTCACTAGAGGTCATTGGGGTTCAACATTTTAATCAGTAAAAGGCAGGTTGTAACTGATTTAGAAACATTTGTACATGTCTAAAGTGAAACTCTCACAGCTCAGAGAATCTCCTGTTGTCCCACAAAGGCGACTGCTGTGACGTCAGTATGGTTGAGACAGAAGAAGCCAGAGTGTCGTGCCTCAGCCTGCTCACCTACCACAGAGAGCTCCTGGTGTCCCGGCTGAGGAGCGTTCAGTGCGTCCTGGACAACCTGCTGGCCAATGGCTTCCTCTGTGAGGAGGATGTCGAGATCGTTCAGAGAACTGTCACCAAGACAGACCAGGTAGGAACACCAGAGCAGCACATTTATTGAGAAAAGTCCATCTTCATTTAAAATATACTGTATATTCAACAAACACAGACTTTATATGTTCTTTTATTCTTTTACAGGTGCGTAAGATCCTGGAGCTTGTCCAATGCAAAGGGGAAGAGGCCTGTGAATACTTCATCTTCATCATATATAAAGTTTATGATGCATACATAGACCTCCAGCCGTGGCTGAGAGAGATCAACTACAACCCCAGCAGGGACGTAACAGTGATGAACGTTGTAAACACAGATCCCAGTAAGTGTTCCCAACACTCACGCTGCTCTTTGAATGTCCTTTCTGGTACTTTATAGATTTCATGAGGATGTTTGTTTAATAAGAAGTGTTTTTACTTCATTTACTGTACATAAAATGATGATTAGAAATGTTCTGAAAAAACCTGCATTACAATTTGAAGTACAGCATGTAACTTATTTTATAGTTGTTTGTGTTTACTAATACACTGTACACTATGTATAAGTAGCACTTCACTGTTAAAGCTGGTGTTAACATTTTAAATTCAATGTGTGAATCATTGATTGTCAATAAAAGTGTTCGTAGCTTCCAGGTCTGAAAAATGAGGCTAACAACACGAAGATAACTGGTGGAGAAATTTGATTGACTGTGACTGAGAATTTTATGAGAAGTTGAATGGGAGTCTATGGAGCTGGAGGATTTTTGGAGCCAAACTCTAGTGGCACTCGGTGATATTGCAGCTTAAGGTACTTCCGCATCGGCCTCATTTTTCAGACCCGGAAGCTTCAAACACTTTTATATAAAGTCTATGGCTCCAAAAAGCCTCCGGCTCCATAGACTCCCATTTAACTTCTCTCATAAAGTTTGAAGTTAATACATTTTTTTCACGAGTTAGCTCAGTGTTGTTAGCTAAAGTAACTCATTCTTATTTGTTTTCTTTCTGGGGGTCAATCTGAAAATAATCCATCATTAATTAGAAAATAAACTTAAAAAAAAAAAAAAAAAAAAAAAAAAAAAAAAAAAATGTGGGGGCGTGTCTATTTGATTGACAGGCCTGTGGTGCAGTCAGGTTACAGCTATCGGTGGGCGGGACGTAGTATCATCAGGTTACCAATCAGATCAGTCAGATCCACTTCTGGCTCCTCCCCCAGCTCGTGCAAATATGGTCACTTCCTGCTCCAAACCGCTCCGAACTAGGAAGATGGTGACGGACAGAATCTGAACTGGAGGATTCATAACGGCCGTTCACAAACCAACGGGTGACGTCACTGCTGGTTATTGTTAGACTGTAGTTCTGATCCACATGGAGGGAAGACATGTCAATGTGATACTGAAACAGAGTGTTTAAACATGTGGAAGTTAGGTTCACCCTTATTGTCCTGAGAGATTTCTCACAGATCCATTTTTGAATTGTAAAAACTAAGTCTGATCCTAAACAGAAAACAGCCTCTAACTCACTGCGTCCTGTCAGTCAGCAGATACCGTGAGAAGCTGCGACATGAAGCGAGGCAGGACACCAGCTTCATCATGTCGTACGGCCAGCAGGAGGAGACCCGGCTGGACGAACTCTACACCGACACGGTGATGGAGCTGCTGAACGACTGCAATGAGAGCCTGGGCTTCTTGGAGAGTCTGGACCAGCTGCTGGGAGACGACGCGGTCTTCAATCCGCAGGGTGAAATCATCTACGTGATGGGGGACGCTGGTGTGGGAAAGTCCATCCTGCTGCAGAAGCTCCAGAACCTCTGGTCCAAGAAGGAGCTGCAGACGGACGCCATCTTCTTATTTAGGTTTCGCTGCAGGATGTTCAGCATCTTTAAGGACTCGGAGCAGATCTCCCTCAGAGATCTTTTATTCAAACACAACTGCTACCCCAACCACGACCTGGACAATGAGGTCTTTGATTACATCCTGCGCTTCCCGGAGAAGGTGGTTTTTACTTTTGATGGCTATGATGAGATCCAGGAGGATGTGGACAGGATGAATTTTCCTGAGGTGGTGTCACCGGAGGACAAGGCCAACCCTTTGCAGCTGCTCGTCAGCTTGCTCAGCGGGAAACTCCTCAAGGGCTCCCAGAAGGTGCTGACGGCCCGGACGGGGATCGAGATCCAAAGCAGGGTGATCAGGAAGAAGGTGGTTCTGCGCGGGTTCTCCCTGGCTCACCTGAAGACCTACATCAATCTGCACTTTAAGGATCAGGAACACCGGGAGCTGGTGTCGGTCCAGCTGGACGCGAGCCCCCACCTCTGTGGACTCTGCTCCACCCCGCTGTTCTGCTGGATCGTCTTCAAGAGCTTCAGGCACCTCCACACCGTGCACGACAGCTTCCACCTGCCCGACACCTGTATCACACTCACCGACATCTTCCTCCTGTTGTCCGAGGTCTTCCTCAGCCGCCTCGCCTCGCCGGCCCCATCTCTACTGAAGAAAAGAACCCGCTGCACCTCGGAGACTTTCAAAGCCGGACTCAGGCCCCTTGTTGCGTTTGCCAAGCTGGCTCTGCAGGGTATGGAGAGAGGCAGCTTCATCTGCAGCCAGGAGGAGGTCGGTGGGTGTGGCCTGACGGAGGAGGACCTGCCTCTGGGCTTTCTCAGACCTGTCAGGGAGTTTGAAGCCAGTGGGAGCCCCGCTACCTTTGAGTTCCTCCACATCACCCTCCAGTCCTTCCTGGCAGCGGTCGCTCTTGTGTTAGATGAGCAGGCCGCTGCCGACTCCATCCTCAAGTTCTTCACCGAGTGCAGCAGGAGGAGAAACACGTCCTGTCTGCCCTTTGGCTTCTGTACCGGCGGATCCTCCAAGCCCAGGGAGAAGAAGCCCTTTACGACTAACGAGCACCTTCAGTTCACCAATCTGTTCCTGTGCGGGCTGCTGTCCAAGAGTCACACAGGCCTGGTGGGACACATCATGTCTCCCGTGTTGTTAAAGAAGAAACAGGCCTTGCTGAAGTCCTACTTGTCTACGAGCGTCCGGTCCCACCTGCACGGATTACCTCACTACAACGGTGACGAGGGGAAGAAGGTTCACGTTCTGCCCAACTTCCTGTGGATGCTGAGGTGCATCTTTGAGACGGGGAGCAAAGACGTCGCTCAGGTGACGGCGAAGGGCATCACGGCCACCCTCATCAAGCTGGGCCACTGCAACGTTTACTCAGGCGACTGCACCGCCCTCAACTTTGTGCTGCAGCACCGTCAGAAGCTGCTGGGGCTCGACATGGACAACAACAACATCGGAGACTTTGGGGTGAAGCAGCTCAGACCTTCCTTCAGCAAGATGACAGTGGTGAGGTAAGAGGTTTAAACATGTTTTACACTACCATCTAGTCTCCACCGATGGACACTCTGATTGGACAGACTGATTGATCGTGATCGAACTGATGTCCTTCAGGTTGTGCGTCAACCACCTGTCAGACAGCAGCATCGAGGTTCTTGCAGAGGAGCTGTGCAAACACAAAGTTGTCGAGGTGTTGGGGTGAGTAAACATCCTTCCACGTCAGTTCATGTGATATCAGACAATGATGGAACGGTCAGCTGTCGCAGTCATCGTGTTGGATGTGGTAGGATCGGGCAGATTGAGGTATAGATTCTATTCCTTTGTGTTTTTTACTGATCCGACAACAGAGACTGGTTAAAGCACTAAAGCGTTGCACTTCTATTTCTAAGATCTGACAGTAAACCTACCTTCTGCTTTCAATTATGCTTTTATATTCTATTTCGTATTTTACACCTCCGGGGCTGCAGGTGTATGAATAAGACTAAAAGGTTCATACATATTATGAGAATACATCTAAGAATATATTAATTTAAAGAAATATGCACATGTAATTACAGTCAGATCTTCCTGTGCACTCAGTGGTTACGTGATTTTATAAGACTTTCAACAAATTCACCAGCCAGCACATCGTGCCTTCATTTAGCAGCTGGAATTATGTGTTTAACTTTATATTTTTCTGAAATCATAGTTTTCTTCTGGTTTGTAAAATATGTCGTTCTGCAGTCAGAACACTTGTCCATGTCTGTGATTGGTCAGATGCTGCAAAGTCCTCCTCTTTTATGTGAATGCAGTCAGAACCGAAAGCAGAAAGCCTGAGTTAACATAGGAAGCTGAGAACCACCGTCGAGGTACCGATTATCTGTGGCTGAGCGTTTCCGCTTTGTTGATCAGCTCAGATGAAGCACCTGTGACCATTCTGCCAGGCCCAGTTTGGTTCAAATTAAATATGTGTGAATTAAGAAGCAGAGCAGAATTAACTTCAGATGTGAAACTATACTGTAGACCTGTATGTTAATGTGGGAGTATTCTTCTCTGCTGTTCTATGAAAGTTTTATTTTTGTATTCTTTCATATTTTTTCTTTTGACAGGAAGCAGTGGAAGCTAAATGTTGCTTAAAGTGTCCTGTTTTTGCTGTCGTGCGGCACAAAATTAATGAACAAATAAAGTTTGGGTGCTGCCCCAACAATATGTTTTATTAGTCCATAAATTACATTTGTGCTCAATTACTCAATTTATTGATTAGTTGATCCACAAATCATGAACTAATCATAAACATCATGTTTTTTTAAATACATTTTTATGAATAAATGCCCACATTCATCAGTTTCAGCTTCTCAGCTGTAAATATTTGCTGGTTTACTTTGTCTTTTGTTGCAGTTTATTGAATGTTTTCAGGTAAAAAAAAGGTATCAGAAGACGTTGCCCTTCGGGGAAATTGTGCCTTGTACTTTTTTGTATTTTACAGCATTTTATGAACTAAACAATGAATTAATGATTTGAGAAAATAATAGTCCAGTTAATTCTTCATAGCTAATCCGTTCTTTATATTTGTGTCCTCAGGCTTTACAACAATCACATCACAGATGTTGGAGCCCAGCTGGTCGCTCAGATCATCGAGAGATGCCCGAAGCTACGAGTTGTCAAGTATATAAACATTTAAAAAAAAGAATTCCAATAAATATGTTATTGTTGTATGTCACTTAAATTGATATTACTTTGTGTTTAGGATCGGTAAAAACAAGATCACCAGTGTTGGTGGGAGATATCTGGCCAATGCAATACAGAAGAGCACGTCGATATTTGATGTGGGGTAAGAATTCATATTCCTAATACTTCTCTGCTGTTGTAGCTCAGGAAATCCAGGTATTCATAACCAGCTGATCATATGAAAGTGGTGCTGTATGATAGAAAACAGCATCCTCGGTTAAAGAGCAGCATACATCTGAGTAAATATGTTGCTTTTGGGGTGAGATGAAGGTATCTTTATCCTCGCCATCCAAGCAGCACAAAAATGTTTGTTTGAATAAAATGACATGATGATGTACATCAGATCCATTTTCAGTTGTCCTTTCTAGCCGAAAACATTCAGGGAGTAGATTCTGGTATATCGGAAAGAGTTGTTTAGGATTTGATTATCCTTCGCTGTAGAACAGCAGAGTACCACACAGGCTTTGTGTGTTCCTGAAGCAGCTCTGATGTGTGTGCTTCCAGGATGTGGGGGAACAGTATCGGTGACGAAGGTGCAGAAGCGTTCGCTGAAGCTTTGAGGAACCACCCGAATCTCACCAACCTCAGGTCAGAAGATAAGAACATAAACAAATGATCATCTGAGCTCACTGACTGAAATGGCTACTCTTTTTTGTGCTTCTAGTCTGTCAGCCAACGGCATCACATCGTCTGGTGGGAAGTGTCTGGCAGAAGCCCTGAAGGAGAACAGAGTCCTCAGGATCTTCTGGTGAGCAGGTCTCCCTTTGAGTCCACATCAGGGACGGATTCAGAGAGCTGGGTCTGGCTGACACTTGTTCACTTTCTAAAACCTGAAACAGATTTTTATTTTGTCGATGGGAGGGACCGATGCAGGAACATTAATGCAGAAGTGTGCTGGGCCTCACAATGCAGAAGAAAACCGGTTGGAAAACTTTTCTGGCTCATTTAACACACGAACAGCTTTCATTCTGCAGTGAGAGCAATCTCTGAATGCAGTCTTCACTTCTGATAATAAATCCATCCTCTACACAGAGAGCCTGATTTACTTCTGCGGTCGCAAAAGTAAAAGGACATTTTATCAAATTGAAATTAAGAAATATAGGTATAACAAGAACAAAACTCTATATAGACGATTATCAGCAAGAAAGTCAATACTGTGGGAAAAACAAAAAACGACTTATAATTAAGAGAAGATGGCAAGATATTAGGTGAAAATATTGTTTTAAAAAAAGGCTCAATAATAAAACGTGTTTAAATAAAAGATGAGATCCTCTAACAAATACTGATCCAGCTTTTTCTGTGATGAACAGCTGACTTCATTCAGGTTCACTGACTTTCATTCAGTGAACCTTATGAAGCTACCTGTTAACTCTGTGGGACACATTCAGGACCATAGACAGCTCACCGGAAGAACAGGACTGAAATATCCCAGCAGTGATACCTACAGCACGCTGTTGGCTGTAAATCCTCATTCAGTTCATTCAATAACTCTAAAATGTCATCTCTGGACAGACGATATGTCTGAATAATTTATGCCTCTATCAGAAATGCTTAACGGCTGTAAAACCACGTTCTCTACATATTCTCAGGAGTCTCCTTCTCACCACAATAAGAGCAGCCGTCTCCAGATGTGCATCTGATTAAAACGTTCCTTTCGGTCGTACTAAAATACACACTGATCACTAGTTCTTCTGTCAGGTTTAGTAAACATCATAACAGGTGCTAAATTCATATATTTACATTTCAGGCAAACACGCAAAATGGACACCGTGTGTTAAACTGCACGTCGTTAGTCGATCAGCTGGGACATATTTTTGCAGGTGGTGGGAAGTTTGCACGTGATTTTTCACACACAGACCTTCAGTGAATCAGGCCCGGCGGCTGTAGACTGAGCAGCAGCACAACAACAATCAGAAGGCAGAAAAATAGACTCGTCCCTCTGGCTGTGAGGCATCACGCTGCCTGTGTGATCAGCTGGCTTGATTAAAACTGGACTCTCTGATGTACAGTGAGCCTGTGTGTGAAGTGCAGTACCTGTCTGTGTGTTGCAGGTTGGTGCAGAACGAGCTGAGCGATGATGCAGCTCCACGTCTGGCTGAATTGATCCGAATGAACGCCACTCTAACCCACCTCTGGTAAAGAAAACACACATGCACGATCACGCTGAGGTCACCGCGAAGCTGCCGGACATCCTGCTCAGACTCTCAGAAAGTCACTTGCTGTGGAAATGTGTCTGCAGGTTGATCAACAACCGCTTCACTGTGGAGGGAATCAGACAGCTGGCAGAGGCGCTCGCTCACAACACGGGACTCAAAGAGATCTGGTGAGGATCGGTTCGAGTTCACATCAAGGTGTCTTCTTTTTACCTCCGCGAGGTCTGAACCAGCGGCGCAGAGTCATGGCTTCAGATCTGTCCTCGCTGAGGTTGTATCCGTTTATCAAAATGGGAAATGACTGTAAATTCTCTATTTTATAAAAAATAACAGACAGTATCACAGTTAAAGTGAGACAATACAAGTTGTTGTTGAACAGTTGGAATCACAGCATAATAAACACTAAAATGTTGTACAAGTGGAGGAGAAGATGATGAAAGTAAACCGAAATATCAGAAACAAAAGCGAACATTAGCTGCTGTAAACTAGCAGAAAAAAATAATCCCAGCGGTAATTTAAAGGACCAGTATGTAGGAAAACAATGGGATATATTTAAAGGGAGGCAAACATGTATGATTATCAAAAATACTATTCATGATTTATAGATTTGCTTTTGATTTTGGTTTGATTTATATGACAAGCAGCAATAATATTTCAAATGCTGCATGTCAGGGAGCCAGCGGGTCAGGGAATAATAGAAGAAAAAAAAAGTCATACTATGGCATGTTATCAAAAATATGTAAACAAAGTCCTACTATACCATGTCATCCCAAATATAACAAAAAAGTCATAGTATAGCATGTCGTCCAAAAAGTGAAAAAAAAAAAGTTATACTGTAGCATGTCGTCCACAATGACAAAAAAAGTCACTTTTTTTTTCCAGTTTTCAACTACATGCTATTGTACAAGTTTTTTTTTATACTTCAGACAACATATACATTTTTGGACCTGATGTGCATGGCTCCAGCGGGAATTGAACCAATGACCTTCTGACTGAGAGCCAGTGCACCACTGTGCCTGTGTTGCTGTGACTTTCTTTTGTCCTTTTGAGGAGATGCTATAGTATGACTATTATTTCATATTTTGGACAACAATGCAAAGTCATGACCTTTTTCTAAACTGACATGCATGCCTCAAGTTACTTCTCACTGAGGCAACTGCTGTAACCACTGCACCAGTGTGTCATACTATAGCATGTCATCCGAAATATGAAAAAAAGCCCTCTTTTGGGGGATTTTTATTTTAGTTTTGTATTGTGGTTGACCTTTGGTTTGTTATTAGTATGACTGCATGAACAAACCCAAACCCATGTGGCTTACCCTTGGAGGGACTTGCCCTCCGTGAACCTGTGAAATGAAGTCTTTTCTATGAAACTTTGATCCAGCCTGCTGATGCCTGATGTCTGCTGCTGAAAGGACGGCTCTGAACTGACTCGGCTCATCAAGTAGCAAAGTGGAGCGACTTATTTCAGGATCCATGTGTGAAAAACTCATTTTATTCATGAACACGATCAGGTGACTCCGAGCGGTGGAGTGAGCGGTGGATCTGACTTGATCTGATTGGAAACCTGATGATACTAAGTCCCGCCCAGCAATAGCTGTAACCTGACTGCACCACAGGCCTGTCAATCAAACAGACACGCCCCCAAAAACACATGATTGAGAAGCTTATTTTCTAATAAATGACGGATTATTTTCAGACGGATCTCCAGAAAACTAATAAGAAGGAGTGACTTTAACTAACAACACCGAGATAATTTGTGGAGAAATTTTATTGACTGAGAATTTAATGAGAGAAGTTGAATGGAGTTTATGGAGCCAGAGGATTTTTGGAGCCAGCCTCTAGTGGCACTCGCTGGTATTGCAGCTTAAGGCACTTCTGCATCGGCCTCATTTTTTAAAGCCGGAAGCTACGAAGACTTTTATATACAGTTTATGTTTGTGACTGACGGGCTTCTTCTACATAGAGATGTTGGCAAAGGCTCATGGGTTTTGTAGTATTTCAAGTAGTCCACCTGCCCAAATTCAATTTCTCAGAAACAAAGTTGAAATCAATGTATTTGGTGGAACATACAGAATCTGTGTGACTGTATGAATCTGACCAGAAACGTTGAGGATTTAATTGAAAGCAAACAGCAAAGACTGAATTTAAGTGAGTGTGTTTTATAAGAGATCGGTGCCGACCTGCCCTCCATTCAGGACTTATACACATCCAGAGTCAGGAAACAGGCCGGTAGCATCTCTGCAGATCCATCCTACCCTGGACACCCGCTGTTCTAGCTCCTCCTCTCTGGTAGGCGCTACAGATCGCTGTGCGCCAAAACCACCAGAAGCAAGAACAGTTTTTATCCGCAGGCCGTCACTCTGCTAAACAGTTCAAATGTTTTACATCACTGGACCTTTTTGCACTAGACCCAACCGCATCAGCACAATTTGCTCTAGGTGCAATTGCACCATGGTTTTAGGTGTATATGTATATATTTATTCATTTCTATTCTGTAAATATGTCTATTTATGCTTTATATGTCTATTTATGTCTGACTGTCTGTTTTGTTTTGGATGCTGAGAGCGAACCTAAAACCAAAGTCAAATTCCTTGTATGTGTCAACATACCTCTGGATGTGTTTTGATCATGATGGCATCTGTTCATGTTTCTACAGCGTGAAGGGAAACCAGCTCTCTAAAGAGGAACAGGAACCGTTTCAGACAGAGAAGCGGCTGCGGTTTAACTGAGCGGGCACCAAGCAGAACCAGAACCACCCAGATCCTCAACGTCAGTAAAAGTACCGATGCAGCAAAGTAAAAGTATTCCATCACAGGAAAAACCCTACAGAGGTAGAAGTACACCAGTATCAGCTGCAAAACGTAGTTCAAGGATTAAAGTATCAGTACTGGTTTGATCTTTCAGACTGATGTATTATTATATATGACATCATTGGTTTATTAACGGTGAAGCATCAGTGTGTCAGCAGCTGCTGGTTTGAACTATTTTCTATCCAGTTTTCTATCAAGGGCTATCCAGATAAATGTGAGGGGTGGTGACATGATTACTGGGGGAGGAAAAGTTCTCATCCACAAATATGTTTTCAGCTTCTGGACTTTTTGTCTGATCTTGGATTTTGGCTGAGATATTAAAATAATTGAAGGATTAATTGAAATAAAACCATGTGAGAAGTTTAGAGGGAAAAATCCCTGAAATGTTGCCCCGACCACACACAGCTGTTTATAAGACGTCAGAAGTTAAACAGGTTGGAAACTATCGATTAAATCTTCGATAATGTGTTGTATTTTAAAAACTTGTTATATTATTATATCACCAGTCAGATCTCAATCTGAAAAGTAACGAAAGATGTCCAATAAATGGAGTAAAAAGAACAAGTTTTCCTCTGAAGAATGGAGTGGTTGTGAGGCATGTGCACACGCTGTTTCATATCAATATCTGAGAAAACATGGAGTTTGTGTTTACTGTGTATAATTTGCTATATTATTATTATTATTCCTTATGTTTTCAGTGTAAATGTTGTGGACCATTTGACCATTTGATTTACTGAAACTCGTGTGGACTCTTCACTTGTTTTATTTTTTACTGAAGTGAATGTGTTTCATGTTTCGTGAAGGGGAAGTTTAACCTGAAAGTTTGACAAAATGTTCGAGTTTGATTTTAAAACAGGAAATGGAAGAAGTAAACATCACGCCGACTTCCTGACGTGTTCATGTTGTTATGTATGAAGATATTCTGTGAACAGCAACTGTTTTATTTATTATTTGACTTACTCGAGGAGGAATGTTTTAAGGAGCATTTCAGCATGTGGAGAGAGATACTCCTGATGTTTACAGTTTGTGCGAGTGATGTGCAAAAATATACAAATACAGTAAATAAACAGCTGGACTCCCACTTAAAAATATGAATTAGATTTGAAGATGGGAGGATTTACTTTTGTTTTTTGTTTTTAACTAAAGCTTTACAAAAAAAATTATATTCATGTTTGTTGTGGTTTCTTTTTCACTCTGAACAGTTCACATTCTCTTTTATTTATTTTTTAATAAACCGTGAAGATGTCTGACTTCTAGGAGCTCATGTACGGCTGATTTTATAACTCTGTGTTCAGTCCAGTATTTCTTGTACAGTCTGACAAACAAACCAAACAAACCTGAGCTTCACACCAAACACTTCGTAACCAGTCTGTCTGCAGCACCTTTTTTAAAAAAAAAAAATATGTGAATTATTTGATCAGCTATCTTACAGAATATGAGACAATGGTTATGTAGTTGTTTGAAGTTATTTTCTGTCTTGGTGGTTCTTTTTCTTTTCTTTGGGGCAGTTTAGTTTCTTTATCATCTTTTAATTGAGCTCTTTGACTTCCAAACAACACTCACCTCATGCAGAGGCTGTGGCCTGTTCAATAATCCAAACATTGGCTCCAGGACTTTTGCACTAATTAATTGCACAGGTAGGAAGTACTTTCAAAATTGTTTGTACAGTAAGTAGCACAAACTCCACGTATCTACAGGAGGAATTAATTGCTGAGCTTTTTGTCTGTGAAGGGAATTCTTCAGTATGACCAATACATTTAATTCTATTTAATGTCTTATTCAGAAACAGGATTATACCAGTGATGTAAACGGGGGATTTCTCACTGACTGTGCACATAGAAGAAGTTCTGATGTTGCACAATAGCATCATCAAAACAGCTCATCTGACGAACATGTCAGAGGTCTCTCATATATGACCGCTGTCACTACGTGATCTAATACCATGCTTACATCATGTAGTAACAACTGACTCCATCCACTGAAGAAGAAGCCCATGCAGAAAGGCAAAAAGCTCCAGTCTGTCAATCACTTGTGTATTGATTTTAGTTTTCAGCAGCACATTTGTCATTCACATTTTCTTTCTTTGTGACAAGTTCATGCTTGTGGATGAGACACTGTTAGAAAGAATAAAAAAAAACACGAGGTCAGATGAGTGAAATGTCATCGTCGTATCTATTAAGGCCAAATCTGCTGCACGTCCTGTTAAATTCACAGACAGACATGAAAACACAGTCAGAGTCGAACCTGCTCACAGAAATCAGGTGAAGAATCAGTGATGAAAACATGATGATCAGTGATAATCAACTTTAGACTACAGTGAGAGATGAAGTTCAGTTGAGACATCGACCAGCCACGTGTTCACACTGCTGCTCCAGACAGAGTGATGAGGACAGTCCACTCTGAGCCCACCTGAACAGAGCAGATACATGGAGCTGCTGCACCACCTGGTGGAGGCAGTGTGTACTACAGGGCTCAGGTTTACATGTCCAGTGTGATGAAGCTGTAGTCCTGGTCGTCCTGGATCCCAAAACTCCAAAGTTCACACATTTAGTTTTCCCCCACACACAGCACACTCCGGGCTGTCCTCCCACCCAGAGACCGACAGAAGTTTAAATACATTCAGAAATGTTTAGTGGGAGTTTCCTGTTTTAAAGGGCCTCAGTAGTTCAGTAGCACAGCTTCATGAAGTTGGATGACTCACAAGAGAAAAGGTACAAAAGCATTTCACTAAACAACTCTCACTCTGTCTGTGTGTCAGTAACGGTCTGGGTTAAAATGATGACTTTAAACTTACAACTTAATCTGCCTTCATCGTCATTGCAACAGTAAATGTGGTTTTAAAAAACTGTCCAGTATTTGCTGTTATTTTGAACTCCACCACACGAGACAACATTGCACTTATTTCTATGACAGTAAGAGGTCGTTGAAATTTCTGGGTCGTACGATCTCTGGGTTGTAATAAGCTGCTTGAATGAAGACCTATACGTCTGAGTAATGGAGGACCGTCTCAGAGAAAGAGGCTGCTGGAAGAGAAGTCTGACTATTAATCTAGCTTTTTGTCTTAAAACAAATGTTTTGACCAAATTATTTCATATGAGAGAAAAGCAAGCAGCAATTTCTCACATTAGAGCAGCGTGGAAAGCAACAAATTTTTTGTAGTTTGACTGAATGATTCCACAGTTATCAAAAAAGGGTTCTTTTGAACTATTAATCGACTAAACATTACAGCACTGATATTTATATTAATTTGTGGTGCTCAAGAAAACACATCCTGTTCCCAGTTGTTGTACAGCTGTTTGTTTAGAGCTCTCCTTTCTTTATGAATGAGACAGTTCCTGTTTGCCATAAACATGCTGTTCTGACTGTGTGGGGATGAAGAGGAGGGAGGGGGGGTAAGAAAATGTCATTAAAAAGTTGATGCTGATTTTACAAGACCAAATAAAAGATATCTGCCCTTCTCCACATCCCAACCATTTACCCACAGTCACTAATACAACTCCCAACATGGAGGATTAAAAGCAGCAGCAGACAGGCTGAACTCTCCTGAGTACTCTGATATGTAACATCACTTAGCAGCTTAGCTCTTTAGTTCTTCTCCACCATCAAACGATTCTATTGCTGCCTTATTAAATGATAAAACTCACAAACTGCCAATCAAAATGGATGTTTTTCATTTTCAGATAATAAAAGGGGGAAGAGGAAAATGAATAACTAAACTTCGACTAGCCACAGCTAACTCAGCCCTCCGACTCTATCTGCAGTCAGCTGTTTTTCTATCATCTACTGCATTTTGGTTTCTAGCCTTTTTCTTTTTAGAAAACTCCATTACAGGGAAATTACACATTTTTGTGTCATTCATATTTTCCCTGGAAGATGTCGAATAAGAAAACATATGTCAAAAAGTCAGATAGAAGTTATGACCAAATAAATATTTGCTGTGTTTTGTATTTAACACACTAAACACATCAGCAGAGGTTTAAATGACGTGTTATATGATCACTTCATCAGAGCAGATGGGAGTTGTCAGGTTGATGTTGCATCTACTGAACGCAGTCTGTAAAATCTGCTCCTGATCTCAGACCAGCTCGCTGCCTGTGAGGAAGAAGAGGATTTTAGGGCTCAGCAGATGAAGAACTGCTGCTCTGTGGTTCACTAACGGACTGTTTAATGCAGGCGTGTTGTCGATAGCACTGATGTACACAGTCTGTCCCAAATATGTTTGTGTTGGCTCACATTCAGGTTTCTATTGTTGCACGTGTGCAGCCTGGAGGTAACTCGACATATGGAAGACTTCCTTCTCCTCATCACGTCCTCATTAAAGGCTCCATGAAGCTGCGGTTACACAGCTCTGATTTTAAAGTTGCTATTAAAGAAGTAATGAAGCTGCTTATTTGTTTTTTTTCCCCAGTATAAAGAGGATCTCTGAGATGGTGGGAGCTGCAGTGGAAAAAATGAGGGTGTGTATAATTTCTAAGAGAGTTTTGGAGCTTTGCGATCCACACAGACCGGATCCGTTTGATTCCACTCCTGTGATCGTTTTTTTTTTTTTTCACAGGATTAAAAGTCTGCACACTCTTGTTCCTCTGAGGTGTTCAAGAAAGTCCAAACAGACGGTCTCCGTGTGTCAGTGACACTCATTCCAGCCTGAACACATTGACTGAAGTTGTGATTGAAGCTGCCACAAACCAGTCTGCTGTCACCTGGTTCACACACCAACAGCCAGGAAACAAGCTACTGACTCCCAGAGTGACGACAACCTGTTCACAGACACTTTTAGTACATTAAATGGTCACTTATTGCACCTAATGTTCTTCTACTATCACAGAAGTCCTTCCTGTTCATCAGGTGCCTTTAAACCGGAGTAAACGGGTTCACACTGAGCTCAGAGACACGAGCCCACAGACAGCAGAACAAAGCTGGTGTCAACGTCACTGAGTGGGAACCAGTTTACCTGCAGTATCTACTAATATGATCAAATGCAGTTCATACGCAGTTTGATGAAAACAACAGAAACTCATTTTTTCACACAAAAAATTGGACCAAAAAAAGAAACGACAACAAAAACTATAAAAATATTTTCTCACTTTTTCTGTGATGTGAAAAACTTTCTTGGTGAAAGATCTCATTAATGTTAGAACAAGATATTATTCATGTTATGACAGTCCTGCCGCTTTCATCGGACTACAAAGGCCTTCAGGATTAACTGGAGCTGTTTGCAGCCGGTGGTGAAGGCCGGGATGATGACCTCCAAGGTCATGTCCCATTGGACTGCCCCCTGCTGGTGGGCAGAGAGCTGCTGCCCTCGAGTGAAGGAGTTCAGCCATCTGAGGCTGCAGCTGATGTGAACACTGTTAACGTCTGTGGAGAAGAAGGAGCCTTCTCTTCTCTCAACTGTCCTGTCCTCATCTATAACCATGACCTCTAGGTAGTGACAGAGAACGAGATCACAGACAGTCGGCTGGATTCACGGGGTCTGTGGACTCAGGGAGAGGGGGCGGAGCTAGGGAGGGAGCTCAGAGCGGAACTGCTGCTCCTTCATGTCGGGAGGAGACTATGGAGCAGACCGGAGGAACTCTGCAGTACATCCTGTCCTCCCCGGAGACACCTGGGCGTCCCTGAGGAGGAGCGGGACAAAGTGCTATCGGGACACTTGGACTGTCATGCTTAGACTACTGCAACCTGATTGTGGAAAGTGGCGGGGGGACTAATAGTGATATATTCCGGTTACATCAAATTATTCAGTTAAAGAATAGAAACAAACATGACAATTTATCATTTTTTTAGTATTAAATCTTTAAATGAATGAGTATATGAAGCGTGCAGTTAGTCCTGTTTTGGAAATAATAAATCTGATTTTTGTCAGTGCTACTTTTTCTTTGACCTTTATGTCACTGTTTGTGCTTCTTATGCGTGTTTTAATTGTTTGTTATTATTGTTTGAATTCATTTTATTTTGATCCTGTTGGATCCTTTTTTAACGGTGTTTTAATTAGTTCTAAATGTTAGTAAAATTTGTAATGCGCTACACATTTTAACATGCATGAAAAATATCTTGCTATAACATGACGAGGATCAACTTCAACCAAGAAAATGTTCAAATTAAAACAAGAAACGAAACTTTTTTGTATCCTGGGGGCAGCGACATGCTGCAGTAGGTTCAGGCTGGTGAGTGCTGCGGTCCGGTTTCTGTACCTGAGGACCTCCACTCCGTGGTTTATGATTAAAAAGCACTGATGATTGTGTGTTTGACAATATTCACAGTTGATTGGCACCATGTTTGCAGCAGCGTCAGTTCTGAACAGCTGCTGACCGACTGTCTCTGGCTTGTCTGTCCTGGTCCTGCAGGTCCAGCTGGACTCCTGGGTCCCGCCCTGCTGCCTGCTGGGCGTCACTACAACAAGGCACTGGGAGACACCCAACGAGGAGGGGAGGAGTCACAGGGTCCACCACGCCCTCCCTTCAGGACCACATCCACCTCCTCCGCCGTCCTACTGTCCAATCAGCTGAGAGGAGTCCTGCCTGCCGTCACACCCCGACCATCAGCGCTGCAGAGGATGCGAGGTGGAGACGAGTCCGTCCACACCGACACAAGTGTGGATGTGCAACTCAAACGTAAAGTTTGTATCCCTGAAGATTGCTTAGATGAGATTTGGCACACTATGGTACTACATTATTGGGTGGGTGGTTGGGGGGGGGGGGCTAATTGATCACAGTGGTCACAGTGTCCCACAGTCTCTCTGCATCCACGGTTCGTGATGTAGATCCCTGTCATGGTGGGGCACCTGGCATCAAACGCAGGATATTACAAAGAAGAAAAACAAAGGCACCAAATTACATCCATCACACTGAAGTCTTTACATCACAGATAACAGAATTGTCACAGAAATATATCCTCGTTCGATACCCGAGAGGTTTGGAAACAACTTTACCTGTGCAAAAACAGCTTTAATCTGATGGATGCTCTGGACAGGATCTGTTCACTTCAAACCACTCATCGATACAGCTGGAAGAGACGGAGGGAGGAGTGTCAGCAGGAAGCAACATAACTCTGTGTACTGAAGTGAAACGTGCTACAAAGTAATACAAAATAATTACACGAGCTACATCTTCAATATTATGTTATAAAAAAATATTACGGTTAACCATCTACAATAAAAAATATTCTGAAATGAAAACAGGTATTTTAAATGTTTTTAACGCGCTGTGATCGGGCGTGTTGTCATGGAGAACCCTGTTGCCATGGCGCCACGGTTCAGGTGGTCTGTTTTCCTTCAGACGCCTCAGAGGGTCCCAGTAGAGCTCGGTGTTGACAGTCTGACGCTGGGGGACGAATTCAGGGTGAACAACTCCCCCAACGTCAAAGAAAAGCCGCCCGGCGGCTCCGGACCGACGCGCCTCTGCTCCGTCTCGGACGGCGACGTTCTCGAAACCTGAATGTCACTCATTGCTTGATTGTGGTAGACTTTCTGAAGCTTTTCAAAGGTCTATGTGACCGGTTTCTTGAGTTTGACACAGAATGTGACGCTTCTCTGCTCATGTCCACGCCGATGAAGCAATGCAGTACACGGTGAAGTCACAAAGTTTCACGGAGGGCTGACAAAAACGTGTTGAGCAGTGAAAACCAGCAGCGACGTAGTCCACGATGCAAACGTAAACAACACGGCTGACGGCGTCGGATATAAGAGGCTGCCATTCATAATACTTAGTAATTTCCTAATATAGTTAAGCAATGTTTTATTTATCAGACGTAATTCCGGCTGCTAAATGAATTTCTCCTTCTCTCTTTTTTTTTTTTAAATTATACTGAAACAACAATTGCAAGTCTCCAGCGTATATCCAGTTAACACACCCGGGGGACTTACTGTACATCTGTAAAGTAGGAGCAACAGTAGTTTGACAGATATATTTTCTTTAGCAAACGTTAATTTATGAATGTAGGACATATGACAAACTGACATCTGAAGTCACGGTGCATCAGACTGGTCTGAGTTGAAACAGCAGCTGAGCATCAGGTCAGGCTGAAGCAGCAGCAGTTTGTATTCTTCAGAGAGTAAGAAAAAGAAAAGAAACCAGAACGATGAATGAAGTCACACTTCTGAGGTCCTTTATGTAAAAAAACAGAGAAGATGCAGGAGCTGACGTTCTTACTGCCAACTGGCCCGTTCATTAAAGACCTTCATCATCAATACAGTCACTTCAAGCCAAAATAGATTCAAAGTTTCTGAAACACCTGTCAGTCAAACACTCCACGTCCTGATTGGCCGATCTGAGGAAAGTCTTTCTCTCGGCTCTTTCTTTTCACCGTTGAACAACCGCATATTTCTGTGGTTCCTAACGAGAACAGCAGAGTTCAGTTCCTCCCTACGACGGGCAGCTTTCAGCCCGCCTTCCACTGTGGACGCCCAACAACGTAACACAAACGACTTCTTTTCAAGCCAGACTCGGACGCTGTGGTGGTTATACTTTTAGTCTTTATCCATTGAAACAATGTTTGGTGCTATAATCAACCAACCTGCTCATACTGGCCGACAAGAGATCCATTCATCATGTAATTCCTCTGGAAGTGAAGGATGATAAAATCCACAATCTTTGCCCGACACAAAAACATGTTCCTGAACGCATCATCTGACACTAACATGAGGCTCCAGCTGTAAAATCAAGACGGTATCTTGCAAAGTTAAAAACCTTCTCTTTAAGGGAGAAAATAAAGGGAGATTAGGTACTCAGACAGTTTTGGCTCACATTGGTCAGCTTTAATTTCTTCAAACTTTGAAATTCATGTTTACTCTGAGTGGAGACTGAGACAGAATTCAGCAGCTCTTGTCTAATAAGCACGAGTCGGACTACTCTGCCAAAGCGGTGGTTGTTACCAGCATTAGGAAGCACACTGGTTTGTAGTTGTACAGCTCAGTACTTAAGGATGAAACTCTGACCGATGGTGTTGTAGAAGATCTGTAACTGTTCTCTGCACAGACCTTCAAACCGTGAACCTTTTTTAGCAGGAAAATCGACGACGATAACCACTTGTATCTGGATACAGTTCATTCTCACGGGGAAGAAAAGACGTAAAGTGTACGTGCGATGTTCTGGGAGCCTCCAACCTTTTGTGGTAGATGCAGAGGCAGGGCAGGCGGGCGATGGTGTCTCCCTGCTGCAGCTCCTCCAGGCAGATTGCACATTCTCCTGTATCCTTGGTCAACACGTCCTCTGGAAGAAAACACACACACATCACAGTTATGTAGTGAATTTTACACTTTATACATAATGGAATTAATAAATGTACATAAACAAAACTAACTTGATGGTAATCTGGAAGACTTTCACATATTTTGACAGGAACCACAAAACAACACAAGTCTACAACGACTTATTTTCACAAATAACTTTTTTTAAACTTGACTTTTTATGTGGACTGCGGTTGTGTGTGTGTGTGTGTGTGTGTGTGTGTGTGCGCGCGTGTATAAAACAATGATGTTCTTTCAGAGACAGAGGACAGGAGGGCAGACTGGAATAATGTGACTGGAATCAGATGAACAAGGTTTTCACTCCCAGTCAGCGGGAAACAGGATGACCGTCTGTGCTGCTCTGAATAACACTGATGGATCTATGTGGTGGTCCTCGGGGGCAACTATACAGAGCTGAGTATGTTGTAAACAACTATTATTATGGTAAAACAATAATATGAAATACATTATATAAAACAGGAAGTGAAATGAATATTATGATATACAGCAGTGTACAATATGACATTGAACATGCAACCATAATCAGTGGCAATAATAATAGTATTGTTGTATGGGTGTTTAAATAATATGAAGTAATATATATAGAATAGATGAAGCATACATAATGGAGGACAGGTTGCAGGTGTATTGTTGTACACAGCATGTTTTCACTGCAAAGGATGTTCAGTTATAAATTCTCGTATTTCCAGAAGGCCCCTGAAAGCACCGTCATTATGTTAGGAAGCTAAAAATAATTTCATATCAGTGTTACTACGTTCAGTCTTACTGTTGGATGTCCACCAGTGAAACTCTACTTCTGCTAAAGTCTGTGTGTGTGTGTGTGTGTGTGTGTGTGTGTGTGTGTGTGTGTGTGTGTGCCCTGCTATGAATAGCATTGGTCCGGCTCTAAAGTGGAAGTCAGCATGTGCCCCATTAAACCCATCACCTGCAGCCAAACACACAGAGTCATTAGGACGGCCTTATGTAACAGAGGATTAACCCACATAGGCCTGCAGAGGGCTGTTATTATGGGATGCAGCACATCATCCTGCTCAGCTGAGAGGAAAAACATCTTTAACGTACCCACAAAGAGTCAGACAGACAGACAGTCAGACAGACAAACAGTCAGACAGACAGACAAAGACAAAGAGACAGGTATTACTTTTTCACGCCCTTGGTTTTATATACTTGCACTATCCAGTACCGGGTCACAGGGGGGCGGAGCCTTGACAGTTCACCAACACAGACAGATAGACAACCACTTCAATTTAGAACCAAGTCAACCGATAACATGCAGGTTGTTGTTCTGAGGGAGAACTCAGAGAACATGTAAACTCCACACACAAAGTTCCCCGGCCGAGGAACACGTTTTGTTTCCCTGGTCACTCCTTGTTGTGTGTTTTGAATGCCAATAAAGTTGACTTTAACTTTTCGGTAGTTCAGGAGGAAGCAGCACACATGCTCTCGATCAGCCTGAATGGAGAAGCTTTCTAATCTCATCTGATCTCAGCTGGAGGCAGGACGTTGGCAGCTTAGTTTAGCATAAAAGCTGAAAGGAAGTGGAAAAAGCTCGCCTTTCTTCCAGGTGGCGTACGAGTCAGCTGAGGACGGAGCCAGGTGAGCCGCTTCCTCGGCCTCCAGTCTTTAAGCCAGGCTAATAACTTCCTGAGAGCTCTGCACTGAGACCCATACAGAATTTGGGATTTCACACTTTCTGTGAAGCACCTAACGTCTACACACTGAAACTGATGATGACACAAAGCACAGAATGACACTGTCCATTAGAAATGTAGGTTTAAAAACACAATGACCGAAAGAGATCACTTCACGAGTCGGACACAAAACGGGTCTTTAACCGGTCCGAACCGATACGGCCACCACGCTTTCATCATCCGATCTCCTCTCTTTGGCTGTGAACACTATCCATCCAACAACTTCTCAGTTGAGATGTATTATTTGTTCTGCCAGAAAAATGTACAAATGTAATGCACACGGTCATTTAAGCTCTGTCACAGCTCAGACCCGACACGTCTACGGTCTCTGGTATGATGCAGGAGGTTCAGACATTTGATTTACTTTGTATGTTTTGTCATTTGATTCTATTTAAAACCTCACAGGATGTCATCACTGTGGATTTTATGATGCTGGAAATGCTCTTTACTAGAATTGTGTTATGGTCAAAAGGTACCATTATACAACAAGTAAGTCCGACCCAGAGATCTGATTGGTCTACTGGACATTTGGAACATACTCAAATCGTGACATCACACCCTGCTCATCACTAGAAATATCACTCCACTACCTCAATGGCGTATACACAATATATATAATTCATATGATATGCAATATAATGTTTTTACTTGTTATATTAAATGTGACCCATTTGGTGAAATCAGGTCTCTTTTGTCCTTTTTGGCCCGCTGGACCAGTTTGGTTTTAACACAATACGGTGCTAAAATCTTAAAAATACGAGTCCATCGATATCTTTTTAAGGCAGATATCTTAGTTACAACAAGACTGAGCTAGCTGAGCAGTTTAGAGTTTCTATGTGCCGTATTTATTCAGTTTGAGAAACCATCTCTACAAAGCAACAAAATGGACGAGAAATCCTCTCTGTTGCTGGGTGGTTGCTAAGGGTCGGACTACTTCCTGGAGTAGTAAACATTGCTTACATTACATAAGAGTCTGATGTGACTGATTGTTTTCCAGTTCTTAGTCACACCCCATGTGTTGCCATGGAAACGGAGATCACAGTCACAAAAGGTTTTATATTTTGAGAACGAATCGCCCCACAAAATGAATTCATTTAGATGACATATTTTATTTAGTTGGTAACTTGTTGTATAATCGAAATATTACTTATAATATTAAGAAACCCCAATGCTAAAAACCCAATTAAATCAAAAGTCAGACTTATTTTAAATTAAGCTCATGTTCAAATTCATAAATAAGATGCTGAGTGTGCACTCTTTCTTCGGACAGGAAGACGTTTGACACTTTTGCGATGCCTTTAGCTCCTGAAGTCGTTTTTGAAAGAACGTTTGTGTTCAGCAGAGTGTCTCATTTCTGAGTGACATTTAATTTTCAGCACACGGAGGTTTAGGTTCCTCTCTTTGTGCTCAGCGTAAGAAGACCCATGTTTAATGAAGTCGCTGCCTTTCACCATGTTTACGAATGCTCCAATCAGAGCGCACTGCTGTTGCAGACTGTTGAAATTGATTAATTCATTGATGTAACAAGGTCAGATTTGGACAATAGTGTCATGACAACGCTGGCAGCGACGGCCACTGCATGCTCAGTGTCATGGGAAATGTATGCCTTTCAAAATAAAATTCCAGCATCAGAAATTCTGCAGACTTCAAAGTTTAACTGTTTTTTTTATCAACCCATTTATTTCCACACACACATAGTGTTTTAAAATACAGACAACAGCTCCTGACAGCAGTTAGAAAATGTCTCAGTGACCGTTGACCTCCGTAAAGGGCTCGGGCTCCTCCTCCTCCTCTAAAGAGCAGCTCTTACTGCAGCAGATGGACCTCTGAGCGGGACTTTCTCTGGTTTCTGTTCACTATAAAGAGCAGCGTGGCTGTGAGAATGTCATCGGTCTGTTTCACAGCAGGATCCACAGCGAGTCAGAAACGAGGTCATGAAGCGTCACAACAGTTCAGTGGAAACAGCTGTGACGTTGTGTACATGACAGCTGCTGTTTGTGGGCATGTGTGAACCAGCACTGGATACATTTAGGTACCAGAGGTGTGTGTGTGTGGGTGAAAATAAACAGTATTCAAGGACAAACCACAGCTTGTGTTAACACGAGGTCGGGAGAATCTTCACCTTCACCACTTCCTGTTTCTTCTACACATGTTAAAAAGATTAAAGGCATTTAAGATGTGATAATCAAGAGAAAAGTCAATATTCAACTTAAAGATTAGAGTACTGATATATGACACATGCTGGAATGACTGTGTGTATGTGTGTGTGTGTGTGTGTGTGTGTGTGTGTGTGTGTGTGTGTGTGTGTGTGTGTGTGTGTGTGTGCGCGTGTGCTAAAAGACAGTGGAAAGACCCAAGTGTCTGTAACTTTACAGAGATAAAGTCTCTGTCAACGCGATTGATGAGCGAGTAGACGATCTCCCCTCGTGCCCTCCACCTGTGTCTGGTCCGTGGAGCTCCGCCCACAGTGAGACACAGAGATCAGAGGACCTAATGGAACTGAGCTATCGTCGATACCCCGGTGCATCACCTATACTGTGACAAGTCAAAATCTATGCCGTGAAAAAGGTCTACTGACATTAGTTATTAGTAGAAACTGGAAACTTAATCTATTGGTTGAGTTGTTTCACTCGAAGCCACAGATGTTTTGCTTCCAGTAAAAAAAAAAAAAAAAATGGGATTATGAGCAAATTCCTCTGTGGACCATCTTTACTACAGTTTCTGCCAATCAATCCCATATTTCATTAGAGAGGAGCAGAAATCTGACCTGCTGGAGGCGCTACAGAAAATGTCAGAGCCTCACGAACGTTGGGTGTCTGGTGACGGTTGTTGTGCTGTGCTTCACTTCAGCAGGGCTGTCAGACCCGTATTCACTTATTTAATTCCATGAATCTACAGACTCTGATGCAGTATGTGGCCTTGTGCACCTTTAAGAAATATAAGGCAGTTTCTCAAAAACACAAGAAATAATGTTACTCATCTACGTTTGCCTGCCCTTTTTCGAACCTGTTGTCACTCTGAATCATATAATCAGTAAGAGTGAAGTGTTTTTAATGGATTACATAGACGGTAACATCCTGAGAGAGATTTGCCGGATTACATTGCTGGAATATGTTCTATGTACAAGAGGCAATGTTCAGATCTGTGTCAGTGTCTGTGCAAATGCCACTCTTATGAACCATTAATAATGTTAATGGAAAAGAGGACCGTGAAGTGTGTGATTTCATTTCATGATTGGATAGTTAATAGTTGGACAGGTGGCTGGATTATCTGGGAGAGAACTTTAAATTGCCAAGTAAAGTAACAGTTTGTTGTATCCTGGACAAGGAGCTGATAGTGTTGTTAGAGACTAGAGAGGTAACATTAAATACACTGAAAATGGGTTACATACGTCTGGAACACCACCGCTTGCTGTAAAATCAGCTGGTCCAACGTTTACCCCGAGACTGCAAAGGTTTATCCCACATTTATTAACCTCATCGCTAGAATCATGTGTTGAAGGTTTTTTCATGGTGAAGAATTTATTTCTGAAAAGAAAAAAAAAAATCTCTCTGATGTAGTCTGCACGTAATTACATTTTTTAATTCAACTAAGGGCCAGTTATTAATCAGATTATTGAGAATTAATCGAGCTCCAGCTACAATAAGGGTCACGGATATTTTAGTAAAGGCCTAGTGTGTCGAGAACGAGTCAGATGAACACCAGGATTCATCCTCTGAGGCTAAAGACATGAAGGTGAGAAATTTCATCTCGGCTGTTGAGATATTTCAGTGTGGAACAAGGTGGCGGACCCGCTGACCAACTGACTCACAAACAGACCGGGACTGTCCTCCCTGGAGTGACCGGCTGACCTGTTTACTGAAACCCAGACTGAGAACTTCCCCCTCAAATAAAATACCATGTGTGTCCCTGCATGGCTGCACTTGGGAAATGTATTTAGATTTGCTTGCTTGACAGCTTTGTAGTTGTTTGTTGAATTCTTTCTCTGCTGAATGTGTTCTCCATGTCGTAGCAGACTGATCCGACCCCGATCATCGTCATATGGCTGAGGGACAGGAAGTCAAAGCGGAATCTGTCGCAGCTGAACAGGAAGTCAGTTTTACGCAAAGAGGAAGTCGACGTGGACTCACGAACATTCAGCTGAAAGAGAAATGTGGAGCGAAGCTGAATGAGGAACTGAGTACATTTTGTCAAACAAAGACGTGACCACACCAGAACGCTGCTGTACTGAGTTCACCTTCATGGTTGCTGTCGTGTCTTCATACAGACGCAGGGAGGGTATCATCCACTGAGAAACCGGTGCAGTTGATTAATATCTTATCTTGTAAATGATTTCTGTAATTCCTCTTTTTAGTGCCTATTAAAATATAAAATTATTTTAGTCTGTTATGTATAGATGTATTAATCAATTTGCACATACATTTATTAATGCCGGAAAAGCTTGATATTTCTGTGACACCTGTCGTCCTCCATCAGGTGGTGCTTCCTGCTCCTCCTAGGGATTAATGGAGAAGACGTTTTTGTTTGTTTGGGGTTTTTTGCTTGATGCATTCCTTATTATAGGAAAACAACCTTTGAGGAACTTCTGTATTGAATTATTGTTCTTTATTCCAAATTTCAGTTCTGTTTGTAAAGAATGTGTACAGCCTTTCACCAGACACCAGGTTTAAAAACTCCTGACACCGTGAACTACAGAGACGTTTGGTGACAGGTTCAATCAGCACTGTACGAAATGACTTTGTGAGGGCTTGAATGTAACGGATGTTGATTTATGTTGATATATTTTGATCTATGAATCAGTGACGGTAAACTTCCAGCTTCCCTCTGTTCACTTCTCTGTCTCAGCTCTGGTCGTTACGAGCTCCACTTCCTCCAAGAGGCTGCTTCTTAAAGAAGCCCGGCTCCTGACAGATCTCTTCACCTCGGTCGTGGAATACTTCTAAAATAATTAGATAATAAAAAGGATCGAAAATAAGCAGACTTATATCCATTAAGGCATCATGGAGAATGTGGACATTGAGACATGTGGCTGTTTTTTTAAAGAGGTCTCTTTGTTTGTGGAATTTTGTGTATTATATTTTGTTTGATTTCAATATGCTGTGAGTTTGTACAGCTGCTGCCTTGGCCAGGTCTCTTTGAAAAGACTTCCTGATAAAATAAAGCTTAAAGTCACAGTAGACGTTTAACAGATGTGATACTGTGATACTGTAAATTCTAAATCTAAATGATCATTTTTTACAACAAATATACAGACGATCGACTTCAAACATTGGTTATTTTCTTGATGGCCCTGAAAAAAATGATCAGCCAATTCGTATTCATTTCTGAGGTTGTGTGCAACCTAAGCCCCCGTAAACACAATGTTTTTATTCTATTCATGCGGTGCAGAGTAGTGCAAAAACTACTGTTTCTGATCAAAATGATAACAAACTAAATGTCAATAAACAGATAAACACAAATCGCTGTTTACCAGAACAACAAAAACCCTCTCAAAGACCCATGTCACTTCATTATTGTTGAGTGTGGGGAGGGCACAGGAAGTGAGCCCGAAATCAGAGGTTTAACGAAGCCTAAAAAACCTTTTGGGCCACGTCTGGAAAGAATATGACTCCATCTTGAAAGACTTTATCTGGTTCTCTAAATTATAATAATCATCATGGATGCAACAGAACTCACAACTGATACTGGAATCAGCTGATTAATCATGAGCTCATTTAAAGGGCGAGTGATGCCTTTACGTGGTGTCATTTTCCAGCATTTATTTTTCAAGTTTTTAATGAACCACTCAGCACAGGTCTCACTTCTTTAATAACCTGCATTAAGAATCAAAATATCAAAATATAATATCTCAGTCTGGAGACAGAAACCAAACCAAGTCTGTCAAATCTGTACTTGTAGCTTGTTGCCTATAACTTGGATGAGGGACTTCTTTTAATGACCTTTACGAGCCCGTATTTAGGTTTAGTGAGAGGCAGAAGAAACACACAAAACAAACCTGAGCAGCGGGATGAAAACACATTAACCTTGACTGTGATATCATTAAATGCTTTACAGATCTCTGATAGATACGAGGAGAAGCTGGCCTCAGGCTGCTACAGCAGGAGGCTGCAGGGCTGGAAATATCACAGGAAGATTATAGAAGATTTCACAGGGAAGCAGACTGCTAGATGAGGGCGTGGTTACATAAGCAGAGAGCTGGGATCATCTGGTTTCATGAGGAAGTTTGTTTTATTTTAATGTGACGGTGATGATCATCTCTGGGATCATTATCAGTCTGTTGGGAGACTTTCTGTTTCTGTTAACTTACCACCATAATGCAGTTAGTTCATTTTAAATGGATGTATATTATAGTTGTATTTGGGATTATTGTGCTGCTGCTACATATATTTCTCACATACTCTGTAAGGTAAGTCAGAAAGGAAGGAGTCCTACCATTGTAGGTCACTCTGGGTTTGGTTAAACACAGAACCAGGTGAAGATCCATCTCATCTGAGGACACAAACTTGGAGCACACGGGGCACTTGAAGCCTGGAAGACAAAAAAAACCCCACAATGAACAAGAGGTGGACTACGAGGAAAAATAATCAAGTTACAAACACTTTGATTTTTCTTCACTCCTCAGCACTACTGAGGAGTTTTTCATTTCAAGTTAAGTTTGTTCAGTACATCAAGGTGATGCTCTTCATATTTCTTCGCAGCCTCAATCAATGACTTCATGTGTTTCATCTCTTGCATTCTGTAAACAACAGTAGTTTTATTGTAAATGTACAGTTTACTGTTTCTCAGAGGACTGAGCCTGTTCCATGTTACACTGAGCTACACATATTAATGTGTGCAGCTCGGCATAGGGTCTCTTAAAGCTTTCCAAATATTAAAGGTTCACCATTACAAAATGCATCAAACAAAAAATGGATTGTTTGAGGTGTCCTGGATTTACTGTGAGGGTGGAGGGGATCTTTTTACTTTCAGTACTGTGGTTGGTCAGAAGGAAGCTGGCCGGTAGTGAATTAAAGTTTTAGAAGTGTTTTTTTATTTTCTAAAACTAGAAACAAGGTTGATGAGACTGAAGTTTACAGAGAACCAACAGACAGATCGTAAAAAGCCATTTCGAGCTGAGGAGAACTGCTGTTAGGTTACATACAGTCTTCAGGAGGCAGAATCTGAGAACATCTTCAGCACAGCGAGGCAGAAACATACCAGAAGTCCCAGGAATGTGCTCAAATCATCATGACATCACACCCTGATCATCAGTAGAAATATCACTCCGCCTTCTCAATGGGAATATATAATTGGAATCTAATTTCATATATGTAATATAATGTTGTTTTTACTCGTTACATTAAATGGGATTCATTTGGTGAAGTCGAGTCTCTTTTGGTTCTTTTTTGTCTCTCTGAGCACCCGTACCGTAACACCACGGAGAGTCGGGCACTTAAAATCCTAGCGGCGGCTAGCTGGACCGGTTTGGTTTTAACACGTAACAAGTTGCTAGAATCATAAAAACTATAAAATTGTATAGATTCTGCTCTACCAGTTGGTAACTTGTTTTTATAATCACAGATGGTGTGTTTTTCTCACACGCACGCGCACACACACACACACACACACACACACACACACACACACACACACACACACACACACACACACACACACACACTGCTGCTGAAGCCCACCAGACACCTGAGGAAATCCCTTTATGTTTACTATTACAAGAAAATCAAAGTGGAGCTTTAAGGATTCAGATTTTAGAACAGTTTTAGTCAGCAAACCATTTAAAACCTCCTGGAGCATCACTACAAAACACTCTACACCATTCACGACAGGCCAGAAATCCAGTTTTTGTTCATATTAAAGAAGTGCTGGCAAAAGGTTTAATCAATATTACATTACATCAGTGAAAACAGATTTATTCACAGGAGAGGTCGCAGATAATTCCATGAACAAAACTCCAAACAGGATGCTCCCTGAATATTTACAGTTACAACTCAGCGTGTCATCATCCCTTTGTATCAGTTTCCATCATAGTTACGTTGTCACAAAAAAATCCTGCAGCCTCCTGACATCACTGTGACCTTTGTCACAGATTATCTTCAGCGTATCCTCCTCCACCAGCTGTTGGCAAAACATTCCTGCAGCAGGGTGCCGAGAGTCACACATCCCGACAGGTGACCGACGTCGTCAGCGGTGTGTGAATGTGAGCTGTGTGTGGAGCTCCCTACCACGGTGCACATGGTGTGATACTGATTGGATGAATAGATTAGTGCAGCTACAAACATGCTCTCCGCTGCTCGTCTGACCTATTTAAGTGAATCACAACACACACACACACACACACACACACACACACACACACACACACACACACACACACACACACACACACACAGGCAGATCTCCTGGCCATCTGCTGACAGTGAGGGATGTTCAGTATAGGTGTGTTTATTTGAAGGAGAGAAGAGGATGAATTCCAGCTCTGCACGACTCTCACGAGGCTGCGATGACTCATCCAGTAAACTGAATGAGACGCTCTCTCTGTGAATTAAACAGCTGCATGTCGGTCTGAGGTCCTACCTGCTGCTGGTCACATTAAGTCTCTGGATACAACTCACAAAGGCTGGAATACAAACACATGAACAACACCAGTGTTACATCTGACCCTGGAGACATGTATATCTTTGTATATCTGTATATATTTGTATTGCCCAGCAGCAAACTGCTGCTGTCGAAAGATTAACATCCAGTGAACACAAATAGTGAATTCAGACAACAAAGTCACACGATCTGAAACGTCTGCTGCCTTCAGGCACCGACGCTCCGAACTCAGGAATTCCCAAAACAACACTGAAGAGAGGTGGAAATGTTTAGATGAAGAGGTAATTTATTTAAAACGTGGAAGTTCATCTCCATTTAAAACACACAAACATATCATCATCATCATCATCATCATCATGCCCTGATAAAAGCTTGCCTCCAGACAGGAATACATCCTTCTGCTGGTTTCACTAAAAAGAGACAAAACAAAAGAGGAAGATTAAAACCTGTTGTCGAAGGAAAACCTTCAAATGCCACTTGTCACTGTTTTTGTTTTCAGCATCACATGTGCTGCTGTTTGAGGAAACTGTCTGAACACTTTCTCCTACGAAACTAAAAACTCAACATCTAAAGTTTCAGGTTCTTCCTCGTTTGGCTCCAAGCAAGCTGGATTCGTTTAGTTTCTAAAAACAGGCTGCACAACATTTTTTAAGCATTGTAGGACTTTGTTCTCCTTCTTAAGGTGCTTTGTTTTGGTGAAGAAGATTGAACCCTGCAGGATTAACTAAGCCGGATTGGTCTCGGACAGTATAATGGCTCTTTAGGTTCAGAGCTTTGTATGTTCTCTGCTGTATGCGGTGGATAATCTGCTCTGTGGCGCCACAACAACATGTCTACATATAAATCAGACCTCTCACCAGTAAACAGTCCTCCCAGCTGCGTATGAAACAACTCCAAACTTTAAATTAAGCGGTTTAAATGAATAACGCTATGCTGAAACAATGGGAAGACCACTGCCGACGTCTACAAAACCATCAAGCTTTTATACGTTTTCTGTTGTTTTCTTCTTCTTGATTCCTCAAACTTCTCCTCTTTAAAATTTAACAACATCTTTGTGTTAGTGTGTCTTTGATAGAGGTGGATGAAGGAGAGGTGGGATCGGGGTGAGCGCAGACCAAACAATCAATCATTGTGTGAAGGAAGCAGCCTGCTGTGAGCCGTCCGACAAAACAATCACTGGAATCAAACAGGAAATTTAGGAGATCTTCAGGTGAAATATTGAATGATATCGAATGAATCCGTCATTTCTGACACATGAGACTGACAGCTCATTTGTCTACCGCAGTGCAGAGCTCAACCCTCTCTAACCTAATGGAATGAGCAAAAAAATCGGAGCCCGAACCAAAGTGATGCCGTCGAGGCCCGACGATTCACTTTAAAGCCAAAACATGAAAAACCAACAACCTGTGATTCACGAACAAACACAGTGTGGTTTGGAAATACAGATAAACATTTAGAAACCAATGCATTTAGTTTTGCAAAATCAAAACATTATTTCTAACACATCATTAATCAGAACAAATTATTCATGTCTCAAGAACAACAAAAAAGTATCCTGCAAAGACAAAAACAAATATCACTTGACTTTTAGCACCATCAATGCACCGTCACAGAGCTGAAGACTTTCAGATGTCTGGAGGGATTCTCCTTCCACAATAACTACGAGTCCTTTAGTTGTATAATAACAGATGCCGGTTATGTTTGTTAGGTCTCACTTCTTTGTGTATTAATCCACGGTTCGAATTACCATTAAGATCGTCTTACATGAAAGACACAAATCTGGAGGTGTATAAAATGAGTCGAGAACCAGAATCCTTTATTTCTCCTTCATTGTGTTCTCTTTGCTGACAAAGACCAGGTTCTCCAGAACAAGCTGTGAGCCAACAACTTGGCTTTAGTTTGAAAACACACACTGTTCACCAGAAGCCTTCACACTTGTGACTGTACAAGCTCCACATCACTGCTTCCATCTAATCTGCTTTTTGGACAGCATCCCGGGGCTCCCAGTTCATTATCCAACGTCCTTAATTCAGCTCTCCCGCAGCCCCTGAATCAGCACATCCTGCACTCCACGCTATTAAATGGGATTTATAAATCATCATTTCATTGATCAGTTCACTGATCATTCCACTGGCCTGGCTGCACTTCACTCCTCCAGCTCGCTGTGTCACGCACAAACACAAATGCCGATCAGCACATCCACGATCACCACCGCTTCATCACTCAGCTTTTTACACGGGTCGGCATATTCTCAAGTTGAGAACTGGCCGAGAGAAGGAGCTCCTTCAGAGATACACCCATCACGACTCAATCACCTCAGTGTTTCTGCAGCGTTCTCCCACGCCACATGTGCTGACAGTCTGACTGAACAGGAAACTGAAGTTCTTGTCACAAGGCAGAAAAAAAGAAATGTGGATACTATGAATATTTTCAGGCAGTAGGTAGGTAGGTATTTACTTTATTAATCCCCGAGGGGAAATTTTTTCCATCAGTACTTCCCATTATTAGTTTGTGCGTGTGCCAAACTGGATGTAGATGTTTGACTTCCTCCAATCTCAAGTCTATACACCATCAGTCAAATGAAACCCTTGAATAAAGATCGGTTTGAGGTAACATGTCTTTAACATGCCTGTAATCATGAATGGATTTTGGTTTTGCTGTTAAAATTGATTGATGACATTTTCCTTCCATGAATATGGGAAGATGGTAGAGTCGATGGCGGAGACCACTGAGGGTCGGCTGGAGAGGCTGGAGGCCAGCAGCAAGACGAGTATAAAAAGATGTGCTTTCAGCTTCTGGAAAACTGGGTGTAAGTCGGATGAATGATGAAACGCCGTCTTCCACCTGCGTCAGTCTCCGTCTGTCTGTCCCCCCTCAGTAAATATTAGCATTACACACACACACACACACACACACACACACACACACACACACACACACACACACACACACACACACACTCCTTATGCCTATCATTCCCAGCACAGCTTGTAATAGCTCAATGTTGGTTTGTGTTGCTTCATATTCATGTGAAATATTTAGTTTTGAAATTGGTGTTTTTCTGATAAATATCCTGCAAGGAGCTCCCTGAAGTCACCACAGAGCTGTTAGGATTCCCTAAAAATGTAATATAAAGCTGTTTCAACTTCTCATCATTGATTTATGAAACCTGGCAGCTGAAGATGAATATGCTTCTGTTAAAATCAGGATACATCTCATTCTGCCTTCTTGGTTTTTGGACTGACATTGGGGAGAAACTGCTTCAAAAAAGGTGAGTGACCACAGACTATATAAAAGCGTTTGTAGCTTCCGGCTCTGAAAAATGAGGCCGACGCAGAAGTCCTTTAAACTGCAATACCACAGAGGCTTCATAACGGCCGTTCACAATCCAACAGGTGACGTCACTGCTGGTTGCTGCTTGGTTCGAACACAAAATCAATAATTGCACTCTGGATGTCTAAAAGTGTATTTTGAGCAGCCATCAATAATAATGAGACAATCGTAAACATCATAACTGCAATTACATTTTTACGAGTAACAATAACAGTTTAGGATATCTACAAACATTTTAACTGGTCAAATTTCTTCTTGGATATCTGAAATGATGTCACTGTTCTCATTGTTCATTTAGTAGACTGACACAATTCATCTTGCAGATGTCCATGATACAATTACATCCCGTCAAAAGTCCAATTAAGATATCCATCATTACATTCTGATAATAAGAATTGCCCCGTGCGTTGTATATAGAAACCAATGTACTGTTCAGTTCTGTAAATCCGAAATGTAAATTCCATATATCTTCGTTTAAATTCTGACAAAACAAAACTTTTAATCGGTTAAAAATATCTTCAATTTGTTTAACTGTCTGTTTGCAAGCTGGTCAAAATTCCATTGTGGATATCTGAAACTGGAATTATTACAAGTCAAAGCGTTTTTGTGACTTTCCAGAACAGATAATGAGTCCTCCATGCATTGATTGGTCAGATGGGTGGAATAAAGTAAAGTCCAGTTAACCAAATCCGAGCTCCACCACGTCCTGTCAGAAACCTGCAGCTGACGTCACGTCCCGCAACGAGACACCAACATACATCCGCTGCCGTTTTCAACTGAAGGCTCTCAGCAGCAGAGATCAGCGACGCAGGTTAAGAAGCTGCTGGTTGATCTCATCAAGGTAGATTTGAGCTAATCCAGTCTGATTCAGACACTAACACCACTGTGGCTCAGCTCTGCTGCAGGATCTCCAGAAACATCACACTGACCTGCTGGAAGTTTCTCCACTCAGACACAATAATATTATGATCAGTAGGAGGATTCAGATCACTGAGTCTTTGCACAATAATAAAAATCTGTCTCTGGTTTCTTCGCCAGCTCCAGTCTGACTTTAACCAGATGAAATCCTTCAGCCAGCTTCATGGAGCAGAAACAGCCTTCTGCTGACTTTCTTCAAAAGGAATCAAATAATGCAGCTACTGTTGGGAAAAATACACAAAGTCGAAATTACAAAATATTTTTGTCTTTAATATCCTTCATCAACTATTGACAAAGAAATGTCACAATTTGATTACCGTAATCTGATTGGGAAATTCAAAATACATCTATGAAAATAAATGAGATCTGTTTGTCCCTGTATGTATGACGATGTAGTGTGTGTGCAGAGGATACCTTCGATTATTATAGAGACAAAAGCCTCTCATCTGACTTTCAACGGTACCACTGTCCTGCAACGATCGCATGCCTGCATGTCACAGTCAAACAAACTGATTATTGTCTGTTAATAAAAACGTGAAGAAATCCCAAACCATCCAACATAAAATAAAACCCTTATGCCTATCATTCCTATCACAGATAGACACAGCTTGTAATAGCTCAATGTTGGTTTGTGTTGCTTCATGTTGATGTGAAATATTTAGTTTTTAAATTGGTGTTTTTCTGACAAATATCCTGCAAGGAGCTCCCTGAAGTCACCACAGAGCTGTTAGGATTCCCTAAAAATTCAATATAAAGCTGTTTCCACTTCTCATCATTGATTTATGAAACCTGGCAGCTGAAGATGAATATGCTTCTGTTAAAATCAGGATACATCTCATTTTGCCTTCTGCTTCACAAAAGGTGAGCGACCACAGACTGTGGCTTAAGTGCCTTAAGCTGCAATACCACCGAGTGCCACTAGAGGTTAGCTCCAAATATCCTCTGGCTCCATAAACTCCCATTCAACTTCTCTCATAACATTCTCAGTCAATGCAATTTCTCCACGAGTTATCTCAGTGTTGTTAGTCAAATTAGCTAATTAGTTTTCTGGCGGTCCATCTGAAAATGATCCCTCATTAATTAGAAAATAAGCTTCAAAAAGATGTGTTTTTGGGGGCGTGTCTGTTTGATTGACAGGCCTGTGGTGCAGTCAGGTTACAACTATCGGTGGGCGGGACGTAGTATCGACAGGTTTCCAATCAGATCAGTCAGATGCACCGCTGGCTCCTCCCCCAGCTCGTCCAAATATGGTCACTTCCTGCTCCAAACCGCTCCGAACTAGGAAGATGGTGACGGACAGAATCTGAACTGGAGGCTTCATAACGTTCACAAACCAACGGGTGACGTCAATGCTGGTTGCTGCTTGCGTGTGACCGGGAAGGTGGTGAATTCAGGCAGGAGGTGAACTCCAATCACCAACACTGCACACAGAGTCACGGAAAATTATAGATGTGACTTCAAATCCACCTTAAATAATTACAGCGCCAATGCACCAAATTCACAAATGTGTTTCCGGGTGAGGTCGACTCTCTTTTGGCCTCCAGCTCGGTTTCTAGCTTCACCATTCACAACAGTGTATTAATAGGTGTCTCTCATACTGACTGGAGATGACTAAAAATGTGATCACCATCTCATGAGTAGATTGATTGATTGATTGATTGATTGATTGATTGATTGATTGATTGATAGATAGATAGATAGATAGATAGATAGATAGATAGATAGATAGATAGATAGATAGATAGATAGATAGATAGATAGATAGATAGATAGTTACTTACTTACTTACTTACTTTATTAATCCCCAGGGGGAAATTCTTTCGCTACAGCAGCATTTATAGATACAGGAAAGAAATAAAATAACAGTAAAAAATATTAAATATAAAAATGCACAGAATATACAATAAAATAGAATAAAATAAAATAGAATAATTAAATTAAAACTAACTCAACAATAGTGCAAAATTTGTATATATATTTTTTTATATTTAAACAACCAAGAAAAACAGACAACAGACAGCGGTGTTATTGTTGTGATGGATTTTGCCAGAGGTGAGTTATTGTACAGTCTTATTGCAGTGGGCAGAAATGATCTCTTGTATCTGTCCTTGTCATCAATCATAATTCAGTGTGTGTGTGTGTGGTGGTTGCAGAGCGTGTAAAGATAGAGCTTGCACACCGGCAGCGTGAGACGCGAGAGTCATGCTCGTATCACACCTCGCTGCTGTGGTGAGCCTCGTCTGTTCTTCACGCATGACGCAAGCGGTTCGAAGCAAAAATAGAAAGCACCTGCTGCCGCTGCTGTCGACATCAAACCTGCAACTTTACTCAAAACTGACACCATCCACTCGTCGATATATCTGAATTTTTTTTTTTTTTTTCTTCAACCATTTCAGCTATTGCATGTGAAAACAGTGGAAGCCACATGTTAGTATCCAGTCACAGCAGAAACCCAGTGTGGGTTATACTATGTTGTTAATAATTTAACAGGCAAAGCGGTATTTTTCCACCGTGCTCTTCCTCAGTGTCAAGGAGCCAAGCCTCTTATTGCTTCTGGCACACTTCGTAAGGCATTTAGCAAATGATTAACCTCAAACAGAACCTTCGTCAAATTCATCGATACTGTCTGCAGCTTCACCGTGAGCCTGGACCTCGTCTCGGTGTTGTCCAGTAGCAGACAGATGGTTCTGTTTGACCCCGGGTCAAACGCACTGCGGTTGTGTGGCGCTGGTGGAATAATGCACTTTGTCCTGTCGTGTTGTTCTTTGCTAGAGAGGCGAGTTCTGCCAGCTTCAGTTCTCAACGTCCTCGTTACATCACGACCACAACAGACGCAGTTAAAGAAACACGTGCAGGTTGGATTTACTTCTAAATTCAGGAACAAACTCATTTCCAAAACACGATTGGGATGTCATGACTGCAGGTCATGTGATCAAAATGTTATGCTGTGGGATCATTTTTGGAAGGAAAATCAGCACATCAATTTAACAAGAACTAGAAAACACGAGTAAAAACCAAACTTCGCTCAGGCTCGTTGAGGCTAGCTGTTAACTTCGGCGGACACTAATTGAACTCATTTCTTTCTGCGTTGTGCAATGTGTGAACTCATTTTGATGCAACAACACCTGAAGCATTTTAAGTTTCTCTGTTCTCTCTCCGATTTCCAGAGTTTGACACAAAATTTGAAGTTCACCCTCTGGTCATGTCCGCGGAGAAATCGGCGTGCAGACAGACCAGCGCTCACAAAAACGTGCGTCATTTTTGCGACAACGATATTCTTGACGACGCGACAAAATAGAGACAAATACGTGATTTTTAATTTTAATAACAAAATTTGAACAAAATAAGTGTAGTAGATTATATGTCAGCGTAAACGTAACGTTATGGCTTCAAATATTCATTAAAACCAACAAAAATGACCTGTTAGTTCTTTAGCTTGTGAACAGCAGTAACTCAAAGTGAGATTGAGATCCTGTGAACAGCGCTGAGGAGGATCTGGAGGTGCAGCGATGCAGGAGAGCTGCTGCTCTGTCAGGACGACGACCATCAGCAGCAGAGCTTCCAACTACTTCCTCACCGCTGTCGACACATTCAGAGATGTCGGGGTCGGATTTGATCAAGTTTATGATCGAGGTTTTTGCCGGTGTGAAACACAGAGAGGACGGAGGAGGGACGGAGGAGGGACAGAGGAGGGACGGAGGACAAACATCGCGACCGTGGACGAAACTCGCACTCTGCTGAAAACCTGCAGAATCCAGCGGCTCTCAGCCACGCTTGTTGTCCGATAAGCTGCAAATGTATGACATTCGGTACGAATGTCATGATTCCGCTGCGTAACAGAAAAAAATGATATCTGTATTATCGTGAACGATATGATATGGGACACCCCGAGCATCCACCTACGTAAAATTACAAAAACAATGTCTTTGCAGCCAATCAAATATCAGTTGTATGAATTACAGCTTGCTATAAATGAAATGTTTATTACAATAGATTGCAGCTGGTGTTCCAATCACTGTAAAATGATACAGAATACGCTTCAGAGAATCTACAAGCCTGCGCAACACTCAAGACCTTTGAATCCACTATAATTACTTTCTGCAGAGAAACGGGAGGCGGCAGCAGCACAGGTGACATTCAGATGGAAAATCATTGATTGCAACAATAAAAAGTCCCTCAAAGGTCCTTAAATCCAACTTCTAAACTTCGGCACAGTCCACTCTGAGCACACAAATCTGAAGTTGGTGTCCATTTGGCAAAACTGGGCTGTTATCCAACTCTGTGATTGGGAGCATCATGACACTGATAACGAGGAAGAATTTCCATTTTAAGATGTATTACAGATAACAGATCCCATGCAGGGACGGAAACTCCACACAAAACTGGAAAATAAAGGTTCCAGGCTTTTTACCGTGACATTATCTTCCTGTGCAGGAAGATAATGGCCCACATCCAGTGTTGACCGTTTCCAGGGTTTTTAGTGGGTCTATATGATAAGGTTTGACTCTATAATGTGAGGAAGTTCAGAGTTTATCCAGTGTTGGGTGTATGTACCTGAATCAGCATGCTGTTTGTGTTATCTGTACGTTTCCCTGGAGGACTAGAAAGGCCTTTTTCTTTTCAGATGTACTGAAGACTTGGACTGCGAAGCCAAAACCCCAACAAGCTGATGAATTTATGTATCTATAGTTTCAATGTCAAGCAGCTGGTATCAAGGTTGGGGGCATATAACACAAGAGATGTGTGCTACTGGCGGGCAAACGTAATGTTATAAGGTAGAATCAAAATGATTTAATATTATAAGGCTGATACCAACATGTTTCAGCTGGAAGTCTTCACTGAGCTGTAAGAACCCCAAGAAATGGCATAAATCATTATATAGATGTGATGATAGACAGGAAGCAGATGAAAATGATCTATCAAGGCAGATTAAAAACAAAAGAACTTTTTTTTTTTTTACATTAGATCAACAACAATAGAGTAAATGTCTGCGTTTGTATTTCACTTCAACATCCTGATGAATGCATCCAGACAAAATATGTTGGTTTCAGCTATGAAACATTTACCCGAAAATTCCAATCCAGAGCGAAATGAAACGATAAAACTCTTTCTTTATTTTGTTTTGTTGCTCTTTATTAAAGCTATAAATTTGTGATTAAATTTGTTCCTGTGGGTGTTAAAGGTTTCGGCCACCTGGGGGAAAAACTCCAGACAAATATCAGCCTGTTTAGCTGCTAAATGTTCCACTGAGTTACTTTCTGTGATTTTTGAATTTTCTTTATATGTATTCTATGTATTACTGCTGCTACCTGCAGCTTCAGTACAGCTCGCTTAAGTGAGCAGGAAAATGTGCAGTGAGGTGTTTTGTTGGGCTGAGATCTGGACACGACATGAGCCCGACGAACCTCTTAATGATCCCAATTCTCTGTTGGCCAAGTGATTATAAAGCATACCACACAGGTGCAGTGTCCTGATATAGATTCAGAAAGACAAGCTTTCGTATGTCACATTCCTAGAGCCCGGCAGCTTTCCAAAAAATGGAGATGACAATGCTGGTTGTTCTTGAACGATACTTTCTCTCGATACCAATTTCAGATCGCCTAAACGGATCACATGGAAGCTATTGCTAGATACTACAATTTACCAATGTTCCCTTAATGCCTCACATGCTATCAGTGGATGCTAACTAGTCAGCGCCACACAGAGAAGCCTCCAATCAATGCAGCGCACGCAAATCAGAAAGGGTATATGGCCAAAACTGAGTTTGAAAAGAGCGAACTAAGGTGTGTTATTGTAAGATTTAAGTTGAAACTGAGTTTATCTATGTGGACGCCCCGTCCACGTAGAGGAGGCCTGGTGCTGACAGACTATTGCTCACAGCGTCAGTTTTCTTCTTTGATGAAGGTGCGTGGCCACACCCAAAAGTTCGCAGTGAATTTGGGTCTCGTAACAAAAGGTTAATGTTGATGATGAGCATGGGGAAAAAAAAGTGTGGCTAAAAAGATTGAATCCTGCATAAACATTATAAGTTATGTGTTTTGAAACCTAAACATATTTGGGTGAAGCCTCAGTATCAAAGTTTGGTCTTGAATGACAAGGTGTTTTTTTTCATAGATAACGAAGGAATTCTCTCGGTGCCATAAAAGTACCAAAGTCCGGTATTCAGCACCCAGGAACCGGTCCCTTCAACCTGAGGGATGCAGCTTTCCATATTCAGAGCTTTTTCTGTACTGAATGAAGGCGAAGGCGCCTTGTTACATCTAAACCATCTTTAGGTAGTCAGGGATTATTTGTTTGGAAAGAAAACGGCTAAATATGTCATTTTGATGAACAGATATGAGCGTTTTGGGAATTTATTCAACGGCAGGAGAGGAACTTTAAAAAACCTTTTTGTCACTATAAAATGAAAGCAGCCATCTCTTGTTCTGTCAATGAAATACAGGCAATGTTATGATGTTTGTTAATCGGGCTGCAAATGAACTGATTTGGTGCAGCAGGGAAGCTGAAGCTGTAATTCTTCAGAGAACAAACTGAGCCTGTACTTGGTTGTTGGGTCGAAAGCTGCTGTGTTGTCATCAGGCCGTTCTGTAAACTAAGAACCGACGGTGTTAACAAAGAGAACAACCCTCCACCCGCTAACAGCTTTAAATGGATTCATTCACGCAGCCGTCAGAGAGGAAGGACAGTGAGCGAGTCCAGTTAATCATTGAGCTGCTGTCTGCTTACCGACACTCACATTAACAACCTGATGTGTGTGTGTGTGTGTGTGTGTGTGTGTGTGTGTGTGTGTGTGTGTGTGTGTGTGTGTGTGTTCAGTAAATACACTCGCTTGCACGCATACAATGTTGTGATGACATTATTAGAACAGAATGATGAAGACACAACAACACTTAGTACAACTGGATCGAGAGGATTGACAGACTGAAACTTTCTGTGAATATATTGCAGATGTTTTTTTTTCATGTCATGGTAGATTTGAGGTCCTTTAGAAACCGAACAAAAAGTGAACAGTTGTAAATTAAAAGATGGATTTCGAACCTCATGAATTCTTTCATTTAGTTAATATTTCATGGGAAAGGATGTTTGAATGTTTAATAGTTTTTCTGACATATTTCCTAATAATATGGATATTGTGGTTCTTTGAATCATGCTGACTTTGTACTCTCCACCTAAACTTTCCAGACAACGAGGAGACGGACAAAACAGATCAAATGGAAGAGGAGACTGAGAGGACGGAGGCAGACCACTGCTCTTCTGCTGCATGAGGAGGGAACATTTCTGCTGCAAATAATGACTTGTTGTTGCCAGACTTGAAACATCCCCATGTGGCCGTCTAGCTGGAACCATCAGTGAGTTCACCCGTTGATCTGTTATCGGCCGTTATGAAGCCTCCAGTTCAGATTCTGTCCGTCACCATCTTGCTAGTTCGGAGCGGTTTGGAGCAGGAAGTGACCATATTTGGACGAGCCGGGGAGGAGCCAGCGGTGGATCTGACTGATCTGATTGGAAACCTGACGATACTACGTCCCGCCCACCGATAGCTGTAACCTGACTGCACCACAGGCCTGTCAATCAAACAGACACGCCCCCCCCAAAACACGTCTTTTTGAAGTTTATTTTCTAATTAATGATGGGATTATTTTCAGATGGAGTGACGTTAACTAACAACACGGAAATAACTCGTAAATAACTTGAAATTGTATTGAATGAGACTTTTATGAGACTAGTTTAATAAGAGTCTATGAAGCTGGAGGCTCTTTGGAGCCAACCTCTGGTGGCACTCGGTGGTATTGCAGTTTAAGGCACTTCTGCATCGGCCTCATTTTTCAGAGCCGGAAACTACGAACACTTTTATAAACAGTCTGTGGCTGCCATGGATGAGAGTATTCCCAGCTGTGGACCTACAACTATTCAATGTGGAGCTTTGATGAAACATTTCTGTAGATGATGTTTCATCTCCCCAAAAATCATCTGGAAGAACTGCAAACTGAGCTCTGTCTGCTCCCCCGAGGTTTTCCATTAATGAGAAGGTTGGTAGTTTGATCCCCGAGTTCTCCTGTCCACATGCTGAAGTGTCCTTGGGCAAGACAATGAACCACAAGTTGCTCTGGATGGTGTGTGAATGTGTAAAGCAAATTGTAAAGCGACTGCAGTGATAAAGCTGTTTACCTCGGCTGAATGATGCGTCTGCACTGTGACTTTAATTCTGAATCTACTGGTTTCATCAGCACATTCATCAAAGCTGCTGTGGCTCAACATGTGTTAAAATCATTCATTTTAAAACAATCTAACTTGTAATAGGAGATGTGTTACTTAGCAGCAACAATCAGTTCTGCCGAATAATAATCCTTTATGCTCACTTTAAATCACAGTTTGATAGGAATCAAATCATTTTATCACCTCATTCTTTATTTAACGGAGTGCGTCTGACGTCCGACATTCATCTGTTCACATTTTTTTTTTAAAAACCTCCTTTTAGTCCAACTGTCTGAAAGTTATGAACAAACAACAGCAAAGAGTCCATCCTCAGAAATAGTGAGAGATTCAAGGAAACCCTGAAAGATTTAGACCAAATGTAGAAACAAAACACTGATGACTTGAATTATACACTTCAGATTAGCATCAATGATCATCCTGACAAAGAAGATAACAATGTTTTTTTTTAACCGTATAGACCTACTTTGATAAATCACTACAATGTCTGGTAGAAATCTCTTTAGCTGTGGCTGCCGGCCGAACTTAACATAACAGGTGAGTCGTCCCAGACGAAGATCCCGAGGAGCAAAATGACCATTTCAGGTGGCTAATTTCTGTGTTTACTTTTGTTCAGAGTGAAAACAAGCGTTTGAAATGATTCATAAAAAAAAATTGGATTTCTGGAAAGCTGTATGGAGCTCTCACTATTCGCCCCAATATTCACGTATTTGTGTGACTCCTTGCAGCCTTGAATCTCTACAACAGAAGTGGAGAGTGCAAAGTAAGCATGACCCACAATATCCACACCAATGGCTGAAATAAACTGGAATTATCGTTTAGGTTTTGAGCAGCACACAAAGCTTGTGCAACCATGTTTCTACCGTTCCTCTAATAATTAGTTCAAAATCAGTTTTAAAGATATTTTATACACCACCATCACTGCAGCAGCTTTTCCACCTGCCTGAATCAAAACCTATTGATCGACCTGTTGATCGACCTATTGATCGACTTCAGACTGAACAGACGAGCTGCGAGGATCTTTAATCCGAACAAAGAGGTGTGACCACAACGTATTTTATATCTTATCATCTTAATTCCTCAGGCTCCTCGTAGCCTTTCTGTATTTCTGAGCTCATACGGTGTGCAGACGGAGATCCTCAGGCAGATATCTTTTATCAGAGCGACTGCAGTCGGGGTCCCCGGGACCGCCTGGAGACATCAGACTGATGTCTGGGACTTCTTTGAAATCTCTTCTTAAAACACACTTTTATCACAGAGCCGACTGATTTTCCTTCAGGTCGTTTTTGTTGTATTGGTTTTATTTGTTTCAACGGCTACAGTGAATATGAGTGTCTTATTATTACATCAGCTATTTATCAAGAAATGGAGTAAGAAATATGAACGTTGAACAATGAACGCTGTCACCATCATGACAGACAACGTATTGTTGTTCTGGTGCAATAAAGAGGGAATATTCCTCGTGATTATTCACTCACTCCACAGGAGAAGGGAAATATGTCTCAAATTAATCTTTTGTCTTCTTCTTCAAACGGCCTCAGGGAGTTTGTTTTCTCTCTAAGAGCTGATGGAAGCGGACACATTTTCTGTGCTCTGCACCAACATGTGAATCCGTTTAAAGGAACTCCAGAGCAAAGAGGGATTATCAAGCAACAGGTGGACAATACTCCGCCGCTCCTCACCTGCACTGATGATTGGAGAGGGACAATCAGCTCTGCCTCCTGATTGGACAACCTTAGCCGGACAGTGACATCAGCGCATCGGACAGAGTCGCCCGATCGATGCCGAAGCGTCAGTGAGCGCTCGGTGATCAGATGAGTTCAGACAGGGCGGCGGGTCACTGAAGTCAACATTCCCACCAAGAATCCCGCGGTTTATCTTAACGCTCGGCTCCAAAGAGTCATCGTCCTCACGCATGAACGTCATCGCACCCAGCTGGTGCTGTTCGCTCAGCGGCCAGCGACACCATCTCCACCTCTTAACACAGCTGCTTCAAACAGCGGTACTGTCTGACCGCATACTCCTCATTTAAACTGCGGAAATTTATATCTGGATTATTATTATCATTTAAGCAAAGTTATACTTGAGACGTTCAATTCGAATGGATTTTAATGTCTGTTTAATGATCATAGTGTGAAATCATAAGGATGATATTTACCAAGTGCAAACTGAAATAAATGTCCATTATTTATATTATTCCTTAATTTTGTGATTACGTCTTAGTTCATTTCTAACAATATGTTCTATGGCTGCAAATAATTATTTTCATCATTAAATAATCTGTCAGTCATTTTTCGATGAAACCTGAAAAAATATGACATACGTTTATAAAGGTGACATCAACCATCAGTTTACGGCTATTTGACAAATAAGAGTAGAAACTTCTCACATTTTGAAAGCTTTTAAAAAATGTTTGGAATTTTGGCTGAAAAAATTATGAAAACGATGAACTGAAATTGATGTCGATTATCATTCTGTCAGTTCACTAGAGGATGAATTTTTTTTCAGCTCTACTATAATGGATCAATCATTAAACATGATACTCTTTTACTTTTAGTACTTACTTTAGTACTTTTCCTCCCGTAGATGGGTTGGGATTTAAGTTTTCTACATTTCCACCCCCCACAGACACAACTGCAGACTCTGATGAGCAACAACCATTTCTGACATATCCAGCTTCACTTCTGGAGAAACCGTCACGTCGTCCATCTTTGTCTGCAGTCTGTGGTGGGAACGCTGAGGTACGGTGGGTCAACGGTCTGCACATTCACATTCACTTTCACACACCAAAGACAACACAGCAGCCACGGGTTCAGCGTCACAGGTTCAGCGTCATGCTCAAGGACACTTCAGCGTGTGAACTTGAGATGCAACCACCAACCCGCTCTACCATCTGAGCCGCAGCAGGTTGGACTGGAGAGACAGTAGAGAGCTGTCCAATCCCATGAGCTCAAACATGACCCAAAAAAAAAATCTTAAACAGCCAATTAGAGAGTAGCCTCAGGTCACCTGCTTCCAAGGAAGGAAGTACATCCACACTGATGTGGATCCTCAGTTGGTGTGTTCGCTCTTTGATTTTGTCCCAAACTTCAAAAGTTTTTAATCGAGCGAGAGAGAAGCAGCAAAGAGTTACATCTGAGACTGAAACAGACCTGGTTCCCCTTTTTGGGACAAATGACAATTAACTTTGTTCATCTTATTTTGCAACCAGGCTGAGTTTACATTGTGGATATTTTAATGTCCAGTATTTTAGACCAAATGTATTTTCATATTTTATTTTTCAAAATTCAGTTCCAGGCCAAACTTTAAAAAAGAAAATTGGCTATGGAAAAGCAAATGACACAGTTGTCCAGTTTATTATTTTTTATTTAGCTTTGGGGGGCTGATCAGTTCTTAAAGTCTTGTTGAGAAGTTTAGTTTTAGTTGACCAGATGTTCACGTGTGTCTTTGGAGTGCGCCTGCTGTCACGTGACCCATCTTCCGCTTGTTCAACATTCAACTTAAGTCACACGTCATTAGGTTGCGCTGCTTCCTGCCACGGTTTAAAACTAGTTCTATCTCAGATAAGTGTTGGATTTATAGTTTAGTGAAGAGCTGCCGCCATATTAATAAAACTGTCCACACTAACATCCATGTTGCACCATCTCCACCCAGCTGCTGGAAACAAAGTCAGCGTCTCCACAGCTCAGTGAGCGGCTGCTGTGTGTGTGTGTGTGTGTGTGTGTGTGTGTGTGTGTGTGTGTGTGTGTGTGTGTGTGTGTGTGTGTGTGTGTCTGCCCTCTTACCTCCGAACAGATGAGGCGAGAGGTGTGCTGGTAATGATCCGATCATCAGCCGGGGACCTTCGCGCCCTCCGCCGGAGCGCTCCCTGTCCGCCGCCTCCTCCGGGCTGCTGCCGCCGGACTCCGGCGAGCTGTAGGCTCCGCCGCTGTTCGGAATGTTGATGCCGGACTGGGGTCTCGCACCTGAGCCCCCGGAGCCCCCGGAGCCCCCCACAGACCTCGTCCTGGCCCCGAGTTGCTGGCTGGTGCTGGACGTGGCCCCGGTGGCCCCGGTGGCCCCGGACGCGTGGAACCTCACGCCCCCGGCGGCAGCCCTGCCGACGTTACCGCCGGTGCTGGTGGACGTGCTGGAGGGCAGGTCCGAGCCGGAGTATGCTCTGGTCCGTCCGTTAGCAGTCGGGCTGCTCTGCTTTGCCCCCATGTTAACCTCCACTGGCTCGGCTTGAAATATTTAAGAGGCGCTCTGCGTGCCGCTGCGGGACAGTGCGCCAGGTTTCCGCCCGAGGCAGACGACTTTACGGGACAGACGTCCTGGAAGAAGAGCAGGAGGACAAACTCTGCGTCGCTACGATCCCATCGAGATCAGCAAAATGCCAGTCAGAGAAAAGTTAAACGCGCCGTCTGTGACACAAGCAGGAGACGTGAGGAAAAGTTCAGCAGCCGTCACCATCGTGTCCGTCGGGGAGATTTGAGGTCGCGCTGCAGGTACCGTGGATCCGTCCTCGTCCGCTCCGCTCCGGTGGAGCCGCCGTGCTCAGTGTCTGCTCCGCCATGGCTCGTGAGCAGCGTGAAGGAGTGAAGAGCCGGGCTCCTCACACCTCCCCGCCTGACAACACATTGCTTAAAAGGAGGAAGTGATGGAGGAGAGAGTCCTGCGCTATAAACCGTTTGATCAGCGGCAGCGAGGAGACTCGTTGCGCAGGCCAGCCGCCAAACTGGCTGGGCTCACGGAGACTTCCGCTCCGACCTTCAAAATAAAGCCATTGCGGCGTTTTAAGTTCCCACTGTAATGTAGAGTCCACCAACCTGACACAAACACGATCTCAATTTATAATCTAATATATTTTCCGGTTGCATATCTTGTCTGTTCTCTTTGTCTGCGGTGTGTGTGCTGTTCACCACAGACAGCAGGTCTGACAGTCATAATGACAAAACTGGTATTCACAACAGATGACGTGCATGCATAAAAAAAAAAAATAATAATTGTATTTTACTTTCTCCAACTGACTTTTAGACAAAAACACAACACAACAGTTTTGGTCTCTATGAATAGAAGACACTACAGAGAATAAGTCTCATCCGTATCAGTGTGGTCTGAAGAACTCCAGCAAAAAATTCATGTTTACTTTTGCCACATCAAAATTCTAAATTAAATAGCAGCCTTATAAAAATGAGTCAGTGACACTGATGTTACTGAATCTTGCCCCATGTTGTGTTTTAATACAGGGTTAAAAACTCCCAACTTGGTGTAGGTCCTCCTCAAATATATGAATGCAAATAAAACTGAGGTCCAACAGGAGCTGTGATGTCATGTAATCAAAATCACATGACTTCTCAAATGACCAATCATAGGTGCAGTTATCCTCTAATAGGAAGCACACCATGTGAAGACCACCTGAAGGAAAAGACATTGTGTTTCCACAAAATGAATGTAGTAAAACATTCTTGCACGTTTTTTTTTTTTTTTAAATCAGGATTTTATTTATAGCATGTTTGCCATAAATAAAGGAAAAGATGTTGCCCCAAATTACCCCAAGAGCGCAGCGATGACTCATCCGAGAGGTCACAAAAGACCCCACAACAACATCCAAAGAACTGCAGGCCTCGCTTGCCTCAGTTAAGGTCAGTGTTCATGACTCCACCATAAGAAAGAGACTCGGCAAAAATGGCTGCATGGTAGAGTTCCAAGACCAAAACCACCGCTGAGCAAAAAGAACATTAAGGCTCGTCTCATTTTTGCCAGAAAACATCTTGATGATCCCCAAGACTTTTGGGAAAATACTCTGTGGACTGACGAGACAAAAGTTGAACTTTTTGGAAGGTGTGTGTCCCGTTACATCTGGTGTAAAAGTAACACCGCATTTCAGAACAAGAAGATCATACCAACAGTAAAACATGGTGGTGGTAGTGTGATGGTCTGGGGCTGTTTTGCTGCTTCAGGACCTGGAAGACTTGCTGTGATAAATGGAACCATGAATTCTACCGTCTACCAAAAAATCCTGAAGGAGAATGTCCGGCCATCTGTTCGTGACCTCAAGCTGAAGCCAACTTGGGTTCTGCAGCAGGACAATGATCCAAAACACAGCAGCAAGTCCACCTCTGAATGGATGAAGAAAAACAAAATGAAGACTTTGGAGTGGCCTAGTCAAAGTCCTGACCTGAATCCTATTGAGATGCTGTGGCATGACCTTAAAAAGGTGGTTGGTGCTGGAAAACCCTCCAATGTGGCTGAACTACAACAACTCTGTAAAGATGAGTCGGCCAAAATTCCTCCACAGCTGGAAAAGACTCATTGCAAGTTATCACAAACGCTTGATTGCAGTTGTTGCTGCTAAGGGTGGCCCAACCAGTTATTAGGTTTAGGGGGCAAACACTTTTTCACACAGGGCCATGTGGGTTTGGATTTTTTTTTCTCCCTTAATTATAAAAACCTTCATTTAAAAACTGCATTTTATGTTTACTTGTGTTATCTTTGACTAATATTTAAATTTGTTTGATGATCTGAAACATTTAAGTGTAACAAACATGCAAAAAAATAAGAAAACAGGAAGGGGTCAAACACTTTTTCACGCCACTGTACTTCCTCATACAGCAGCTGCAGCTGTGCTGCTTTCAACGTTGTTAGTTTTTTTTAATTATAATTTGCTCCTCGTTTTTAAAATATGTCACTGCTGTCAGTACACGTGTCCATGTTTGTGATTGGTCAGATGCTGCAAACTCCTCCTCTTCTGTGAACGCGCTCTGAGCCTAAAGCAGAAAGCCTGAGATAACAGAGGAAGCTGAGAACCACCGTCGTAGTACAGATTATCTCTGACTAAGAGTTTCCACTTTGTTGAGCAGCTCAGCCAAAGAAAGTCTGCCAATGTTGAACTTGCTTCGTAGTACATCCATCTGATTTAAAAAAAAAAAAAAAAAGACATACACTGAAGGAACTTCAAAACCGACTTCATTCTTCAAAGATGATAAATTAACCATGTGGCTATAAAGCCAGCAACAGTGTTGCAATAGTGCAAAACAATAGTGTTGACAGTACATTTGTCTTGTTGTCGTGTTCATTTCAGCTTCAGACCAACGCAATGACTCATTTTGCTCAAGACTTATTACACATTTATCTTTAAGTCAGTTTTATTCATATAGTACATTTAAAAACAAAATAGGTTGACTAAAGTGCTGTACAACATCAGACAGAATCAAAACATATTAGATAAAATTGAGACAAATTAAGCCATCATATAAGTAGGAAAACACAAATTATAAAACGTTTAAAATTCCTTAATACTGAAAAAAAATTGTATTTAAATTGTGACTAATCTAGAAATGACATAAATAATAAATAAGTTTCAACTGAGATTTGAACACTTTGAGTGAAGCTGATGTGGAGGGGGGAGCTCCTCCAAAGCTTCAAAGTTGGCACTAGTCGGGGCGTAAATCAAAACGAAACCTTTCGGTACACCAATAGTGAAAGATTTATGGGGTCAGAGGACAAGGGTAATCACCAATGTTAATATTTAAAACCAGTTAAGAGCAGTGTCACGAATACCAATGCACTGCTCGAGACGGGAGATGAGAAACACACGGTCCACTGTATCAAACACCGCAGAGATCCGGTCGTACAAGGACAGCTAAATCATCAGCAATGAGAAAAAGATCATTCAAACAACATTAAACAGGCAGATTTAGTTCCTGTAATGGGACTTAAAACCAGATTGAAAAACCTTGCAGATGCCGTTATTACTTGTTAAAGACTAGTTGCTGGAAGAAAACTTCTTTATTACTTTACTACGTTATAAACAAGTATTGCCCATCGGTTGCATGCCTCCGCTGAACCACTCTAGGTTGTAGTCCATCCATCCATCCATCCATCCATCCATCCATCCATCCATCCATCCATCATCTTCCGCTTATCCAGGATCGTGTCGCGGTGGCAGCAGGCCAAGCTCGTTGGCCCAGACTTCTCTGTCCAATGCAACATTTTCCAGCTCATCCTGGGGGATCCCGAGGCGTTCCCAGGCCAGCTGGGATATATAATCCCTCCAGCTGTTCTGGGTCTTCCCCGGGGTGTCCTACTAGTTGGGCGTACAAAACCTCCAGTGGGAGGCGCCCAGGAGACATCCTGATCAGATGCCTGAATCACTTCAGCTGACTCCTTTCGACACCAAAGATTTTTGAGATAGAAACCTCGGGGGAATGTTACCAATTGAGTAGACTATTTGACATAAATGCCACAAGAATCAGACCGGCGGATAGGACGGATTTGAGGTCAATTCATTGTAGAAGAATGAATTTTCCAGCTAGGAGGGAGGCCCGCTCTACACTGTCCTGCTGTGATTACTTGCTTCAGTATCAATGAACTGGTCCCTAACCCTACTCTTAATCCTCCCACAACATAACAATTGATCACAACAGAACTTTCCTCCCGCTGATCCAATCTAGCACTAGTCAAAAGAGTATCAGCAGGCTGTGAGAAGTGCCAGTGCACAGCAAAATGTAGAAGAGTCACTACTGTTTAATGGTTTGTAGCTCATTTTAAGCATTGGATAGAACAAGGTCAGTGTGTGACGCTGCTCAGGACCTGGATCTGCTCAGGATTAAATGAGTCATTCACTATTGGATTAAAAGGACAACACACATGAATATTTAAATCAACAAGGAATACAATGCATATTTTGGCATAGTTGTCATATTTTGGCATGCAGGGAACTTTTTCTATCAATGCATATAATTCAATCCCTTATCTTCCATCTTGCTGGGTACTGAGAGTTGGGAGAGGACATTTTGCAGTCGACTCTTGTGCCAAGTCATTTACTCTGTATTTTACATAACAATTACACTGAGCAGGGCAGAGCCGTGTTTATTCTGCTCAACACAATGTTGAATATCACTCTGCAGAACCGAATTAATGCACTTATTTTGAAAATCAAAGGGATTATTTTGGGTTGATGGTGCCTAAATATGAAGGCTTGATAAGCAGAATTTACGTGTCTGGTGATGTCAGCAGTAAAACAAGGCCGAAGTGTCTCATACATTTATGGTCTTTCTCATTTAGATGTAGCATTATCATAAGGACCTTATTTTACTGCCTTATTTCGTGTCAAACTTTAAGGCCTGCACCTGAAGAATTTTGAATGATCACAAGTATTCTCTATGAAGTAGAATTTTGTTTAATTGCTCGATGAAATGGAAGCACAATAGTGGCTTCAGACGTTATGAAGAACAAATATGATGACATCTACTCTATGTCCAAAAATATCTTAAAGAGCAACTGAATCCGTAATTATTAAAAATGATTAACTTCTACTTTTATTTTTTTTTTATGTTTGTATCACAAAGATAAAAGGACAAAATTGCAATGATACTTCTGCCAAAATGCTATCCTACTGCTAAAGCTGCTACACAGACATTTATTTTTTTCTTGCAAATGCATGCAAAGCGGAGTGGAAATCTGACTGCAAGTAAAATTGCTGCACAACAACTGGACGCATAACAATAAAACTAATTCCCAAATGCAAGCAGCAGAGGAATGCTGCGATGCTCTTTACACCATCCTCTAAATACACAAAATCTCTGTTTGCAACAGGTTGTGTTACCAGGAAACAGCAGGACAGCAGTTCCCTTATTGGAAGCTTCAGTTCAATCCTACTGAGACACATTTCACCTCAACTTTCTACCTGGAGACAGTGTTTGTGATGAATCTGATTGGTCAACAGTGCCCTGGTTTGGTTTTGGTGAGACATAAACCACTAAATAAGTGAAAATGAAATGTTGGATCTGCAGAAAGCTTCAGTTATGGCTCCTTCAGGGTTTCCAAAGGCTTTGAAATGAGCTTCTGTCAACAATAGTGGTGTCATTGTGGAGACAGCAGAGGTCAGACAGCCGGGGGGGAAGGTGAGTGGGTTTCTCAACCTCGGCAGCGTTAACTTTCTAATCTCCTCTGTCTGGAAATAGCCCGGGTTAACTGCTGATCGATGGCCGTGGCCTCCATCAGCGCCTGCATAATGAAGAGGAGGACGAGGAAGCTCAGCAGCCATGCTGCAACGCCACGATGACATCAGTGTTAATGGGTTGTTTGTTTTAATGAACTGTCTGTGTGGTCGTGTTAGTGAGGTTCTGTTCCAGCCCCTGATGGGGGATCCTGAGGTGTTTTCAGATGAGATGTATTGTTAATGTGGTTTAAATTTGAATTTAATCACTGCAGCTTGTTCTGGGTCGAGGCCGAGGTCTCCACTTGTGCCCAGACACTCTCCCGGAACCCACACACCCGACAGAGAAATCTCATTTTGGCCATTTGAACTGGAGACCTCATTCTTTCAGTCACAAAGAGCTCCTGACCGGAGATGAGGGTGTGAACATGGATTGACGAGCGCATTGAAAGCTTCACCTCGTGATTCAGTCACCTCTGAACTGCAATGGCCTATCACAACACTGCCGACGCAACCATCAACCTCTCAGTCTATTTCCACTACATTTGTCGATAACAATGGATAAGACCTTGTGATACTTAAACTTAAGGTGGGAACATGGAGGCATGACCTTAACATCACAGACTCCATTTGTGGATGTGTGTGGATGTGTTATTTTCAAATAATATTGTCATCTTGCAATCCACACACAATCCACAAAAAAGCACTTGTATCTACAATGAATTACAATTAAAATTGTTGCCTAATGCTGTGCGAATATACTTCAACTATTAAATATCCCTGAAGGCAGATAACTAGCATTTAGAAAAGAAAGAACAGTAGGATCACTGTGTCAGGAAGACATTAAAACATCCAAACATTTCATCATCTGGAAGGATGTGGGACCAGGTCTCTGAGAATCATGATCTTTACGTGATCTGATCCCCTCTTTGACCAAACTGAGCCAAACTTCAAGGTGAGGACCGTAAATTACCAGGCACCTTTTCAAATCCTTCACTTCATCTGCGATAGATCATCCCGTTTCTGAGAGGAGGACTTCAGGTTGCATCATGGACGGTCTGTTCTGCCCAAGTCACAGCTCAACATTACATCATTCATGCATCACAAATCCTCTTCCTGTGTCTCTGCTTGTGAAGTTAAAGTGTTTATGTTTCCATCATAAAATGTCGTTTTTGAAAGAATCAGGTGCTGGTTGCTCCATTTTTAACAGGATCCATCATGTAAAAGCAGCACACTGGCTCCCCCTGCTGGCAGACAGATGACACTACAGCTCAGCAACTACGGGATTTCAAAGTAAAAGAAAAAAAAAGTAAAAGCAGTAGTGGAAAAGGACTCAGACACTGATTTAACCACATGTGCCAATAAAAACAATAACAAAATACTGCACTGCAGGTACAAATATTACTTAAATATTATGAGCAAAATGTTTTGAAGGGATTTCATGTAAAAGTAGTCTGCAGTAAAATGGTCCCCGTGACTGGTAGTGAGGTATGTCACAAAGCACTATTAATGATGTGTTACTAATGTATGAAGACTGTATTAAATGATTCGATTTTATATGAAGGCCCTTCCAAATCTGTATTACATGCTGAACATGATGTGCTTTCTCCGCTGTCTGTGCATTTGCCACGACTGCATGTTGTTTTTAATATCTCCTTTACACTGATATCACTGATATTGTGATTCTTTTTCTCCCCCTCTTTGTAAAGTGCATTGGACAATATTCCACTGTGATTATCGACTGTAAATACAATTTTAATTGAATTGAAATAGTTGCTAGCCAACTAAATAGTAAATATTTGGTGATGTTATAAAATCTTTAAGGCAGTTATTTGTACATTTACAACCCTTTAACTTGGAATGAATTTGCAGTTGTAGGGAGAAAGTTTAACATTGGGTTAGCCTGTGATTAGACAACTCCAAGAGGACACAGAAAACTGAGAGTCACTGTCTTCTTATTAATACTACTACTACTAATTTTATTTCTATGGCGCTTTTCAAAAACAAGTTACAAAGCGCTGTACATTTAAAACACAAAATGCAACAGTATAAAATATAATGATAAAATAAGAGTACAGTGCATTGCAGCAATCTAAACGGGATGAGATGAAAGCATGGATTACTGTTTCTAGGTTATTGGGGAACAGAAATGAGATTTTTCTGAGTTGAAAAATGCACGATGGGACAATAGAGTTGATGTGCTGGTCAAAATTGAGATGGTTGTCAAAGATTACGCCGAGGTTTCTGCAGGAGGAAGTAATGTTAGCTGAGGGAACTGAGATGGGAGGAAATATAATTTTGGGATAAGTCTGGACATATAATGATAATTTCTGATTTCTCTGAATTTAGCTATAGAAGGTTTGATGCCATCCAGTTTTTTTGGTCATTGGTCCCTAAATCAAAATTAAAATGTGATATTAACGTGATCAGAGTTTACATTAAATAAATCCCCGTCAAGTTAATAATCTTTGTTCCACAAAACAGTTGAATTGTTGTTGTTTTTTCTACAGTGCAGTACTTATTTTCTTTTTTAAGAAGCAGTGTCACCATCGGCTCAAAGCTTGTGACAAAGAGGAGGCGAGACTTTAAATGTTCAGCTTTATTTAAAATGAACGACTTTAACCATAAAGGAAACATGAGGTGTGAAAATTAGCATCAGGGGTGAGTGTAATGCCTGGATGGGTGATAAATGTGTGTTGAAGGTTGGAACGAAAAGTTCAACCAAACCAGGAGACGTGGAGTTTTGGAGAGAGAGCTGAAACCTGCTGATGTTTGTAGCTCTGGTAGAGACCAACACAGGTGACACCACTTCACCTTAGAGCCTCCCTGACGCAAGCTCATGCAGGAAGAGGCCACATGAGCCTCACTAGTTACAGGGCGTAACACAGATGTTTTCATTTGCCACCAAAAAGGCTGTTTAAAAGATTCAATAAGGTGTTTAAACATGTAAAGGGTTACTTCAGGACATACGGTTGCTGCTTACTTTGTCAGTTGTATTCTCAACTTGAAACTTGAAATATACCACACACTATGGGTGTTTATTTGCTTTCATGTAATAGCTTAGACTGTATAATCCTGATTATGTCAAAGTGTGTTTTGAATTACTTGTCTGAATTCTTGTTGTCTGATTTCAGTCACAACACGTTCCTGCAAATGTTTCAAAATAAAAGCTTTGTTAAGACACAAAAGATTTCTGTCTGCTGAAAGGCTAGAGGGCTTTTAATTTGAAACACATACAGGAAGTGTGGAGTTTCTATAAACCCTTCACTAACAAGGAAAACAGTAACTGATCCAAAGGAGGTCTGGAGACATTGTGATTAAATTAATATATCTTGGATGTCAATATGAAAACTTTGACCATTCCCTTTGTTTTATTGGCTCTCCTTCATGTCACACTTTAGAGATGACTGATGTTCAACCACTTTAAAAAAAAAAAAAAAAAATCGGCTTTAAATGAAGTTCAACCAGATCAAGATAACTGAAATTTGTATTTCCTCACTTGGTATGCTGGTACAGCAGCATTACACCTGCCCATAATTTAAATACCCTTTCAGGATACCTTCTTGGAAAGAGGAGAATCTTGTGAGCTTCAAATGTCAAATATATAAATAATGACCTCTGATTTTTTTTTAAATTCCCAACTCTAATCTAGATGATAAAATCGTGTCAGACAGAAGTCCTTTCCCCTGTTGTCTCCTCCAGCTCTGTCCTCTAACAGATCCAACCTGAGGATGAAGTGTCCAACATAAAGACAAACATCCTTCAGGCTGTGGCGGTCAGTAACCTCACAGACACCAGAGGGCTGAAAACACCTGAATGAACTCCTGCAGCGAATGTAGAGAAATCTTTCTGAGGCTGAGCCCAGAGCACACGTGTGTGTCTTTCAATGACAGACCACCAGGTGGCAGTGTTGCTCTGATAAAATGAGCTCTGTCTCCGGTACAGAGACTGTGTTTAGTTGTCCCTGTTTTAAAGTGCTGCAGCTGATAACATCTCAGTGTTGATGATGTTAGTGTGTGTAGATAATGTGTGTGTTTCACTATAAAAAATAAAGGCATGAGTCACACACAGCTGAGAACCTGCACAGTATTAAACTCAACATGTGACATTATTAAAACTGTTATTATAATTTACTTACATAAATGGAATACATTCGTCTTCGTCATGTGGTGTAACAGCATTGATTTCCCCGACAGCACATCTAAATCTTCACAAATTACGCTTCTGTTGGTCTGAATGTGGAGACATGTTGATAACAAACCAAAGACCTCCTGCATGATTGCTCCCTTTGTGACATGAAATCTTAGCAAAGTGCTGTTTGCTCATACATGTAAGTTTCATGCACAGCAGGGGTCTCCGTGGGGTCTCTACAGGGTGTCTGTAATTCTGAAGCTGCTCCTCCTCGGCTTTATTCATCATACTGCTCTACATGTTTAGTGGAGTATCACTGCTCTTCTGTAGTCCTGCTCCCCTGCTGTTTGGAGACACTGCATTCATGCATCCAGGGTTCTCAAATAAATACATGTCTAATCCTGGATTGAGTATGTATCACCATTTAAATCAGACTTGAATTAAACTACACTAGTTCCCTTTATTTCTAACATATATGAGGTAAGACACCCCAACTAATTAACTTATTTGATATCATTTCATTCTATTTATTTTATTTTTCTTTCAACTGTCTTTCTTCTATTTATTTATTTAATTATTTTCTAAATTGTGTTTTGTAGACATTATACTGTATGCCTGTATGTAAATGTGCAGATGGACATATATCAGTACACTTATGTGTGTATGTACACACACATATGTCTATGAGGTGGGCTGTAGGCTGATGCTTTTGTTTAGTTGTTTGGTGTTTGTTTCTATCAATACTCAAAGTCAACTTTAACGTCAATCCACCATATGTACAAAGATCGAAATATTGTTTCTCACAGTCCCACGGTGTGCAAAATAAAAAGATAAAACAGGAAAAGTATAAATATGTAACAATATAAACAGAGAACAACCATAGTGACGCTTAACTGCAATATATATATATATATATATATATATGTACAATGTAGTGCAAATACGGGTCCATAGTCTTCCTCTCTTTGCTTTTATTGTGAGAAGGTGGGTGGAACATGATGGATAACCGGTTTTCTGTATTACACCTATTTGTTCCAAATGAAAAGTAAAATACCAAAAAAAAAAGAGCCTGCATTACTCCAATTACCCATAATGCAAATTGACTGCTAACAGTGTGCTCACAGTCTTCAGTTCGAACATCGACCGTAGATACAGATGGACGTTGAGAGCTGTGATGTCATCCATTGCCTGGCATTGGAACCCGTTTGAAGCCCAGAACTGCAGCTCATGGTTCGCGCCCTCTTCTGTGTTTGGAGCCACAATTTTCCACTGTGGAAACACACCCTGCTACCTCGGACTGAATTACCTCACTGGGACCAACGACTAGTCCACACCCGGGCCAATGTTTACTTTACATATTTCTAACAGGACAGGTGGAAACACAGCAGAGATACATGTCTAAAAACAAAGCTCAAAAAAATCTGAAACGAGTTCATGAGACAAACAGGGGAGCCAACTGTCAATAACCAAACAACTCCATGGGAAGGTTCAAGTTTAGTAATTGAGATCACCATAAAAAAAAATGACTTTGATTCTCCTAGAATGGGAGTTTTTTGGAGTCAGGGTAATTTGCAGCTGCTACACAATTAAATTGATTTAAAATCAACATAAATGCACAGGAATGTACAATAATCAAATTCAAAACATTTTCTTGTCTTCAAATTCGGATTTTCTGCTTTATAATTAAAGGCCTCCGTTTTTTTTGAAAGCTGCAGCAATATAAATAATGTATGCTGCCGCGCACGTGAACAACTTTGGACCTCTTTTTGGACACATTTTCCCTGTTCCAGATGACATTCTTCCCCGAATACACTAACAAATAGTACTCTTACATCTTAGGACTCTTACTTGTGCAGTGCTTATATTTTGACAGGGTAGTGTTGTTTCATATCAACGCTGCTGTTCTGCACTGACAGGAAATAAACTCACCCTCCAAAATATCTGCAGCTTTAATTATTTTACCCAGAAATCATTCGTGTTTTACACACTCAATAAACACACCGATTCTTCTGTTAGTACACAAGTCCATTTGGACCACAGCACTGGCGGGTACCTGCTAGACAGACATAGTGGAGCTGGAAATGCTAAATTTGGTAATATGGGAATTTGTCCTGTGAATGTACCATACAACTGACGGATGTAAACAAGAAGAAGCTGAGCAGAGCTCAAAGTCCCTCTTGTATTGATAAAGCAACTAAAAGTCTCCTTTTTCCTAATGATAAACTAAATTTAAAAGCTCCCATGTGTGACGTCTTGACTCACCTCAACTGATGAGCCACCACAGCAGCTTACTAAATGCTAAATGTAAAATAAAGAAGAAATCTACACTTATAAATATTATACAAACAATGAATCAAATAACTGTATTCACAGTTGACAGTGATCAGTTCGACGACCCCCCTGGAGACTAGTTTTCTGTCCCACAATCGATTTCCAGCGTTTTCATGTAAAAAGCTTGAGTAAAGCCCGCGTGCACTTCCAACCAGTAGACTGACCTGCTGGTGAACACGGTGGAACATTCAGCTGCTCCCGGAGCCGATAGAGATTCTGATCATGTTTTACTCACACAACTGACCAGTGGCTGACCTCAGTAATACTCCAACACTGTCTCTGTGTTCGGACTCCGACAGCTCGGCATTCCTCACAAAAATTTGTAAAGAGGAAAAATGCACTTAATTAATTGTCAGACATATTTTCCCGTCTGTCTCCGAGCCGGTTCAGCGGGAGACGTCAATCAGCTGGATTAGACTTGTTTTTTTCTGTGAGCCCTGTGCTGACAGTGAAAAATGATTAAAAGGGGAGATTATGTGACATCAAATTTGTGTTGATATCATTAAACTTTCATCATGCGCTGGGTTTAAAGCTCGAAATTGCTTATTAACTCAGCTTTTTGTGGCTGTTTGCCTATCAACACTTCAAATGAGCCCGATATCAGAGCAGTTTCCCTCCAACCAGTGACAGTCGCTGTTCTTCCTTTGCAGTGGAGACATCCTCTGTGAGACTGGAAGAAAACCGCGGTCAGGTTAGGGTACGGTTAACGGGGGCTGAGTATCATTCAACAATCTTAGATACTTACGTGACAACTTACAGTACAAATCTTTTTTCATGGAGGTTCGAGGTGAGGAGTGTAACAGTACGCTTCACATGCAGACTGGAGATGCTACAGTTTACAGATGCACCCTGAATGCCTCACGTGCAAGCTATAAATCTTATTGCTGCTTCCCTAAAAGGCCCTAACATGTTAGCCTGGGCTGCACCGACTGTGGCTCGCAGCTTAATTTTTCTTCTCTGTGAATACAGCCTGGTACCTCGGCTCGTATTAGCGTTCGCACAGACAATCTGAAGGGAAGTTTTTCAACCGTAAAATAAAACGCTGAATGTTAAGCGTTAAGCGCAGAATAAATGGTCAGCATCTGGTCAAGCTGTTGGCGTTCATTAAAACAATTTAAAAAAAATATGCTGTGCTCAGGAAAAAACACTTTGGTGGACCCGGTAGGTAGTTGAAGAGTGTCGGCTGGATTCGGCGCATGCTGATTGGTCAAAATTAACCCGAGATCTACGCCCAGTAGGAAGCAACAACTGCAAATGATTCTCTATGGAGGGTGGACATATATTCACGGTGTGAAATTGGGTTCTGGTTCGCACCATGGTACGAAGATGTATGTTTTCAGTATTATTAACGATGTTCCCTGAAGGCCTCACACGCAGCCTGTTGGTAGACATGATCTTCCCGTCCGTGTAAAGAGATCCAATCCTTTGTTACTGAAGCAAACACAACTCAGACAGGGACAAATGAGCTTGTTAATTATAGTGAATAAAATGGTTCTAATGTAACATGTACTTGCTCAAATTGAAACAGTGATTTTATGTAAAAGGCTGTAGAGACCAAGAGGCACATAGCTCAATGATGAAGATGAGATTTACTCCTGCATAAACGTAGCAAAACATGGTGGTGTTGATGTAGCCAAGCCATAAAACCTTGGTACCGAATGGTAAGGCATGGTTTGACACTGGATAATATCACAACAATTTGGTCTTTGCCATAAAATATCTAAATTTGATACCCAGACTTACAGATGACTCTTAAATTGGACAGCTGTTAAAAAAATTGACTTAAAAAAAATTGGCCTTTTAAAAAAAAACAAAACAATACTCATCTACATTAAGTTACAGCAATGAAAAAAGGCCGGGGGTCAAACTCGACATTCTTTATTCATGAAATGAATGCATCTAAACCTAATGTGAGCAGTCAAACTGAAAACCTTATTTTACTAAAGATCTTCTCCTTTTGTTGACTGAATCCCGAAAAACTCTTCTTCGTTCATCAAAATGACATATTTAGAAGTTTTTTTTTTTCCTATAAAAGAAATCCCTTCATGCCTTAAAGTCGCTTAAATATGACTTCTGCCTTTATTTAGTGCAAGTGTATCGAGGAATATCTAGATAGTCCTCTATATCCAGCCCTCGGCCACACGCCTGCAGCTACATGATACGGAAAGCCCCATAAGGCAAGTTGATGAAACTGAGTCCTTCGGTATGTGACATATGAAACCCTGTCAGAGTTTTTTCAGACTTTCGTTGGTACGCTGCAGCTCCAAAGTGGAAATACTCAGCCGTGGCTTTGATGGCTTATTTTGCTCATGAGGTGCGTCTTTAAGTAAATATTTAGTATGTGGTAGTCAAGACACGTAGCCTTCTCTTACTCAGCAATTTTCTCTCTCTCTTCATCATGCCCTCGGAGGTGAAGATGAAATGGTTGAACATTGAAAGTAAAGTGAAGCATTATTATGTCATAGTATTACTGTAATATCTTTATATTGTTGAAAGAAAAAAATAAGGTCTTTCAGCTGGTGACTACCCTACAGATCAATGACTGACACGTATGTTAGCAGTGATACTGAGGGAAAAGAACTACAACATTTTACCCCTAAAATGACCCAAATTGTATTAGCAAGCAGATTTTTTAGCTGTTTATTGTGCTGCTGCTGAAATCCAAAGTAAGATGTGGGCAGAGCTGAGAGGGTGTCTGCTCAACTCCACTGTCATCTCCATCGTTATAAACCAGAGCACCCGCCGTTTGACATCCCGCCATTATGCTGACTCGGCGCCCTCTTGGATGAGGTCATCTGTAATATGTGCAGTGGATGGAGTAGTCCATGCCCATAATCACAGGTCCAACACAAAAAGACAGACAAAGTTCACGCTCACATTCACACCTAATTTACAACCACTTGGTCTAAATTAGCACACTTGTTTTTAGACTGTGGGAGAAAGCTGGAGAACCAAGAGGAAACCCGTCTGTCTATGGATGTGATAAATATAGCTGTTTGTTATTATAGAATTGATTGTATAGCAAACAGTAATTTAATTAATTACAGTCACGATATTTGCCATGTACAACTTGTATTTATGAGGGAAAATTAAAGATAGGCTGAACTGTCTTTACTTTCATTCATGTAATCCTAACTTGCAATTAACTGTGTCTGTATGGGAACACACAGTGTGGGGAGCTCAGCCTGCAGCCACTCATCCGACACCCTGGGAATATCTCCCAGCCTTTGTTTGGACTGTCTACACATCGTGTCATAATTTACTTAAAACAAGAGTTCAGTACACACACACACACACACACACACACACACACACACACACACACACACACACACACACACACACACACACACACACAATTTGTATTGCTTTTTATTATTCTATTATTATCTTATTGCTTCCTGTATGCTGCTGTAGCGAAAACATTTCCCCTTGGGGATTAATAAAGTAACGACCTACCTACCTACCTACCCACCTACCTACACACACACAGTTTTAGACATGAAGAGCTCTGGAGGGAAATGTTTTAGTTTTGTTATCCCTTATGTAAAGTGTCTTTTAAAAAAAAAAATATTATTATAAATTGTATTTCAGGTGAGTCCTGTTGAAAATAATCCCAATTCAATAAGAAAGGAATTAAGATAGACCAAAGGCAGGGAGAGATTTCATCCTTCGAAGCCTGAAGAGTTTTCCTGAGCAGATTTACACAATGTAAATTGATACCTACACACACACACAATCGGAAACTGCACTCCTGTTTTTTAAAGATCCACTATAGTTCTGTGAAACATAAGGAAGAGCAACAAAGAGTTTTTGTGCAACACGGCTCTGTGAACAAAAGTGAGCAGGATCTCTGTCTCTTATATGAAAATGATATATTGGCAAAAGCTAATGTGAGATCACTGTCACATCTGGTTAAAAAACTGCTTCCATTGATTCTCTTTAGTCCTGATTTATTTCGAGCTCACTGCAAACAAACTAGAGTAACTAGGATAAACATATTTACACTGACAAGTAACTCATTGTTTGGTCTTAGTCCTGCGGCCGTATTCACATTAAACGGATTAAACGTTCCTCCCAGAGACAAATTTCTATGAAAATTCTTAGAGTTGTGACATTTTCCCCTTAAAGTTAAGAGTAGATCCTTGTAAAAGAGTTATTCAAAAAGCATCTTAACACTTAAAAAAGCTCCTAAGGTACAAAACTGTTGGGAGCAGGGAGGAGGACTTTTAAGAGGATGAAGAATTTCTTAAACAGTGGAGAAAATTTGCCAATGAGGTTTTGTTTTCGGTGCGGTTCGTTTGTTTATTTGCTTATTTGTCATCAGAATTACAGAAAAACTATTTTCACAAAACTTGATGAAAGGATGTAGTATGAGCCAAAGAAGAACCCATCAAATTCTGGTGGGAATCTTACTCATGAGGTGCACCCACACATTATTTTTACTTCCATTAACCACTTTAAGATAAGATATTTGGCCTACTAAAGACCACACATCTTAAAATCAATGGTAGAAAGTTGAAGAAAACATAGTCCATTCTAGAAATACAGTGCTTCCATATTTCAATCCACTTCATGGGTACCGGGGCTCCTCTGGGATACACATGTACTTCCTCAAACTTAATACAGCAAGCAGTCATTTTGGAGCATTGGGGGTGCACTGTGAAAGAAATTTAGCCCTGAACTCTTATGCTGGGACCCGACTGCCTGCAGCAGCTCTCATGCTGCTAGTTCGGCCAACTCCTCCCAAGCAAACTTCTCCAGCTGCCTCCAGTTTGAGACTGTCTCTGCTCTTTCTGTAGATGTTTGATAGGACTTGATCAGGACTCATTGAAGGCCACTTCAGAATAGTCCAATGTTTTGTTCTGAGCTGTTCTGGGGTGATGCTAGCTTAGTGTTTTGGCTCATCATCCTGTTGGAGAACCAATGACTTGTGACTGAGACAAAGGGCTCTCTCTATTTTGTCAATCATCTCAAACACGGGTTGTTCTGATTGCTGGGAGTTCACTCTGGCAGCCGCGTCGGAGACAGAACCAGTGGAAAATAGCCTTTCGACCTGGTTTGAGCTGGCGGAAGTGCAGTTGCACCTCAAATTTGACTAAGTGGACACTACAGGCTTCCCTGTGCACAGCCGCCAATTTAACATCTACTGATAGTCTACATATAAAGCGTTTAGGGAACATATGTAAATTGTCTCTGGATACACTTTGTACACATGCTGCTCCAGCCCCCACTACAAGTATCTCGTGACACAAGACAAGAGTTTATTATCAATGTCGTAAGTCCTCACTGAAATGTTATTAACATAAATTCTGTTATTTTCCGGTCTTATAAACAAAGGGAACTTTACTGTTGTATGTCTGACAGAATAATAAATCATCAAAATTATGGAAAAGCAGCTATTTTCATGTTTTGTCTGTTGGGTCAATGGAAGCTCACAAGGGATCAGTAAAACTTTCACCCAGTGGCCAAGAGGGACACAGTTGTTATTTGTTTGTTTGTTGTTTGTGGACACTGGATGGTTTGAAAAGGCAGATGAGATCCAGTTGCAGTCATCGATCAGATTGTTTTTTATATCAATTTCAGACACGAGACAAGATGAATAAAAACAGTCCAATCAATAATTTCCTTTGAGACGTGACATCCTTAGCAATTCTCCATCAATATGGTGGCGTCTGAAGTATAACCCGATATGAGACACTGTAATGTCTGTACAATGACAAATCTGTCCAGTTGATCTTGTGGGAGCATCTGTGATGTTTTAACTGACATCTTGTCTGTGCTGTTCCAGCAGGAAACTCCATCTTTAGAAAAAATGGAAAGTAAACAAGCCTCTGCCCCATGAAATATATATGATTCTAGTAACGATCTGCCGAAACATGGGGAGGCGGCTCCCTCATGACTCTCTTGCTAGCTAGGTATGTTGGTACATTTTATGAAATGGTGCATTTTATTTTGAAATTCTTATGGAAGAAATCGCTTAGTTTTATTATTACAATAACAAACTGGCAAGTAATTCCTGCTGGGTTCAGTGGGCTAACTGAACGTTATAGCACACAACATTTACTCCAGATTGTAAATTCTCACAGATAAACATATAACACATTAATGTTGTAATGTTTTGGCTCATCAAAAAGTCTAGTATATACTTTTTAGGTTTTCAAATAAAAATATGAGAGGAATCATGAGATATGACAGTCAGCTGTTTAAAAAAACTGAAAGTAAAAAAGAAATAAAACTACAAGCAGTGATATCCGTGCCCTGGCACCTCCACCCATCGGGGACCCAGCAGGACTGTGGAGTTTTCTGCATGCCTAATTTGAGGTGCATCTGTTTAACCTGCTATCACACGAAAACCGAAAACAATGTTGTTCCTGTCTGCCAGTAGGTGACGCTCTCATTTTCCCTGAATATATCCATGCAGATGTCTTTAGACTGGCACTTTTATCAAACATGAAACGTTTGGGGATGATCGGCCAATATACATCAAAGTTTCAGTAACTTATAGTTTTATGTCAAAATGCTCAAAACGGTTGCCACGGCACAGGCCCGAAGTTTGAGGAAAACAAATTATTTTCATAAATTTGAATCCCAAAGGTATTAAGATTGTACACACCAAATTTGAAGTCAGTCTGATGCATTTTGTAGGAGGAGTTCGTTAAAGTACAACACGTGTGAATTGCCAAAAGGGGCCACTAAATCTTAAATGGCAGACTTCCGTTGAGCTGAGGTCATGGTGCCAAGAGCCTATTTGTAGATCGAGGTATGTTACACATGTTCATTGAATTTCATTCAAGTAGGTAAAAGTAACCGTGGGGGCTGCTAGCGAGCCATAATGGTCACGCCCATGTACAAAACCATTAAAATACGTAATTTCTTGCCATGACTGACACGTGCCAAGTTTCATGAGTTTTTGAGTATGTTTAAACCGCCAAAAATGCAATTATTTCGGGAGAACAATATTAATTCCTTGCATTATAATAAGGGCTTCGGTGCTCGGGCCCTAATTATAAAGCTCTCTGCATGATGAACTGTTCATATAGTAATATGTGATAATAGACTGGTTGTTTATTGTTGGCCTTAATACTTTAGTAGCCAAAAAAGTAGAAGTATTAATACAAATGTTTTCTGTCTCAACAAACAATTTGAGCTGTGTGCTCTCTGAACACATCGTATATCTATAGAAACCGTTCAGAGTCGCAGTGCATCACACAGGTGGAACGATACATCGGTTTTAGGCAGCGAAACACTGTTCTGCAGTGTATTCTGGTTGCAGTGAAAACACCTGCTGAAGGCAGTGTATATATGTCTGTTTGGTGTCAGTAATCAGCGGGAGAAAAGTGAGCGTTGCTTTCCCTGTGTCAGAGAGCGGCTGAGGGCAGAAACTCTGCCAAGTGTGCCCCGTCTCATTTACATGCATAGATGGCATAGTATTAGCATAGTAATAGCGGGGAAAAAAATGCAGAGAACTAACGGAAGATATTTGGCAGCTGATACTCAGGGCCCAATTACAAGCATTCTCCTTTACTCAGTGGCTTTCTCATCTCACAGCCCTCTGCTCCGCTCGGCTCGGCACAGTGGGCCTATCTTCAAACTGTCAGCCTGTTTAGAACTGGAGATTGTTGTGTGTGTGTGTGTGTGTGTGTGTGTGTGTGTCAGAGAGAGACAGAGAGAGAGAGAGAGAGAGAGAGAGAGAGAGAGAGAGAGAGAGAGAGAGAAAGTGAGAAAGAGAGGAAACAGACCAGCTCTGCACTAATGAGGACAGGGACACAGACAGCTCGAATCCTCTCTACTGCCTCGCCTGTGCTGCTCTTCCTGCAGGATGGAGGAATGTAAATAAACTCTCCATATTCTGACTAAACGAACAGGCTGGAGACGAAGGAGCTGTTCCGGAGAGGAGGCTGACAAACAGGCTGGACCTATCGTGACAAAACAGACTTCAGATGTAACCTACACTGTTGGTTGGTTTAAACGGTTTCAAAAACTAAATGAAGCTGTAACCAAGTAAGTGCAAACAATCAGTAAAGTAAAGATCTGCAACAGATGATGAATTCACTTTGAAGACAACTTGTGTTCAGAACAACCAGATGTGTGAAATGGAGATGTTAAAATTCAAAACAAATCAAACTGAAACTCCGTATTTATTTGCTGTAGTAAATATATCAGCTTTGTAAACCACTTGTCCTGTGCTCTCATTTAGTTCAAATATTGCATTAAAAGACAGCAGCCTGCTACGTGACCACAGACTGTATATAAAAGTGTTCGTAGCTTCCGGGTCTGAAAAATGAGGCCGATGCAGAAGAGCCTTAAGCTGCAATACCACTGAGTGCCACTAGAGGTCGGCTCCAAGTATTCTTGCTGTGAATATCATGCTGTCTGCATGTGGCTACAACAATACGTCCCTCCAGCTGCATTCATACGGAGACATGCCCCCCAGCACCCTCCATCGACCAAGCCCTGCCCCGAGCCCCAGCGATGAACTTTTACATTCAGTGAGGGTAGATCAAAATGTTAAGAGACTGCCCCTGGTGCGCATGAACAGTATGTAACACCGTGATGTGCACGGAGCACGGGGAGGCTAGAACCTTATCGTCACTTGATCATCATCAGCACCTGAGTTATACACGTTTTTGTGAGCGCTGGTGTTCCACGTCAGCGATTTCTGGGTCAAGCTCCAGAAATCGGCAAAGGAGACCCTCGAAATTCTTCAGACAGCCTAAACCAATGAAGCAACGAGCCGGACATTGTCTTTCATGTGACATTTGTGTTTAAAGGGTAGCAGAATGCCAAAATCATAAAAGGTGCATCAGGTCAGGAGCAACCAGGTGAGATTTCTGTTCCATTTGTGGGATTGTGCACCCTGAACTCCTTCCCCAGCGGCAGACTGTCAACACAGAGCTCTACTGTGACCGTCTGATGTGTCTGAGCCAAGAACTTACGGTGCAAAAAACCTCAACTGTGGCACTTTTGGTTCTCCAACATGATACTGTGCCTGATCACAGCACGTTAAACGACACAATCGAAAATGAATGAATAAGAATCTTATGCCCCAATTCTCAAAATGTTTTTGATGTTCCCTGAATGTTATCATTCCATAGGACCGTAACTATAGTTGAACTACTTTAAAACCATCACCTGAATGTTCATTAAATGTTACATTATCCGTTACAATTTAGAATTATTTTTAAATGATCATCGAGAGTGCGATCCTACATTTAATAACAAACAAAAAAACAACAACATCCCGCTGAAAATATTCCTGAAACATTGCATTGTTTCTGTTTGAGAAAACATCCCCTAGCTCCTGTCAATCAAACACAGATGTTCCCTTCCAGCTACTGTCATTAAAATATAAACCACCACCAGCTGTGGTCAATTAAATAAAGACACACCCCTCCAGCTGTTGTCAATGAGGCACGCCTTGCTTGCAGCTGTCAATCAAACTAAACAGTTTTACTGACTCTATTGTCTATTCTTGACTTACTAAATATTATTAATTTGTTTGCGGTCTTTGGATAAATGAGCTTGTGTTGCCTGCAGCAGCCTTTTCAAAACTTTGATGAGAGTGTTTGAAGCCTCCTTCACTCCCCCATTCATCAAACAGTGTTTAAGAGGTGTTCAGCTCACATATCCTAATTTTAAAATTCGATTCTGACTTCATCTCACGCAGCCCGACAACCGTTTCATACAACACACTGCAGCTGGGTAACGAGACGTTGCGGAGCCAAAGGCAACATATTGACGGGCTCTATCTTTGATATTAGACTCCACCACACAAATACAAGTTCCCCTCCAGTCTCCCTGGCACCTGACGTTAGATGGAAGTGTGGCCACAAGAGAAGAAGCCGGAGCAGCAGGGTGGTCTCTTTCAACATGCAGCTACGCTGTGAGGTAGTCAGAACCGGCTCCTCTGGTCCGGGTCACATGCAGCATCTCCATCTGAGTGGGAAGAGAAACCCCTGCAGCTCCACGGAGGAGAGAAATGATGGAGTCATCTGGGATCTCAGCGAAGAACAGAGGAAGGAGCTCCCACAGGGCCACCGGTCAATATCCAAACAGACAACGGCTCCTATTTACACTCGATTACCCGTCGGCTGCAGCAGAACGACCCAGAAAGAGAAAGCTGGAATATAAGACTGGAAAAACATATTGAGCGGGATTCAGACTTACGGCTAGATTTTAATGAAACTGCGAGCAAGTGCAAAGGCAAGTGCACACTCATGGCGCAATTAACGTTCACGATTTTACCAGCCGGAGACTCAAGTGCAGGCCTTGATTAGAGCAATGGAAAAAGAAGCTGCTCATCCATCCTGCTTCTCTTTCAGCCCGTAGGCTGTCTCTTTTCTCCTCCTGCTCCGTGTTCAAATACGAGTAGGGAATATATTCACGAATGTCAAATTTTTTTTTTAGCAATGATGGAGACTAACAATATAACTTGTGACAGTATGGAGCTTCAGAAATCTGTCTAAATACTGTTTGACAATTGTGTTGGGCTGAACCTTTTTTTTTTAAAATCAGCTAGCTAGTATGCTAACGGCACATCAACTACTCGGTCTGCCACTTTTTTCTAGACTGAAGTATCTGAACATCTATTGGATGGAAGTTTCAATTTTGTGAAGAGCTTCCTGCTTTGCATTAGCATGTAAGCATGTCCATTAGCCAATCCTGTGAAAAGAGTGAGCAGATGGGCCTCAATCTTCAACCTCACCACTGGATGCCACTAAACCCTACGTACTGCTCCTTTAAATCACTCATTTTGGGAACCATTGTGTTCAGAGATGTATACTTTTGTTTAGAGATTTATATACTGAAAACGGGAAGTAGAAGAGTGAAAGTGTAATCTCTTATAGTCTATGTGGTTTGCAGTTTTACGTATTTATGATACAATTCTGGCACTGTATAGGTAAACATGTGTCCCAGTAAATTGCTGCATTCCTCATTTGGTCTGTCTCACATGCAAATTACATAAATAATGGAACATTTTGGAGATTGCTGGTATGATCAGGAACAGATCATATTTTATCTCATGCTAGGCTTCAGCCTCTGAGTGTCACATATGTTCACAATTAGTTGGGAGACGAAGGTCCGGCTGCGGTCAGCCTGTGGGGAGGGAAATCATGAGTTCATGATCTTTAAAGGATTAAAGCTGTATCTTGGGAGAACTGAGTGTGTGTGTGTGTGTGTGTGTGGGGGGGGGAGGGGGGGGGGGGGCAAGGGAGCTCCCATCTGTTTCTACATCAGAGTGTCTCCGTGTTCGTGTTGCACCTCATCACTGCAAGCTGTAATTTACACCAGTTACAACTGCAAAGCTATTTTCCACTTTCAATCTATTCTGTTGGTTTATGTACATAGACACACATATATATTGCTTACATATAACTACAGCTATATTTATTGGACATGGATATACATGCAGGCTGTTTTTTGTTGTGATGTTAAGAAATGTAGAATTATAAACCACAAACCACAAAATAAGCCTTAGATTACATGTGATTTTGTATAGTATGTGCTACACACAATATCTGCCCTTTCATCAGACACTCAACCCTGACCCAGATCCAGTGTGTATTTGATACTACTGTTTGTGCCTATGAAAGCACTGTCTGCACAATATACACACATATTAAATTCACTGCTCACAATTTCAAGCTTCCAGTTCTGCTTGTTTCTGTTTGATATACAGATTTCAAATGGTATAACTCAAATAATGTAAAATTACAAAAGGCAGGACTGGGATAGAAAGGTATTGGGATACTGTTCATTTAAGTTGGATTGTATTTTGCAAATAACAAAAGTGGTCATGTTTGACAAAGTTACAAAAATAACGAAGTTAAAAACATTTTTAAGCTGCTTTAGTCAATATTTGTATATTGACAAGGGTTGAGATGACTTGCAACGTAAAAGATTTCACTCAATGTGACAAACCCACAGAGATTTATCAACAACTCTGAAGTTCCCTTCGGCTCTGTGGGGCCTTGTTACCTTCTTTCCAGCAGGCAGTTATTTTCATAAAAAAAAAATCCATCTGCCCTACAGCAAACAGCAGAGACACTGTTAACAGCCAGGTTGTGAACATAGGGGAGCATTTAGCAACGAACGATACAGATGTTCTTTTGGTGAAGACCAAAATAGCTAAAAATAAGAATTACTAATTGTAATAACAAGTTCCTCCTGTTAAAAGGACGTTATTTCCTTAATGCTGTAAGAGGTTTATCTTCCTGTAAAAGTGAGGCTTTTCCTCCCAGCTGCTGCTCATGTGGGATATGTTGGGTTCTTTAAGTACCCTGAGATGTCTTATATTATGATTTGGTGCTGCATTAACACAAATTTCCCCTCCAGAGTCTAGGCTCCTGGGGGTCCTGTCCCATCTCCTACATCCCTCTGGGACATCGCTCTACGAAGCGACGTCTCATCACTCAACCAGAAAACATACAAGTCAAACTGTTATTACTTCAATAAATTGTTTTCCACTCCGAAAGATCTCTTTGTTGAAAAAAAAGTTTGTAAGAAATAAACAATGTTGCGTTTATTGATTGTTGCACTGCGACAGGTAGCCGATAATTTAAAACATAAATACACAGGACCATGGTGCTGTCACATCTGTTCAACTTTCATTTCCTACTATTACCATGTTCATATGGGAGCCATCAGGGTGAAATAAGGGTACCAAGTGGGTTGGATTTAATGGGAAAATGACAAGAATAAATATGGGTTACAGTAGCTGGGATTGATGGAGGCTGCCTCTGTGGCCCTCCTTATGTGTTTTTTGTATTGTGGTAAAGCCTTGGCAAAAGTATTTTTTCTATTCCCCCTGTTGGAAACATATGCTTCTTCATCAAGGTTGAGTTTAAACAAGATCAAGAATTAATCCAATTACGATATTAAACTGGTTTCCCCTTGTTGGGAAAGTACACAGAACCACTGAGTGCAGTGTACGTCTGGTTCAACGAACATTAGCAGGGAAATGGGGGGACATTTGAGTTTTCTCCCAGTACCCATATTGAATGTTGTAAAATGACCCGTGGCTTTCTTAAAAGTAGCACACGTGAGCCGAACATGAAAACAGACATGGGTGTGTCCCTGATCCACAGGCAGATAATATTTCTTTGTCTCAGTGCTGCACAGATAAATGACTAACTTTATATCCTTGTATTTCTTGTTTGACACATGCAGCTTGTATTTAGAAGGAGAGAAAGAGATATCAGATTTCCCACAGAAATGCATCCTGCCTGTGTTTGTGACATGGAGCTGGATAGGCTGTGCATTGTTGAGTCAAAACAGATGGAGAACAACACAACCGCCGTCTTAGTGGCCTCAATGCAGAGCAAGGTTGGTTTGTATTGCAACCCTGAAGGTCCACAGCTACACAAAACCAGAGCTGAAAGTGACTCTCAGAAGACATAGGAACGCCCTGAGGGCTGCAGTCATCTGGGATTACTGGGCTGGAGAGTCAGCATATCATATTGCCATTTTCTTGTCTTTTACTTCTCACTCCTGCCAAAAGGGAGCTGCTTCTGCTGGATGTGCTGAGGCTTCTGACTTGTATCTGTTTCAGCTCAGTGTCAGAGAAAGTATTAGACTGAAAAGTCAGATTTATTGGTTTATTTACACGTTTTCCTTTTTTGCACATTAGCTCGTTGTATAACTGCTCGTGAAGACTTTCATGTTCAGAGTCATTTTAGGCATCTATTTCTTTTAATGTTGTTTGAGTTAGAAGGATCTACACTTTTTAAAGTAAGTATGTCACTTGAGAATTCAGAAGTAACAGAAGCTTGAAAATGTAATTATTAGGTGTAATTAAAAAAATTTCCCCTCGGGGATTAATAAAGTAAATACCTACCTACCTAATGCAGTGGTGTATAGTGGAGCCAACTGCTACGTATAACAGTTATTTTCATTTTGACACATTAGTATCATGAGTTCAGGAGTTGTGACGTGTTTGTTGACATTTACAGAAAGGTCAGAGGTCATGGAGGTTCATGTTTGCTTAGATGTTAAACTAATATATTTCTAATTCTAGTCATGTAGAGTTAACTGCATGCACACACAACCCCCCCCAAACCCCCCCCCCCCCAAAAACAATACAACAACAAGAAAAATCAGACCCTCACAAATAGATACGACCAACGTTTTGCATTTTCAAACATCCGCTTGAGGCAAAATATGATTTATTTTCTATTCACATAGTTATGTATGTGTAAGAATTTTTTACCAGGCCATAGCACAATCTAACATGCCTGAACTAGATACGGACACAGGTCATCACCAAGATTTGACTTGACTCATCTCGCACACTGACACATGCAGTAAACTTACATTGTTACATTTCATTGTTGTGGTACGGTGTAAAGTGTCATCAGTCAAACTTATTTGGTGGAAAAATGAAGGCGAACATTAAAGTGCAAGACGCATCTTCTGCAAGCATCACCGTTGATGTACCATACACCTAACAAGCAATCAACTAACAACGATCAGGCCCAGACTGACATCATAGCAGCAACTGTCATATCTGACCCAGCGTTGCCCAGGTAACGTAGTCTACCTTGATCTGCAGGCCAGAGGCTGTGGGGAAGACACCAGTCCTGTCTCTAGGGTAACGGTGGGGCCTTTCCAAACCATGATGAAAGATGGATGTTCATGAAAATATTTTACTCAAATGATCCATTGTAAACATGTAAAACACTTATCCTTAGTGCAACTTAAACTTTTAGGGATTACTAACGTTATGGGTGTGCTGACTTCGTTTTACTTCCAAATAAAGTCTTTGTGACGTGGTTAAAATGTATGCTTGTTTAAAACAAATTATTTGGGGAATGTAACGCTGTCATGACCAACTGTGTCTTACGTCACTTCCTGCATGGACTCTTTCCATTTAGCACCGAGTACTGTACAACCGTTCACATTTTCTATGGAGAGCATGTTGGCTGTTGCTTTACAGCACAAACCTAAAGGGGCTTCAACATTTCAGGTAATTCAAAAACCATATCATCGTTCCTCCGATCTGACTGCATAGTTTCTACTTGGTTACCTGATCGGAATCCAATTCGGTAGTTATGAAAGCTGTTACCAGATTGCAGCATGCTCTTTGAAACAGGAGGCGCTGGGGTCACAGATTTGTTTTATTAGGGACACAGTTATTTTTTTTTAGAAAACACAAAATGCTATACCTTCCATCTTTAACATCATAAAATAGATAGATTATTAAGAGAGTCCTTTGCTCTGCATGTTATTGCACACTTCTTGAAAACCCTCCAACATTATTTCTATGAGAGCTGGCTGAGCATGCTCTTGCTGCCTGCTAATGAGCAGACATGGGGATATAATGCTAATACTGAATCTGTGCAGCGACACATATACACTCTGCCTCCTCTCTGTGGGCTACCTATCACAAGTATAAAGCAGTGGCAGTCGCTGGAATCCTGCTGTGTTTTATTGCTTGCCTGTGAAGCCTCGTGCAAGTGAGGGATAGTTTAACCACAGCCAATTAACGGGCCGCACATTACAGCCAAGCAAAGGTAGTTATGGTAACATTATGATAAGACGCAGTGTGGCTTCACACAAATTTCTGTATCATGGGCGTCAATTTTCAAATGTTGCTATGCAGGCTTTTCTAATTATCACACTATGACTGCTTACCCACAGAGCCCAGGGGAGTGAGCAGAGGAGAGGATACAGATGACACTGTTGTTGGAAACACACTCTGCTAACATGAGTCAATGAGCCCTTCACACAATCAGTCTAGCGAGTATGTCTTTGCAGCCAGGATTTAGAAGCTGAAATGCTGCCATGCAAACCAGGCAGGCAAATATGCAATTTGATTTTAAGAGTTTTTTTTGGCCCACTGAACCAGTTCAGTTGTGTTTTGAGCAGAGCAAAGGCAGTTTACTGTGACACTATGTGGCACTTTGATGTGCGCTAATACTATCTGCTGGTTATTCAATTCAATTTTATTTATATATTGCCAAATCACGACAGAGGTTATTTCATGGCACTTAACACATTTAAAGTCCTTACAGCAAGACTTTACAATATTATACAGAGAAATTCAACAATTCCCACATAAGCTAGGAGAGAAAAAACTCCTCTTTAAGGGAGAAAAACCTCCAACAGAGGGAAGAAAAAACTCCCTCTTAACAGGAAGAAACCTCCGACAGAACCAGGCTCAGAGGTGGGCGGCCATCTGCCTCGACCGGTTGGGGTGAGAGGAGAGCAGAGAGAGAAAAGGACAGCATAGAGATACAAGAGAAGAACTGTTGGTGGAGATGACAATCACAGAGCAGAGACGCTCAGCTCCAAGCCCGAACATCTGCAAAAGAAAGAACAGAAACTACGCGAGCGAGGGAACTAAATGGAGAGGCAACAGACAACAAGCAAAAACTATGAGAGAGAAAAAGCATGAAGTTAATGAGATGTTATGGTGAGATGAGTTATAAAGAGTGAAAGAGTGAGAGGAAAGAAGCTCGGTGCATCACGAGGTCCCCCAGCAGCCTCGGCCTTTAACAGCATAACTGCAGGATGGTTCAGGGCCACCTGAGCAGCCTATAGGCTTTATCAAAAAGAAAAGTTTTGAGTCTAACCTTAAAGCTAGAGAAGGTTTCTGCTCCTCGAACACAAACTGGGAGCTGGTTCCACAGGGGAGGAGCCTGAAAACTGAAGCTCTGCCTCCCATTCTACTTCTTTAAACTCTGGGAACCACAAGCAGGCTGAGAGAGAAGATCTCTGTCAGGACTCCTGTGGGAGTAAAGTCGACGTAGATGCCTTCCACTGCTTTGGCACATGGCACTGAAGAAGATAAACATGTAATCACTTCCTTAAACCTGGACACGCCATTATCTGACAAACATCTACTGTAATGAGATTTATTCCCACATGCTGTGTAGTCCATTATTGTAACTTCAAATGTAATTAAAAGGTGGTCCGACAAAAGAGGGCTTTAAGGAAATATGATACAATTTTCTGTTTCCATGCCATATGACAGAACAAGATGGAGGGTGTTGTTACAACAGTGAGTGGGTTTATTTATATGTTGAGAAAAGACAATTGAGGGCGGCACAGTGGTGCAGTGGTTAGCATTGTCGACTCACAGCGAAAAGGTTCCGGATTTAAATCCAGGCTTGGGTCTCCTGCGTGGGTTCTCTCCGAGTACTCCGGCTTCCTCCCACCATCCAAAAACATGCATCTCAGGTTAATTGGTGGTTCTATAAATTGCCTGTAGGTGTGAATGAGAGCGTGAATGGTCTTTGTTTCTGTCTGTCCCTATGTGTTGGCCTGTGATAGACTGGCAACCTGTTCAGGTGTACCCTGCCTTCACCCAATGTGAGCTGGGATAGGCTGCACCCCCCCCCCCCCCCAACCTCTCCAATGACCCTGTTTAGGATAAAGCAGGTCTAGATAATGGATGGACGGAAAAGCCAATTGAATCTAATAATGAGCTGAATTAGAATAGAACTGAGGCTGTCGTTGTTCACATCAACATGAATGTTAAAGTCACCCACGATCATCACTTTATCTGAACTCAGCACTAAATCAGATAAAAAGGTCAGAGGATTCAGTTAGAAACTCTGAATAAGGACCAAGTGGGTGATAAACAACAACATATAGAATCATTTTCCAGTGTGAGAAACTAAGAGTCAGACTTTGAAATGATTATCCAGTCAATGATGTGGCTGCAGTGCTGTGCAGGTCAGGAGCTTCAGTTCATGTTCACATCACACATCAAAATGGAGAAAACATCTGATCTCAGTGGCTGAATTGAATTTGGCATGATTGTTATTTTGCATGTTTCTGAAACTGCTGATCTTCTGGGTTTTTCACCACAACAGTCTCTGGATTTTACTCAGAATGGTGCGAAAAAGAAAACCAATTTTAACCAATCAGCATGCGCCGAAACCGCTGCAACTACCTAAGGGTTTTTTCCTGAGTACAGCATATTTCAAAAATAATAATGAGGTGCTGACCGTTTATTCTGCTTTGGACGCTGAACCTTCAGCGATTTTTTTTTTTCTCCCAGTAACGAGAGTTAAAAAAAAAATCAAAGCACTGCGCTCGTCACTGTCACCTGCCGTCCAATCACAGTGAAATAGGGGTGGGACAAATGCAGTTAACCACCGACACTGCTCGGTCCGCCCTTCGGAGTGGCTGTGCAAACGCTAATACGAGCCGAGTTACCAAACTGTCGCCACAGAGAAGAAAACTGAAGCTGTGAACGCAGCCAGGCCACTGGTTTTCTACATACAAATGGAAATTTTGGCCTAATGGTGGCATTAGACGAAAGGTCAGGAGGATCTCTGGGGATCACAATATTTTATATACAGTTTTGAATAGCCAAAGTGTCAGACAGACTGATGGATAAACAGTGTGGATAAATAGAACCTTCATTTCGCTCCACTGCCAGACAGGCAAAAAAATATATTATAACAATAACATTTTAATGGTTTCCTTAGAAATATTTCTATTTTGTGGACTCTCCACGGGGCTCCTCCAGTACAGGAACTCTGCAGCTCTGACCACCCTGCACACGCAGACCACAAGACCACTAATATAATAACCATTCAGATGGCTCTGCTCTCTTTCAGTTTATATGATCTACCATAAACAACAAGAGCAAACGTGATGGCAAATACATATACACCAAACCAAAGTATGATAGCCCCACAATTCAGCTCAGCTGTAATTTAAAACTTAGCACACACACAAGAGCTCAAGAGTTTCCATCAGATACGAAGTAAAAACTGCACTTTACAAAGCAAGGCTCAACATGAAACCACAGCAGTGATGACGAGCACTGTTTATGCTTGTCTGTGTCATGAAATGCTTAAATCTGTACTTCTGTGAGTAAAAGCAGATGTTATGGATTAACTCCCCAAAATACACAAGCTGAGGGCTACATGGGATCAGAACAGTTTCACAGAAATCGATTCGTGCTTGGATATCACCTTCATGTCAGTATTTCTGTCAACGATAAACATTCCTGAATTCACTTAGAAATCATTATACTTACTTTGACGAATTTACATTTTTATGTGGAAAGCAATCCAGTCTTTGCTTGTGTACAGCCACACTTACTGTGTGGCTAACAGCAATTTATGGAGCATCACCTACACCCATAATGATGCCTCCACTTTACATGTATGACAGGGAGTTAATATTAAAAATCTAAACTAAAGTAATTATGACAGTTGCATATAATAATGATATGAGTGAGAAATGTGGGCAGTATTATTATTTCAAGACTGTTTCAGTGTTGGTGTTCTGGAGCCCGAGGTGTTTTGAACCCAGCCCCTGATGGCCTTCAGTGGTCTTGCTGAAGACTATTGCTGTGAGCAATTAGGTGGGTAAGTACAATGATGTGGAAGTCAAGTGTTTTCTTCTAAATGTAGTTGCAGTGGTAGAGTTTTGGCGCATACTGGTTGGTTAAAGCTGCTCCAATTTTTTTCAGATTAACCAGAGCCATCCGCTCAGTAGGATGCAACGACTGCGAACGATTCCCTATATAGTGTACACAGACCTTTGTATTCACACAGTAAATTTGGGTCTGAGCACAAAAGGCTAACAAAAAGTAGCCCAAAATAGAACCACTCAAAACTATTTTACAGCTCAAATATGGAAAGTATTCCAAAATCTGGTGCCAATTCCTGTCCAATTAATCCAGTGTACAATATTCCATGAATATTATTTTTTTGTTCTAAAGGTCTCAATTCAATGTTTTTCTGAACACAATACACTTCATTAAGATACAGATCCACATACATATTTTATGATAAAACTGCAAATAAAAAAAAAAATAGTGAAGCAGGCCATGCTATCAGGCAAGCTCTAAATAATTTGTTTCGCTTTCATTGAGAAGCATATTTATTGACATGAATTTACATTTGCTCTCTGTTTTGGCTTGCCGTGATGATGTCTATTACATTACAGAGTTTAAAACCCCATCCAGAGTGATGTGTTACATTATCTGGGATCACAGGGAATATTTTATCCCCCACCTCCTCTTATATTGTTAATTCCATCCATATCGGGCTTAAGAAATGTCGTAAAGACTTTACCAAACACCTGTTAATGAAGAGTAAAAAGTGTGAGGGTAAACATAAAGCAGGTCTTCCATTTCAGCAATCAAGTTCTTAGACTTTGTAGACCTGCTCTCTCTCTCTGTTCAGTGAGCTTCTAGCTTTCTCAGGCAAAAAGACGAGGAGCTATAGGGCTCAGTTCACCTTGACAGCATCGCCCCAGAGAGAGGATCTGGGTTCAGAGAGCTGAGGAGGCGAGAACTGCAAAGGTGTGGAAAACAGAGGGCCAATGAGGTGAAAGAGCTGGAGAGGAGGGGTGAAATAAAGAGGTGGAGTGAAGCTTTGGCTCGCGCTTGACAGCTGGCAAACTGAAGAGAAACACAATACACCAATGGGAAGACCACAGAGGGGGAGAGACGTGAGAATGGTGTAAAATACACTTTAATTTGTTTGAGGGGTTGTGTTTGTTTGAAAAATCGTGTGCAAGTGCAAAGAAGTGCATGAAGCAAGATTATAGCTGGATAACAGGATACACAGATACTTGTCATGAAATTTACATGGCCACGCAGAGTGCTGCATGCCCTGACACACCTTTGAAGTCTGAGCTTTTTCCCCACCACTGGAAAGTCTCCCAGTCTTTTTCACACACACACACACACACGCACGCACGCACGCACGCACGCGCACGCACGCACGCACGCACACACACACACACACACACACACACACACACACACACTATATCTCATCTGCAGAACACAGTAACAGTCATCCCACTGTCTCCCTGCGCAGGCCTGAACCAGCGATGAGTGTTGCTCTGCACGTGAGACGTCAAACACATTAATCCTGCAGCAGCTCGCTCTGCTGTGCATGGCTAATCATTGCAGTTTATTCTCCATCTACAGAACTTCAAGCTGCAGCAGTCATTAAAGAACTCCTGCTTCGTGACCTCAGTAGAGTTGAATTAGTTTGAGATCAAGACATGACGGCTATTTAAATTCCACTGGTAAGGAGAGTATTTCTGCATTTAGAAACCGAACACTCTTACTTTGGATTTCAGGGGGAAATGTTTTCCTCCATTTAACAGAAGACTGCAGTTTTTGTGCCGGTTTGTCTGCCTCACAGAATCACTCGCAGCAGTGGGTGTTGGATTAACGGCCACCGTGTGTCCACATGAGAGCACTTGAGATTCAATTCAGACCACGTAGCAACGACCATGGCTCAAGGCTGACGTCAGTGTGAAAGTACCTTGAAGTGCAATGCCACCCATGGCTGCTGGCTGCTGGTTAAAAAAAAAAAAAAAAACTGGCGCCAATGATTCCCATTCAAAAACGCATCACATTCTGTCTGGAAATACAAAAAAACAACCTTTTTTTCACCAGGTCAGTATGGTCTCAGTCGCTAATTTCAGCATCTCTAATACATATGCTGGTGGTCAATTTGGAAATTATTGCTCATTTAATAAGATCTGAAGGCTTATAGGCATTGCTGTGGCTCAGGTGGGTTAACCCCTCGGGGCCTGCTGTGCCAACCCACTATCACGGCAAGGCGTGAAGTAGACACGCCGGTCCACTACAGCAAAGTGTAAAATAGACACACTCTGGCTTGTCTTGGCGTGACAGTTACATGTTTTGAAAGCGGGAAACCTGCACGCACGTGAATGTAATGTGAAGCGGGATCATGTGAACAATGTCCTGCAACTGAGGAAATGAAGGACATTTTTGGGGTGGCTTGGTGGCATTAATCACAGACTGACATGTGGAACAAAAGGGTTTGAATCCAAGAGGTGACACTGCTTTTGTTGTGTTGTTTTTTTGTTTAGCTATTTCACATTTTGCTGCAGTGGACCGACGTGTCCGTTTGACATTTTGCCGTGGTACCAGGTTGGCTGTACGCATGCCAGAAGTGTCCTTGAGCAAGACACTGACTCAAGTTGCTCCTGAATGCAGGCGAGCATCTCAAACAGCAGGTCCATCACCACTGATGTCGGAAATTGTATGTGAATGGGCACAAATTGTTAAGTGTTTTCCTAACTGCAAAGGTAAAATGTTGTTATATAAGTGGAGCCCATTAACAATTTAGTTTTGACTTTGATGTCTGCCAGCCTATGATTTACTGGCTCCTTAACTCACCTCATCTACGGCTTCTGTTTAAAGAATAAACAGATTTTTTTTCTTCTCTGCTTCTTTCAGGTCTCTTTCAGGTTTGTGGCTATGGAGTTAATACCAATCCCTGGTTTTAATAGACAACTCAGGACTAAAACAAATTAAACCCTTTTATACACACCAGCAGAAGGGATATACGTATATGGACACATTCCACAAATGTGCACTTGGAAACATAATGGTGAACTCCACAAGAAGAAGAGTTTTTATTTTTATACTTTATGTGATTGTTATTGTTAAAATTAATAAAGCCAACAATGTGGAATGCACATAATGAAATACACATGTAGCCAAAAATGAGCATCCAGTTTACCTTTCTGGCATATGCAGTGTGTGTGCTCGCTGGGCTGCGCCCGGACCAGAGCAGATGATGAAAGTTATGCAAGGTGGAGCTTTGAAAACACGTCAAACCATGAAGTGGCCTTTCCGCTAACAAGAGCCACACAGGTCATGCTTTATTATCATTCGATAAAAGTGAAAACTGGTCAATTAGAATAATGTAGCTAAAGTAGCCATCGAGCCCATTTTTGTACCAGTTAGTGTTTCCAGTAAGTTTGTTGCCTCAGTTCAAGTTTGGGGGAACGTTTCCAGGGTGTGAAAGGTGACACCCTACACTCTGTGTTCGGAAGGTTCTGGCTCCAATAGGAAACAATGGTTTGGCCGGCAGAGGTAGGTAGGTAGGTAGGTAGGTAGGTAGGTATTTACTTTATTAATCCCCGAGGGGAAATTTTTTCGCTACAGCAGCATACAGAAGCAATAAGATAATAATAGAAATAATAGAATAAAATAATAGAATAGAATAGAATAATAGAAAAGCAATAAAATAGCAGTAAATAGCAGTAAAAAAATATAAATATAAAATATAAAATGCACAGTGTATACAGTACATTATATATCTATATATATTATATACAAACAAACCAAGAAACACAGTCAACAGTGTTATTGTACTGTGATGGATTTTGCCAGAGGTGAGTTATTGTACAGTCTTATTGCAGTGGGCAGGAATGATCTCCTGTATCTGTCCTTGTGACAACGGAGCTGGAGGAATCTTTTAGAGAAAGTGCTCCGCTGTCCCTGCAGCAGGTGGTGGAGAGGGTGGACAGGATTATCCAATATGGACAATAGTTTGTTCAGCGTCCTCCTCTCCACCACCTTTTCCAGGCTGTCCAGTTTGTAGCCGATGATGGAGCCGGCCTTCTTAACCAGTTTGTTAAGTCTGTTGGTGTCGCCGGCTCCAATGCTGCTCCCCCAGCAGACCACAGAGAAGTACAGTTCACTGGCCACAACAGACTGGTAGAACATCTCCAACATCTCGCTGCACACATTGAAGGATCGAAGTTTCCTCAAGAAAAAGAGTCGACTCATCACCTTCTTGTAGACAGCCGACTCTTTTTGGAGAAAGGGACACTCGTGAATTCCCCATGGGCCCAAAATAATGGAAGCATATGAAACATTCAGGGACGTTTTGGAGGCTTTTATTCAAAATTGATGGGGAGCCATCTTGTACTCCTGAATCAATTTCTCCTTATATCATCCATAACTGGCTCCATTCCAAACCAATGGCCACTGTTCACCATGCCATCGTTATCTACAGTCTATGTTTCAGACCTAGTGGGGTACTATAATTTATTGCACAGCATAAAGACTATTTTAAACTCTTCCTTCTGGTGATATAAATACTTGACAGATGAAGCCTCACATCCTCTTGTTCTGTTATTGTGGTTGCTTCTGCTTTACTGCTTTTTTCTGAACCATTACGACTGTGCAACCCCAACCATCACTCAACCCATTTGTCAGTCGGAGCTAAACCATTGTTCACGCTTTAATAGAGCTGCAGACTTGCTTGTGGACACCCTTTCATGGAAACTACAATATGTGTTCCACACATCCCATGTGTGCTCACAAACAAGATGGCAGTCTTAGAAAAGCAAGAAGAGATCCTTCGTTTGTTGCAATAGGCTTAACAACATGAAAAATAGTTGCACTTGGAAACATGATGGTGACCTCAAAATAGACCTCAGTCAGAGCTCACATTGTGCATGTGATGGCTGGAGAAGCACAAGTGAAACTGATTGCTTTAAAATCCACTGCATTCCATTACGGCAAGTTGGTTTCACCTCACCGGCATGCATGGCCCACCGAGAGGCTTGATGAAACGGAAACGTTTTTCCATTTAAGCTTTTCCTGCTATGACAAGTCAAAGTGTCTGCTGTGAAAACTGTGATGTTGCCTGTTTTATGAGAAGAGGGTCGGGGTAACCTGTTCTTATAATGTTATGTTGGAATGAGGGCAATTTAAATAATGTGACAAAAAATTGGACGTGTCTTTGACAGATTAAGAAACATATGAAAGATGATATCAGTTAATAATATTGTGGAGTATTTCTAAAATTGCTGTAGCGTTCAGCTTATGTTTTGCTGAATAACCGGCCTCATTATTATAGTGTACAATAATAATTGAACACTATAACAGTTATCCGTAGTGCTATCACATAGAAAGTAATACTGTATCACATCGTTGTGAGGCCGCCGTCTCTTATTTGAGCCTGCAGAAAAATCAAAGACTGGAGGAGTTGTGGAGGCTCACCTTGGGATTTGGACTGCACCAGCCTGTGCATAGCTCACTGAAGCTCATGTCATTCTAATAGCTGGTATACATTTAACAACTTTTGCACAGCTGCAGCATCAGAGTTGGAGCCAGCACATCTAACACAGTGTTGAAATTACATGCCCGTCACTCTCTGAGGTATTGCGATGTGTTTGAAGTTGAGCAGCTCCAAATTGTAATTCTGTTCTACCGGAGAAAATCCTTGTCCCTGACACATCTTTAACAGTCTCTTCAACTATTTTTCCCTCTTTATAATTCACAGCAGGATAAGTGTGCCATGTTCCTGCATCTCTTCCTCTCACCAATAAAATACGTCCTGTAATTTATCAGCTTTCTCCACATAAACCCACCTCTTCACCTCTCTGAGCACCACCGCTGAGAGTCATTACTCAAGACATGCACTGCAACACTCCATCCCACCCCAAAACCCCCATCTCACTCCCCTCACCTCCAACCACCTCCACTTTTAGCCCTGGGGCTGGATATCTATAATTCATCTTTTATCTGGCACTCACAGTCCTACTCGCAGTTCCACACAGCCGCAACTCACTTCACAGGGCGAAGCCGCCTGCTGCCGCTCGCTTTAATACAAATCTCACAGGGCACCTAGATATTGATTGTAATCCAAGGTAAACAGCCTGGTTTGCATAATCATGGCTCTGGTTTTAGGGGAATATGGTGTGCCAAACTAGCACCAGCACCGCTGCTTTACAGGGTCTTAATATCAAAAGGGGGTCCTGACCTCGCATCATATCAAAGGAGAAACTGAAAACGTGCGTGCTTGTGTGTGTGGAAGTTAAAGCTGGAACAAGTAAAAGCAACAAAGCTTGACCTCCCTCTGTGCTGCAGTTTATGACTTTTTCCAGCTCAGTTCAGTGTCCTGAATGCAAGCCAAACATACATTTTTATACATGAGGTCCTGCTGGGTATCCGTGCAGTTCAAGTTATTTATTCTTCATCGTGCTGCAGGAGGAGGAAGGGAAAGAAGCACCAAATGTGAAGAGAAACTCTGGAAGAGACTTTATCCAACTGTGATCCTCTAATATGGTTCGTTACTGGCAATAACATTAAAAAGTGTGACGTTTCTCAAAAAAAAAGAAAAGAAAACTCAACAGACTCTCGATCCGTACACGAGGCAAACCTGTCCACCCTCCATCCTGTCTGCAATGGCTCTCACAGTTATTTAATTCACGACTGCCACTAGCACTGATTAGAAAGTCAGAACGTATGCTGATGATACGCTACTTGTAAAATTACAAGAATTACAAGCTCTCATGAAGCTTTATAAATACTTTTGTTCCATGTTATTTATCTGATTTCAAACATATTTAGGTCTCCAAACTTTAGGTACAAACTGAAGTCAAGCAGTCTTTATAATTGTTTCCTTTTCATCCTGGTAATGCGACCTGTTATTTAAATGTTACTTGTGTATGTAATTTCTCTCCCCCTCCCCAGGAAAGACTACAGCCACAATATCCTCTTGTTTTTTTTTTTTTATCAAACTTGCTAGTCCTTGTCTGCAGCCACTTCATTGTATTTTGAGGTGATTTTTTTCCCACAAGATCTTTTCCTCTATATTTTCCAAACTCATCATCATACTCAGCTTTTATTTGAAAATGGAGGAACATGAACATGAACATATGGGCCTAATGGTGAACATTTACAGTACGATGATCGAAAGACATTAAAGCTGTCAGGAAAGCTACACCCCATAAACTGTTGGGAATGCTGTCCTCTTTCAAACCCTGTTTTCACCTATATCTGTTTCCATTTTGTCAAACTGGTGTCATTAAAAGTATACTGATTAGCTGTTAGGGGTTCCAGTTTGTAAAGTAAAGATAGATAGACAACCGTCACTGGATTTTAAGTTTTCATCTGTATCAGTGTTTTAGAAAAAGAGTTGCGTTAAAGAGTAGCTGTTAGTGGTGAAGCCGAGCAGGAGTTGGTCAAGACCAAAAATTCAGTTCAAAGAAAGCACATTTTGAACATCAATTCATGAGGTGAATAAATCTGTTACATCGTAGTATTGATTCAGTTTGTATGGGGGCTATGATGGCATCCACTGGGAGATTAAAAAAAAAAAAAAAAAAAATAGACAAAGATTTCATACCGTATAGCGTAATTTGAAGTAATATTACTGCGACTAAAACATTAGAAAACATGATTTATTCCAAATATAGAGCAAGCTTGCAAGATTAAGTTTATTGGCTGTTATTCATGTTTAAACTTCTCAGTTCACTGGTGATAATATGTGTTGGATCCAACTGAACAGAACAGGTGTGGAAGAACCCAAATGGAAATAAACCGGAGTTTTATCCAGTGTCCTGTACAGAAGCAACCCATGTTAGTCCAAAGAGCATCAAAGGGGATTTTCATGTCACATGCCACTGCTACTATCATGATAAAATGTTGCATCCCGGAATCATTCCCACTTGTGAAAGATTCTGTGCACATGTTTTCTACCTTGTTGTAATTAACAGCGAAGTTTAGGAGCTGCTGGCAGAGCTTTCAGCTGACTGGGCTAAAAGGGACATTAGTCAAGTCAAATTCAAGTCAAATTTATTTATATCGCACATTTAAAACCCAAAAAGGTTGAGCAAAGTGCTGCACATTAACAGACAGAGTCAAACAGTCAAATAGACTTGATCAAAAAACAACAAGTAAAATCAAGCAAGATTAAGCGAACACGAAGAACGCAGAAGTGTAAGAGCAGTAAATCAAAACTTAAGTTGGTTAAAGTGGAGCCACAGAACATAAATAGGTTTTTAAATGGCTTTTGAACACTGGGAGAGAGGTTGACGACCTGATATGCTTGCTGTTCGTCAAGAGACCTGAGTGAGCGAGGTGGGATATATGGCTGCAGCAGGTCAGACAGACAGGCAGGCGCTGCTCCATTTAAACACTTGAAAAACAAATATTCATATTTTAAAATCAATCCTATACTGGACAGGTAGCCAATGAAGAGATTTGTACCAGTCAGAGGCCAAGCTGCAGCATTCTGTGTAAAAGAGTCTGGCCTAATTCAACCTATAGAGAATTTCAATAGTCCAAACTAGAAGAGATAAAAGCATGAATGACTTTCTCCAGGTCTTTTGAGGAGAGAGGGGACTTGACCTCAGCTAAAGCTCATAGCTAAGAGAAGCTGGCTTTAACAATGGATTTAATCTGGAGTTCGAAATTTACAAGAGGAATCAAAAATCATCACCCACCACCAGTTTGGCGTCACCCTGCAAGCAAATGGAAAAATAACCCTTCAATGAGAAACCATTGCAGGTTTAGAATTCAAAATCACACGATAGATTTAACTAATCTTACACAACACTCGGAAACATCATGGCTCCTTCGATGGTGTATAACCTGATGGGTTATGTACAAATGTAAAATATTCTCATTCCATTGTCCGACTGGTGGGGATTAGTGTAAATGGAGATTGTTGCGGTCTCATGGCAGAAGAAAGCTGCGAAGCTGTCTTTGCTTCAGCTGCCCAGAAGCCGTGACCTTGGGTGGGCTAAATTGGTTTCCGCTGGCCTGCTTTGTAGCAGAGAGAGAGTCTCTCTGTACTCCTGCCAGATCAGTTTGGCACCCTAACCCCTTCACTGACTCTGTTTTCGTCCTTCTGCTGCACTGCGAAGGTCAGATGGATTAGCACATACCTTTCAACTCCACAAGGGTACGAGTCACGGCCTCGCTGCTATTTCCAGTGCTGTGCATTGCTGCCATTGTTATAAGGACACCTTTGAGCACACACTGTGACAGGCTCACACAGGAAATATCTCAACAATCTAAACTAAACATTCTTCTGTGTGAATGATGTGATTATGTTAATCCAGTTAACAGTTTTTTAAATGAGACATTTAATTCTACTGAAATGAAAAAAGGGTTACAGCAAAAGTTTAATAAAAAAAAACAAAAAAACAGGCCGAGTCAGAGTGGAGTATTGTTGAATTAAGTATTGAACGTCGGAGGTCAGAGTTGAGGGTCTCTGAATCCTCCCATACACCTGTCACACCTCTCAACTTTATCACTATAGTGAAACTAAATTTGTTTGTGGTTAGAAATCAATATACAAAGTATGTTCTTGGTGTTTGTTTTTGGCTGATTGGTGCAATCTGTGTGGGCTTCAACTTCAGTTCCTACAGTTTAACAGGTAGGAAAGCCGTAGCAACATTTGTGTGTCAGGGAACGTTAAATTAGACATTCAGCTTACTTTCTAGTTTGTGAAGATGTGTTGTTGTTGTGATTATCTCTGTCTGGAGCTGGTGTGACAACCTAGCAAACATTAGTTACATAACATCAATGGTCTCCAACTCGTAGCTGAGTAGATCGTGGAAGGTACGAACAAAATGCAGTGCTTCACATACATAAACCTACTTGGGCAATCCGCCCAGCTATATTTAGTCATTTCTTTCAGCAGTTTTTCTTTATTCATTTTGTAACCTTTTCGAGAATGACGCTATCAACGTGATCGATGAACGAGTGGATAATCTCCCCTCGCTCCCTTCACCCGTGTCTGCTCCGTGGAGCTCCGCCGACAGTGTGACACACAGAGATCAGAGGACAGAAACACTGCAGAGACTCTCACTGAGCTAGAAACAAACAGCTGCTCAGAAATTAGGCAAATAACATAAATACAATATTTTTGGCTGGAACGCAACAGAAAGCGCGAGAGATCAAAGTTACACCACAATTTGGCTGAAGACAGTGACTTTTCAAATTAAAAGCCCTCCCGTTTCACACAGGGGCCGGCCAGGTTTTGACTTAGATATGTGTTTCTTTCAGGAGGGGCGGGGGGCCCGAATCAAAGCGGAAACACCTGTTTAAATCTTACATTAGAAAGATTTATTTGACACTTCTCAAACCAGTTTATAATAACAACATCACACACAATACCTGCTGCTTTGTCCTCATGGTTTATATTCCCTACTACTGAAAAGTCTATGAAACTTTGAGCGAACTAATGGACTATACTGTCGGCAGAGCTGCTTCATTTCAACCTTACATGAGCTCACTGTGACTGAAGTTGAATAACACTAATGAGACCCGAGAGGCGCTAACTGGTAAATAAATCATGTGTTCAGGTGTGAAGCACAGAATTTTTATGTCCAAGTGGCTGTGTAATTATGTTTTTTTTTAACTGAGGCATAAGCTTAAACTGCCTTTAACAATAAACCACGAGACGTGAAACATCTTTGGGTCCAAGCACTCTACTTACGACTTACAGTTTATTGTTATAACTCTCAAAAGAAAGATGTGATTAGCAAAGAACAGCAACAGCAACAACCTATACAACAAAACAAACTATCTGAAACACAAATACTGTTTATTCGCTTCGTAAAAAATGTCAAATCTATGTACACACTCACATAGATGTGATTCAGTTTAAGCTGCTGATAAGCAAAGGAATAAAAAACATGTTTTATTACGAAAGCAATAGCAGTCATGCCAGAACTCACAGGGAAAGAATCATAGAAAGGGGAAAACCCATCTGAACTCTTTGTTGACATAAAAATTAGACAAAAGGAAAAACAATGTAATATAATAAACTACATTTCCTCTCGTACACTGACAACAATAAGTAGTTTGGGTCTTAGCCTCCTCTTAAACATTTAAAAATGCTGGAAAATATCTGGAATGGAGATGTATCAGTGAAGATTTAATGACAAAGAAAGTCAAGACCAGGTTTTCACAAAGAGCTGTTCCAGTGAAGTCCACTAAAGGCTGTTTTTACCAGCTCAGATTACATACAAAAGGAAGTTTTGCTTTTATTTAAATGCATTTCTCTTGAAAGATTGGAATATGGTCATAATGGTCGATAGTTTCTAACACCAATGAAAGTGAGAATTAGTGAAATTCTGTTTCAAGGTATTTAGTGCATTTCTGTATTAAAAGATACTGCAAAGTCTTTGAAACTTGCAGTGTGCTGACCTCATATTAGCTAGTAACCATGTGGCAACCAACGGTGACATCACCCGTTGGTTTGTGAACAGCTGTTATGAAACCTCTTACTAGTTCGGAGCGGTTTGGAGCAGGAAGTGACCATATTTGGAAGAGCTGGGGAGGAATTAGCGGTGGTTCTGACTGATCTGATTGGAAACCTGACGATACTACGTCCCGCCCACTGATAGCTGTAACCTCACTGCACCACAGGCCTGTCAATCAAACAGGCACGCCCCCAAAAATACGTCTTTTTGAAGCTTATTTTATAATTAATGACAGATTATTTTCAGATGGACCTCCAGAAAACTACCTTTTTTGTGGCTGCCAAGATTGACCTTGAAAATAAATGCTCAATGCATAAAGTGCCTCGTCATGTGTGTGTTTTCTCGTCTCAAAGTCACAATTAAGTCTTATTGTTAAAATCCAGTCCTGTCCAGTGTTGAGGTGTCTGTTATAACTCCGGCTCACTAAGCTGTGCGGCTGCTCTCCAGATGCACCGCTGCATATGTCCATACAGACTAAGAGAGGCACAAAGGTGGAGAGGGAAGCCAGTGTGTCATCTGTCCAAGTCCACCTAGCAGCTGAACTAATAGATCTGCTGCCAGATAGACAGCGAGACTGCATCAGTCATTCAGCAGAGCCTTTACATACACAGCTGGGAAAAAGAAGAAGAAATGTTTGGACCCTGTGCAAAAGAGTAAATGTTTCCTTTTGTCTGTCAGTTTTATCAAAGGGAGGTGTGGATGAAAATCTTGGAGTGTATATAAATCACATCTGGAGACATTTTTTCAAATGTTGCCTAATGGCTTCAGACTCCTCGTTTGTGTTTCCAAAATTAAATCTTTTACAGGTAAGCAGGCATTCAGCTGCTTCGAGATCAAAGCATGTTTGATTGGAGAGAATGGAGGACGTAATGAGGCTTTATTTGGAAAATTAAACAGTGGATGCACTGACTGCAGAGGTCATTGGTTTGAAGGGGCCAGTGGTCTTATAATAAGATCATAATGTGAGAATGTTTGAAGAATGTAAAAACTGATTGTCGGCCCACAGACACTGGTTTCCATCCAGAGAACAGACGGTTCGCTCAAACAAGCGTGTTTTAAATCCTCTGATCTGTTGACTGATCAGTTGGAATGGAAAATGTGTGCTGCCACAGCAACATACAAGAGCTCGCTTCACAAATCTGTACATGTCAACATGTTGTGGCAAAACCTATGAATTATAGATACCAATCTTATTCCTCAAACATTTGATTGTTTTGCCGTCATTAGCGGGAGAATATACACGTGCACGTACGGACGATGGGTATTTCAAGCAAGAATACTTTTTATTTGCTGGAAATTATTCAATAATTATTCAAAGACGTCCACACGAACACACACAGAAAGAAAAAGAAAGACTAATTTGGACCTAAGAAACTTACATGAGTAAATTATGCATTTGATGTGGACACACACAATAACATTAGTAGTTGGTTGGTTCGTTCTGTTGACAAGAGGAAAAGATATATGAAGAGTATGAGCAGATTTTTCCTCTGAACCCTCTTAAATCAGAACAACACATTTTGACATCAGAGGGTTTGAAAAGTTTGGAGGAGAGTCTGCTGAGTTGGCGTCTGGTACTCTGATATTCAAAATCATTTACTCATGTTCAATCTTGGTGGTCCTGTTGGACATTCAGGCAAGTTCAATAACACACCTCACAGATCCAGAATAAAAACTCCTCCAGGAGGTGCACTTTGTATTTAAACACTTCAGATTGCCACAAGTTAAATTTCTCTTCAGTGTTTTTTTTAAAAAAAACAACATTTCCTTTGGACTGGATGTTCCTCTTTTGAAAAGTCCAGTCAATCCTTCAGGCTTTGGTAAACCCCAAATAACTAAAACTGATTTCATTAGGACTTGAAGACCTGTGTTGTGTCATTAGAGCATGTGTATCCTGCTCTGTAAGAACAAAACAGTCTGGTTGAGTGGCAGCTTGTCTTCGGATCTGATAACAATCTGAGCTGGCTAGAATTCCCAGGAATTCCAGCGGAGGAGACTCGGAGGAGCCGCGTCTCACCGGGCAGGTTTCTGTGTCTCCCTCTCAGTGACGGCCGCGCTGACAGATCCCATCACTGCTCTGCTCTCCACATCGTCACCAACACACACAACATGCACGTACATACATACACTCACGCTCACACTCAATCGTTCACCGCGCTCTCACTGCTGTTTATCTAACACAGGTAGTCATCAGGAAATCTGGGTGTAAATACATGATGTGATGGTGTACGAGCTCCAATTTAAAAAATGTCCCCTCGGGGATTAATAAAGTAAATACCTACCTACCTACCTACCAATGTGGAAGAGAAGCTGCTTGTTTCTGTTGTTTGTTCGTCATCTAAAACTCGTGTGTGTTTTCTCACGTGGTCGGCTCGGCCCTCTCAGCGTGCTGCATCTCTTCTCTCTTATCAGTGGATTCCTATCAGGTCAGCCAAACATGTCAGAGTACAATGATCTGAGACATTTTTCTGCCGCTCTGCTCTGCGGGGCTGGAAGAATGCAGCGGGGCCGATTCACTGTCTCCTGTGATTACAGTCGGCCTGTGGGTGGGGATACGCTCGGTTTACAGAGCAATAGATTCTGTTGTCAGTGTAAACACGAGCAACATAAATATAACTAATCCATGTATAACAACGCACGAGTAATGCTGTGCTGGCTTTGGTATCGTTTGACCGTGGAAACTGTGACTGCAGCTCCGTTCTGACAGGTTTAAACCAGCAGGAGAGGTGGAGGATAAAAGTCCTGCAGATCCTGGTGGGATTTTAAACATTGTGAAATCCGGGCGCTGCCGGACAGATCTTCTTGCAATAATGCAGTCACAGCATCAGCTCCTCTGATGCGTTATTTTCCTGTAAAATCTTCTTTATTCAAACTATGAGATGCCCTTTTCGCTGTTGAAAACATGGCTAGTTGCAATGCAGGCAAAAACGACGAGTTGTTGTTTTTGGTGGAGCATCCAGACTCGTGCTCCAGACACTAACGCACAGCACAGGAGCTTTTATACTAGAGGATCAAAAACTATTGATCTTAACTGTGGTCACATGGCAACCAGGAAGCTATCAATAGGTGCATCTGACCATGACACTGTGTTTTTACTGCCATCCCGCAGAAATTAATAAAAAATGGAAATCAGTAAAAGTGTGGCATGAGGACAGTGTAGTGACTGCTTTGAACATGCGAACTGGGAAATGTTTGAATGCGTTAATTTAAATGAATGTACGTTCTATATTAACTCCTTTGTAAATAATGTGATCCCCACCAAACAAATTAAAACATGCAAATACTAAAACCTGAGTCACTACTGAGATTAAAAAGCTTCTGACTGAAAAAAGAGCGAGTATTCAGGATGCACAAGAGAACTAATTAAAAGAGAAATAAGAACACTTAAAATCTGAAACCAATGATCAGATGGACATTAAACAATTATGAACCAAGTCGTCTCTACAAAACACGAACAAACTGGACGGGTTGTGAAACAGTATGGCTGGACAACCAGGAAACCAATGTGCAGCGTTACTGACACGACAGACTGATACACGATGACAGAGCACACAGGATTGTCTTTGTTGGTCGGCTCACCTGAATCCAAAAACAAAACTCCTTCTCTCTGCAACCTGCTTGTCCTGTTTTAGGACTGACAGTTGTCCACTACGGTGCATCATGTTGAAGAACTCCCCCCCCCCCCGGGTGTGTGGCCCGCCTCTTAAAATAACCCGTGATTGGCCGAACGTCTCAGACTAGATTTTCTGAAGCCTGAATATGGAGCCAAGTGAAGGTGCAGAAGTTTAGTGTTCTCTCTAAGCACTTGAACTACAATATGCTGAAGGCTATTATGGGATTATTGCACAATGACACACACACACACACAAAGCCTTTGTGAGGACTCCAATCTCTCCCATTATATTGACTGAATCATCATAAAAGTGGTAACGTTAATAAAAAACAGGCCTCTGGTAACAAACTAATATCCAGGTAGGATTTTGTTCTTCTCCTGATGTAAACTTCTGCAGATTAATGCGCTCCAATATTCCCTTTGATACAGACTGCATGAATGAATACATAAAAGAATTCAAACACTGTGTAGGGCGGTTGAGTCAGGGTCAGCAGGAGGAAGGGAGAAGTGAGCCGGTACGTTCACAGAAAGTTACCTCAGAAGGTGAGTTTTACTCTTGCTTGTTCAAAGACTGTTTGGACTTCACTTCCTGCCTGCTCATTCTGTAACTGCTCCTCCACACTGTGTTGTCTCACTCCGTACTACTTTGGGTTTTGAATTCTGGAAAAACCACCACCATTTTACCACCAACAATTTTACGGTAGTGACTGTGAGAAGGCGGTGTGCAGAGGTTTAGTCCGAGTGGTGCGTCCCAGCGTTTTACTCAGGCTGCCGCCCTGCTTCTCATTTAGTCAGAAAATTAGAGACTTGTGTCCTGCAGCACAACTTGAGTGAATAATACACTATAATTCTGGTCAGAGTTAATTTCTCTCTCCTCTCACGTCACATTTGCCACACACCAAGATGCACTCATTCACCAGTACGCTCACGCGTGCACTCACACACACACTCTCTCTCTGTGGTGGAGCCACTGCACAGTGTATCTGTAGTCTGGTTTGGTTTCAGTCCACACATGCAATCAGAGTGTTGTCCACCGAGAGTCTGCAGTCGCTTTGGTTTCCAAACAGGGAGACTGTACACAAATACAATCATCCCTTTCTGGCAAAACATGTGCAACACCCCTCGAAAGGCAACCTGTGTGGTGAAGGTGCCAAAGAAGTGGAGTATTAAACAGTTCCAGATTATTTGTTATGTTCTCAGGACATAGTCTCAGACAGTCTCTGAACTCTCAGTTCAACTGCAGACTGAGAAAAACAGAGCCTCCATTACAGCAGTGATATAAAGCCGTACACAGTCAGAGAAATCCTCTTCCACACATGTCCCTCATAAAAGAGAAAAAAAAAAAGAAAAGATAATGATCTCGCCACTCTGTGAGACTACACATCATTTTTAGCTTCTTTTAGCTCATTGAGTTTGATTTTTCAGCTTGATGGAAGAAAGCTATGAGACTGAACCAAAATAAAGTTCTGCTGTAAGGACTTTAATGTGTTAAGTGCCATGAAATAACCTGTGTTGTGATTTGGCGCAATATAAATCAAATTGAATTGAATTGAATTAATCTTGTTCCAAGTAACAAAACTCCCAACTGTACACTACAATGTACAAATTCAAAGTGAGCATATGTTTTTCATAAAACAATAAAAATGTATCCGTTTCAATATTTATTATGTTGTCTTTGGTCTTTTTTAAATGGAAATATGGGTTTACATCATTTACAAATCATCGTGTTCTGTTTTCATTTACATTTTACACAGGAAACGGGTTGCCGGTGAGAAAAAAATACATTTCATCTTTGTTCAAGAAAAGACCATGCAGCTTTAGCTTTCAGTTTGTTATGAGTTGAGGTGTTTCTGGACCCAAACGCAGGCACACAGACTCAGGTGACAGGCAGGATATAGTTCAAAAACAGTCTTTATTGTTCAATACAGGCCGGTACCTAAAGTCAATGTCTGATTCCCAAGTCGGGAGGGAAACTCCACCAACTTTCCCTGGGGGCCAGGCTGCACTGGGGGAATCCCGAGGTCCTCCACAGCTAGCGGCAACAGACTCTGGTACTGAAGTGACCTGGCAGCTCTGACTGGTGGCTCTGCAGCATCTGGCACTCCCAGGTGGTCTCCTGTCCAAGTACTAACCAGGCCCAACCCTGCTTAGCTTCAGCAATCAGCTGAGATTGGGAGCACTGACTGATCACACAGACTAGAAGCAGAAACAGGGTACCAGAGCGGGAGCAGACGGATGGGTGACTGGCACTATGGACCGACACTAGATGACTGAAGGGGCAGGGTACATATAGTCCAGGCAGGTGACCAGGGAAATGAGCCACCTGCAGGTGGTGATTTGGGGAGAGTGGTGGCAGCTGCTGAGACTGGTGAGGGGTGTGGCCATGGGGGGTGACAGGAGGCGGGGAGAGGAGGACACAGAACACATGGGGACACAATAACAAACAGACAGGGGAATGACAGAAAACATGAGGAGAGGTGATTGGGGACAAAACAGAGGAGCAAACAGTAGGAGCAGCCAGGAATCCTGACACAGTTCTACAAAACGATATGATAGACTTATCATATCGTTTTGAAGAACACCCCAATGCTGCACATTCCTACTACTATAATAGATATTCAATATCTGTAAATAAAATCTAAATAAGGTAAATATATTCTGTGAAATATTATTCAAAACTGAATTATGAAATCTTCCAAAAGTGTGTAATCTTTGGGACATGTAGTGTTGTAATTCTGTCATTGTATAAATTCTTCATTCACAGAAGCAAATAGCGGCTTAACTGGAATAAAGGACAACAGCCCATGACTTACCAGTATGTATCTTTCTGAAACCAAAATACAACATAAATCCAGGAGAGGTTAAGGAAAGTCTCATTAGCTCTCCAGGTCTGTGGTCACAAATACATTACAATTCATGATTTAAGATGAACAGTTAAGTGTATTAATAAGTCATTAAGATTTATCCTCTGAGAAGTAATTTAGAGTCAGAATCTACAGAAGTATTATTATGCAGTTAAACAATTTAAAAATAAAACTGTTTCTTGAGGCACGTGTTACGCTAAAACACAAATTATAAACCATCCTATTCTCTCGCAGTGACAGTTCTCACGAGCTTCCTGAGGGAACGACATTAAGTATTTATGCAGGTGTTGTCACTCTGTCATCACATTAACATTCCCGTGTCAAGAAGCCAAAATTCTCTTCCAGCAGACGGGAGCTCGACGTGCTCAGGTGAGAACAGGTGAGAACAAACACTGAAAGAACAGGAAGTGGAAGCAGGAGATTAAGAAAAGTTGAATTCCTGTCACAAGAGATTAAAATCATACAACAGGAGAGAAAGACAATAGAAGACGCTACATTTGAGTTATGTTCGCAAAACAAATAAAATTGATAGAAATTAATAGATAGATAATTAACTCAACATTATACAAAAAGAGGTTCCATGATCTGTGATTTTCAGGACTGATCAGATGTAATAACAGGTTTGAGCCGTAATAATTATTTATTTAGTATTTTTTGCTTAAAATGCACCTAAGCCTAAAACAAAAGACATCCATCTATGGTGAACTTCAAAAACTCCACATTACATGTATTTAGGTGTTACATTTTTCTTTCCAGCTAAAAAAAAATGTTTTCCCTTTGACACCACCTTCTTATCTCTGCAGGAGTGTTCCAGACGGTTCTGTCAGCACAGACGGAAAAAGAACCAGTCGGTCCGAATTCACTGCTGATACACACTGACTCTAACACACTGCTGATACACACTGACTCTAACACACTGCTGATACACACTGACTCTAACACACTGCTGATACACACTGACTCTAACACACTGCTGATACACACTGACTCTAACACACTGCTGATACACACTGACTCTAACACACTGCTGATACACATACAATGTAATCATTCATGATTGTAACTCTTCGCTCCTTTTGTGTGAAGTATTCATCTGTTCCTATTTATAGTTGAATCTGATCATCAGGTAGAGGGACTGAGAAGGAGCACATCCCAGCTATTCACGCTATACAAGCGCAGACCATTTACCATATATTAAATTAAGCTCATCAACTCCTAATGAAATATAGAATTGCAAAAGTAAAGGCAATTACCAAAAGAAATGTAATCAAAGGTGAAAGCCATGTGGTGGGCTTCCTGGCTGCTCAGCAAAAGTAGAGAGAACTGTGTTTTATATTCCCACTCTGTTCTCAGGTGCAGCCAACTAACTCTGACAGAACTCTTAATACTGGTGCGCCAGTAAAAGACACAATGAGAAGATAGGAGGAAGAGCCAGACTCATCATTTTCTATCAGTAAAACATCCAGTCCTAGTCAACACTGAGTCCAAAGAGTAAAACAACAAAAAGAAATAGAAAAAGAATCTGTCCTCAATCAATATTCTTTGTAAAGTTTTCTTACTGGCTTGATTTTCCAAATTGTGGAGTCAGAAAAAGAAAGTGTGATGTTTTTCCTGTTTGATCTGAGGAGCCAGTGGTTCTCATTCTCCAGCTTGTGCCATTGAACCGCTGCAGAAAAGGAGGGCACAACAAGATGATGATGCAACGGTGCAAAAGAATGTAGAAACATGATGCAAATATGACATTTCGTTTCCATGTATAACTGTGAGGAGTGTTACAGTCTTCTCGTTGGCTAAAAGTCAGGGGACCACCGAAAGCGACAAATCATCCTGAGGACGTCCACATCAAATTGAATAGCAATCAACATCAAATTGAACTTAAAACTGCATGTTAATCCACTGGTGTTAAAGGTCCGAGGATCAACAAGATCACTGAGCTCCGTCCACTGGGCTCTCAAATAAATGCAGTTGGTGAGACAATGGAAGTCTCGAACAAAGTTGTGGAACAACAGATAAACTGACATTGCCAGAAGGAACACGAGTATTATTATTTTCTCAATTGATTTATCAACTGTTTTGTTTATAAACTGACTGAAAATTGCAAAAATCGACTTTTTTACTTTCCAGACACAATAACGGTTTGTTTAAATAGCTTCTTCTTTTTTTTTTTATCTCACCAATAGACCAAACTTAGATAAAAAAAAATGCAATTGTGGGCTGTGACAGACTTGGATGTTCTGCAGGAAAATCATGCTTCATACTTATTAGATCCCGTCATGACGTACTTCATGAAGTGGAAGAAAACAAAACAGTGACTGAGAGAAGAAACTGAACGCATCATCTCTGTGGAGGACCACAGTTTCAGGCGTCTCTAGGCATTCTTGCAGGGGATTAAAGCAGCAGTTTAACTTTGTTAGGGAGACTTCAAACCTGTCTGTGTAGCTTGGAGTGCTAATTAATCAATCATCAAAAACCCTGCACAGGATTTGAGAAGAAGCACTAATTCCAGCTATTTTAAAGCTTTCTCACTACTACTGCAGTCTTTCAGTTTTAGAAACATTACAGAATCACCAGTGTTCCCAAGAAGAGCAGCCCCGAGGTCCTGACTGACCACAGAGTTTAGGCCTTCACCTCCTTTGTCATTAGGACCTTTGAGGGAAGTAACAAACCACATAACTTATGCCACAGCTGGACTTACTTCAGTTTGTTAAAGCACCAAGAAAGGGCTCAGTGATGCCAAACTTTTCATCATGAACACCCAGCAAGCCCAAACACATCTGTTAGGTTACTGTTTGCTGACTTATCGTTTGCCTTCAACACCCTACAGCCCACGTACTGTCTCAAGAAACTCAAGAACTCAACCTGGATCATCGGTTCATCGGTTCATTCTGTGGATCGTGGACTTCATCACCTTTAAAACTTAGAAGCTGCTCGCCAATGAAAAGTTCTCTGATCTCCTGTCGGGCAGCTGTGGTTCAGATGGAAAAGTGGGTTGCCCACTAATCGTAACATCGGTGGTTCAACCTCAGGTCTGGCAAGACATTGAACCCTAAGTTGCTCCTGATGGCAGACGAGCACCTTGCATATAGTTCATTTGCCAATTGGCGTGTGTGACTGGGAGGCAAATTGTAAAGGGACTATTTAAGTGCAGATAATTTACCCCAAGGACTGTGTCCTCTTACCTCAGCTGTGACATTCAAATCGCCACCAAAGGAAGTTTTTGGATGATGCTGTGCACCCTTCCCTGATAACAGGCGCTGCCCGGGATCAGAAGTCCGTCGCCACTGAGTTCAAAGAATGGTGTGACAGCTCAAAGATCAAGGAGACGAGATGGGGAGGAGGGCGACCACAATGCATCGGGAACCAATCGAAGATATACACCAGTACAAATACCCGTCATTAATGACAAACACATGAGGGGATAATCAAAAAGGGCATCAGTTTCACTTTTGTCTGAGGAAGATAAACTCTTTTGGGGTCAGCTGAAACATGAAAACATTTCACAGATCTTTTATTAAAAGCTGAATGCACTTCACATTCATTTGCTGGTTTCATTCTCCCTCAATCCAAAACAATAAGTGCTTCCAGAAAACAACGGCCACCTGCTCCAGAATCGCAGGCCACCCCCTCCGGTCTCTGACTTCACTGCATGATCAGCAAATCCCCCAGACAAACCCCCTCCGTCTTCCAGGACCCCACCCATGATCTACAGGGACTCTGAATAGTTGCCCTCTGCAGGGGTCTGTACTGCCCTGCAGCAAGAATTAACCAGAGGAAAGCAGACTTTATATGAGGCTGCTTGCCTAATCAACTCTAGTCAGCTCCCAAACCTGTCTTCCTTTCTTACCTGGGATTAACCCCTACAGCTAACTAACCCCTACAGCTAACTAACCCCTACAGCTAACTAACACTACAGCCATTGGTGTATGACAGGCCCAGCGCCACTTCCCTTTCCCTTCCAAACGCACTGTGTTCGGCCCGTACTCCAGGAGCCTGATTGACTGAAGGTCTGCGTGTGTGAAATCACGTGCAAACTTCACATCACCCACAAAAATGTCCAAGCTGATCGACTAACGACATGCAGTGATGATTGCGTCTTTCAAATGTGCGATTTAACACACGTTGTCCATTTTGCGTGTTTGCCTGAATGCATATGTGATATTGGGCGTTTCTACCTGAACGTGCAAAATACTGGGAGGGAAAATGCAAATACATAAATTTAGCACCCGCAACAATATTCACTAAACCTGAAAGTAGAAATAGGAGAAGTGATTGCGTATGTATTTGAGTAAGACTGACATTTTTCAGTTATTGAATGAACTGAATGATGATTTACAGCCAAAAGGAGAAACCATGCAACACCAGCAATTACTAAACTTCTAACGATTCTGCATTTGGTTCTGTGGCGTGGGGGAGTACACCCTCGTGTGCTTTGTTTTTTTGGTTGCTCTAAATAATAAAAGGTTTTTTCATTGCCTGCATGCTAGTTAATTCTCCCCACTCACATTACAACTGTGGGCATTAACACAACATTGTGAGCCTTTGCTTTCAGTATGTTGTGTGACCCCGTTGTGCAGCCTGTAGGGGGCTGCTATCGGGGCTTTGAAAGTTCAGCATTCTTCAAATGAACATTGTGTTATTGTATAATTGAGGGTGTAAATCTTCCTAATGCTTCACCCTTTTGTACCGTCTCTCCTCAAAGACATTCATAGTGTTTTATTTGGTTACAGCCACAAAAAGTGAGACAAATGCGAGGAATTTAAAAAAAAAAAGAGATCATTGTGAGAGTGAGAGTGAGAGCTACGCTGTGTTAAAAAACTCACTATTCTGAGAGCATCACTACGTGTTTCTGTTAGCTGCTGAGCAGCTGCGTTGGAGGAGTTTCAGCCGTTCCTTCGCACAGAACCGCTTCAACATTTGGATGGTGGTGGGTTTCCTCACATGAACTACTCGCTTCAGGTGCTTCCTCGAAATTACTTGATAAAGATCAACTTTTTTCTTGAACCATTCTTGGGTAGAACGACTTATGTGCTTCAGGTCATGGTCGGACCGGATTACACACTCTCTTCAGATTCAGTTCATGGACATTACTACCATCACCATGTTTTACAGATGGGACAAGGTTGTTTTGCATTGTTTCCCTTTGTACCAACATTAACGCTTCTCATTTAAACCAAAACGTTATATTTTGGTTACACCTGTCCTTAAAACATTTTTCTAATATCCTTCTGGTTTGTCGACATGGTTTTTGGCAAACTGCAGACAGGCAGCTATGTTGTTTTTGGAGAAAAGTGCCTTTCTTCCTCAACCCTGCCGTGCACACCATCGTTGTTCAGTGTTTTCATGATAGTGGTCGACCACTTTTGGGGAGGCAACATTGGTCTTGAATTTCCTCCATTTGTGCAGTCTGTCTCATTGTGTAATGATGGATTCCAATTCTTTAGAGATGGTTTTGCAACCGTTGCCAGCCACGTCTCTGCCATGTGGCCACTGTTAGTCTCTCATATCATATATTACAATGCTTGCCTCAATAATTTCCCCTTCGGGATCAATTGAGGTTTTTTTTTAGGAAGATATTACTTATTTGAGAGCTAATCAGCCGTAGCCATCTTGCCAACTTTGTGAAAAATTACCAAAATACACTGAACTGAATAAAAAACACTGATCAGTGCAGATTAATGAAGGCCTGGCTGTGCCGACTGTGACTCTTTCCCTGTGATAACATCTGATAACTCGGTTCGTATTTGCGTTTGCACAGCCACTCTGAATGACGGTCCAATCAGCGACCAGTATCGGTGGTTAACCACGCTTGCCCCGCCCCTCCCTCACTGTCATTGGGCGGCTGGTGACAGTGATGAGCGTAACTCTTGGTGAAATCTCGGTGACCAGACAAAAACGCTGAACGTTCAGCGCTCAGCACAGAATAAAACTCGCTGTGGTGCCGGCGTTCATTAAAAACAACTTTAAAACCACGCTGTACTCAGGAAAACACACTTTGGAGGACACGGTAGATAGTAGCAGCGGTGGCAGAGTGTCGGCCGGTTTCCGCTCATGCTGATTGGTTGAAATCAACCCGAGGTCTACGCCAAGCAGGATGGAACAACTGTAAACGATTCTCTATGGAGTATCACCATCGTACATTGAAAGAGTGAGATTGGGTTGTGTCCGCATCAGGCGAGGTTAATTACCCACCTCCCTTAGAAAAAGGTTTGAGTACCAAATGAAAACAGACAAAAAGGCATTAAGACATAAAGCATCAAAACAATGAACTGATTACCAAAATAGTTGGCGAAATGTTTAGCGCCGCCAATACTGTATGGGAGAAAAATAAATATCTTTGAATATTTGTCCCTTAATATTTAGTCGAGTTGTGTAGATGACCTTAAGTTTGAACTGGATGAAGACAGGTTTTTCTTTGTTTTCGTACCTTCTTTCCTGCCTTGTCTGTGAGTCCTTGTGCTCCCTTGTGAGCACCGTCAGAGAGGAAAGAAGTAGGACGAGCAAACAAACAACTGACAACACTCAGGTGTTCTGCAGTTTTACTTTAGTCATCACTCGAGTGTATGCACAGCTTTCAGTTGGGGTTTGAGTTTGAGTTCCTGTCTTTGAGCTTTCAGACTCTTCATATTCTGTGAGCATGTACTTGTGATGTAAAACAATCGTTTACTCATGCAGAGGTTCAGCAGTGTTTGAGATTCAAAAGAACTGCATAGAGTTTGGAGCGCACGTAACATCAGTAATTCAACACACCATTAACTAAACATCTTTGTATTTTACCCGATGATGAACTTCAAACATGTCAAGGTATCAAGGTTCATCTTCAAAGTGGTTTCTAGTTTTAATTTTATTATGTTCATCCAGAGACCTGCAAGGACCTGAAGGAGAGAAGTTTGGACATCACATCCATAGATCATTACTGGACACTCGTGAAAATAATCTCGGCAGAGACTGGCAGGAATAATGGAGATCTACTCTGAAGGAGAAATGAAAACTTGAGAACATTACACAGTTCACGGGTTTAAAGAAAGGTACGCTGAGACAAACAGAGTTAGTGGGATGAATGCAGTAGCCATGACTCACCTAAAACTAAAATACAAATACCCCTTTTATAAATAACACTAAAGCTCAGTAAGGCTGAAGGGAGCAGTCGATTCAATTGATAATTCTGTTATTTTCTTTTAATTATTTTGATTACATATTATGGCCTTTCTTGAGTCCTCTTTGGAGAAACTGCCAGCGTAGAAGTTATCTTTGAGCACTTTACTCAAAAGTGCTCGAAGTTAAATTTGGTCAGAGTGAATAATCCTTCTGTTGAAGATGTCATTTGTAAGAATTGAATCCCCTCTTGTAACACCGTGTTTCTGTTGCTTCCAGACAGTCTAACATAGGTGAGACAGATGAGATGTATTATTTTTTTTTCCTGTGTGAAGTTATCCGTGTGCAGCTTTAGCTTTGTTTCCATCCAAATATGGCACAACATTTGAACTGAATATTGACAAAATCTGTAATGCAAATTCTAGTAGTTAGGTTGGAGCTATCAGTTGTTTGGTATTAAAACTTTGCAGGAGAAGAAGGTGCATCCATCTCCATGTGTTTGGTTGGAATAACAATCTAAAATTGGTTTTAATAAATCAGTAAATGTTTTATGAACTGACAGTTCTTCGCATTCCTTTGTTTCTGTGTACTGAGATAATGATAACTACACACACACACACACACACACACTGTAGGGCTGACCTTATGTTTGAAATCTGTACACGATGCTGCGCTGGAAGTCCACAGTGAATTGAGGGAGGACATAAGCAACATCAAGTGAAACAAAACGCCGGGCTAAATCTAGGACAAGCCATTCCCACAGGAGCCTACTGTGAATGATATCATTCAGCAAAGTGTAGACATCACTTCACTGTACACGAGTCCTCCAGTGCGTTCAATACACGGGTAAGGATACTCAGCATATAAAAAACAAGTATGATTTGTATAGCGAGGAGCTTTTGCACAAAATGCCTTTAAACTTTGTTTGTGGTTAATTCAAATTAAGACGTGTATTTGATAGATCTGTTACAGAAGCACAAATAAAAGCCCTGTGATGCCTCGTGGCTCCGTTTCAGATACTTCTCATTATTCCCCTGGTGGGAACCTGAACTACTTCAGACACACGGGGGAAGGCAGCAGGAAGAGTATGACAGAGGTGGTAAAAAAACTGAGGGTACAAATCTTCTTCATGCTTATCACCACATTCCTTCTTGTTAAAACCTGATAACTACGTGGACATCAATGCAACATGATCACCAACAGATCTTTCTGGGATTTTGGTGCGTTGAAGTCAATTCATTTCCACGTCTGCGTCCACTGGCAGCTGCTGACTTCCAAGTGCTCTATTCATACAACAACCAGTAGGCATTTAATATAGTGGCAACATGATGGTGACCAGACAGCAGAAGAAGAGATGCTTTGTTGTTTGTGTGTAAAAAATATAAAAAGGCAAAAAGAGAAAACACTGTGTGCAACTGCTTAACAAGAACAGGACCGATGATGTAGATTACAGCACAAAGGTCAGGAAATGTATACGGAGCATGAAGTTAACCCACAGTTTACTTTTCAGGCACATTCTCAGTTAACCCTCTGCTGTGCGGAAAGATTGCACGGTCTAAAATTTGAGGCTGACTTGGTCTGATGACAAAGTTTACATCACGTGACCTCATGTGGACTCTACCAGACCTGCAGACACAGAAACCAAGAATTGGCCTGTTTGTCAGTCCCTCCAGGAGTTCTTTTGTGTTTGTTGCGATCAAAAGTTTTTGATTTTGTCGCAAATTTTCAAAAAATGGCAAAGTAATTTTTCTTTTTAAATGTGTTTCTTTTGCGGTAAAATTGCGGGAATTAGAACAAATTGCAAGTTGAGAAAGAAATGGGATTTTTTTTTTTTTTTTTTTTTTAATTTTTTTTTTTTTTTTTTTTAAGTATAACGTGATAAACAGTGATATGGAATGAATTCCGGTGATAATAATCATGCTGCACATCATATATGTTTTAGTTTTAATCTTTTAAAGATTAAATAACATAAATACAATAATATAAACATAAGATTAATTTGACATACAGTAATATGTAATCACTTCCATTGATAATAAGCATTTAATTAGATAATATTATATGAAGACCACATTTCCACAAATCCCGTTTTTTCCGGTTTCCTCTGGTGAACAGAGTTAGTTTTGCCAATGAGAGAAGAGGAGGCAGAGTCTTTCTGATCGTAAACGAGAAGTTATTTTTGTGAATAAAGGGAGTTTTGTTTGAAAAGAATTTACTTTATGTCGTCATACTTTCAGCACAGCTTCTGCTGATGACATTTTTTGCAGAAAAATCGCTGGAATAAACAAAATATATATTTCTAATTCCACCCACGAGATTGCTTTTGGCTTTTAAACGTGTCGTCTTCAGACCCAACTAATGCTGAGTCAAGTCACATCATTTGAGGACATTTCATACAACCCCCTCTGAAGGCACTAAAGGCCTTGTACTACTATTTAGTTCTCCTTTAACCAAATGCTAGTGTAACCATGGAAATGAAGACAACAAAGGCCTCCTAACCTTAACAATATGAACTAATGAGGGGATTGTTCAGATCATTATTAAACTGAAGGAGACATGACATTCTTTAAAACTCTTCAAAAATAAAAGCTTTCTCAGTCAACACAAGTCTCAGAGCCAAACACAAACAATGATTAATTGTGTCTTGTATATTCAGGAGAACAGGTTTGGAAGTCGGTATAGGTAGATATGGGATACCGTTTTTTTTTGGCTGTGTCGTCTTTCGTCTGACAGGATGATGGATTGTTGCGATGTAAAGTGGTGAGGCGAGCCTCAGGGGGAAGAGCTGGATAAATCTCTGGCAGTGAAGGATCACAGTTATCTCAGGATCTGATCTGCTTCCTCACAGGCAGAAAAACCATCTGACTTCCAGTGTTTAGTTGGGTCAGCTGCAGAGCCTCACATGTAAACGTACGACGTACTGACTATGTAATTACATATGTTAACACAGACACGGTGTAATTAGAGTGCAATTACAGCAGTGGAAGTCGGTTCTGATCGGCCTAAACTCCTGACACAACATCCTGCCTGTGGTCTCGTCTCCAGAGCACCTGAGGCTGCTGAGGGACATTCCTGCCTTTCCACACCGACACACGGAAGCCTTTCCCCGCCTGTGTGCAGAAACATCCGGTGCCGTGCCATCCGATAGGGATACGTGTCAGTGCGGCGGCGGGGATGAAAGATAACAAGTCTCGGGGTTACAGTCAGAGGAAGGAGAGGCGTGAGAAAGTGTCCGAGAGAGAGGCACAGGCCTGGGAGAGATGAGGGTGGAGCTGCTGCACCGCTGCATGCTGCAGGAGTGCTGCAACAGCTGCGAGCAGAGAGCCGAACCGGACGCAGTCTCTGAACGAAACTGGAGGGATTTAACCATGACGGCCCGCTGATGGTTCCGACACACCTGTTCATGTTCCTATGAAAACACTCCTCGGTGCTTCTCAGAGAGGACAGCCAGGTCCCACCAGGATCCTGGAGCGGGGGGGCAGCAGATCTTAGCTGTACTTCAGGAGTTTTTGCTGAAGTTTTAGAAACCCCACGAGCCTCAGAAGGAGAACAGATGGTGTCCCAGATGGTACAATACTGCTAGTTAGAGCTGTAACAGACTGATAATATTTTGAAAAGGTCAATATTAAACATTTTCGTGCCTTATGTTTCCCAGCAATGACAATTTGCTCCACTGTAATATTTGGACCGCAAACTTAATATGTAGGTTTTGCACCTGCTGCTGGTGACCGACTGTCACCTGCGTTTTTTCTCATTTTTAATCAATTTTAAAATAAAACACACACCAAAATAAAAATACCTCATCAATCAGGATTACACTCTTGTAACTCAGCTGAAAACAAATCAGTGTAGCAGAACCAGAAATGGTCTTTCAGTCAAGGCATTCTTCTTTCCTGTAAAAACATGTACCCTATCCTTCACCCACAATGCACCTTGCTGTGATTGTTTTACGGTTCATGCGAACATGCTGTACATCTTTATCAGTAACTGCAGTTCTCAGATGAAGACAAATACAAAAAACACAATATAGATGTTGTTTCCACAGATTTAGCTACTATGAAATGTGTTTTATTACATGGATATGCAGCACTCATTCAACATGTAAAAAAAAGTCACTACTGAGCAGCGGCTGATGAAATGAGTTTCCTGTTGGTGATTACAGTTTGGAAGGCCATCACTCTCCCAGTCATGGAGACTGATGAAGACAGACTGATGAAGACAGTCCATAACACATCTGGTTGAAGGCAAACTACCTCAAAGATGAGAAGAGTCAGACTGGTTGCTCATAGAAAAGCTACAGTATCTCATAAAAACACTCTTTAAATTGCACGCATTTCCGCATTTTATTACTGTATTTTATTTCTTAAACTGCACTGTAACTTTTATTCTATTTTTAGCTTGTATAATGTTTTAATGACTGTTTTTAATGTTTTAATCAATGTTCTTAATTGTTTTTAAATGTCCTTTTCTGTTGCCTGATGTTTGGATGGTTTTAATGGTTTTATGTGAAGCACTTTGAATTGCCTTGCTGTGGAAATGTGCTTCACAAATAAACTTGCCTTGCCTTAAGCTGAGCAGAAAGGCATCTCAGGATGAACAACACATCCGACCTCGAGACAGACGGGCGACGACAGCAGAAGACAGCGACAGGTTCCACTGTTGTCAGCCATGAAAAGACATCTGAGGCTGTGGTGAGAACAGGTTCACCAAAACTGGAAAAAAAACAGCTTGATCTGATGAATCACCATTTCTACTGAGGCTGCAGATTGTCTGTATTCACAGCAATAATCCATAGACGTTAGCAGTGTGGGGAATGTTTCCGTGCACACCATAATACCAATAAATCATGGTTTACATGCACCGATCTGAGTGCTGTTGCTGCCCACATGGTTCCCGTTACGGCCACGGCATCTCATCTTCTACCTCCAACAGGATAATGGATCATATCACAAAACAAACTCAAACTGGTTTCATGAACATGACAGAGTTCAGCGGATGTCTGTGACTCCTCGGTCACCAGATGTGAATCCAGAAGAACACTTGTGGAATGTGGTCGAGCAGGAGATTGGCATCATGAATGTACGGCTGACAAAGCTGCAGAACTGTCGTAATGCAGCGCAAATTATTGACATTGATATACACAACAGTTTGATCCATATACTGACTTTGAGCAGCTGCTCTCTCTCGGTTGAGTTACTGCACGGACACCGTACATTTAGCCTATCGGCCCGTCTGATCATCTCCATTTCAATAAAAATTTGTCATGAATGTTTTTGATGATGTCCTCCGTACTAATGTTGCACACTGGTTTAAAATGAAGAGGCTGAAGAGAGGACATGTTTATCTTGCAGTACGAAGACAGTTGTTGTTATCCAACCAAAGCTTTTCCACAGATTCACAAGGAGCCTCATTTTATGCAGTCAGATGTCTCCATGAGCATCAATATACATAGTTTGTTTTGCTGGAGACCAATGCAACCTGAAGAACGCAAAACAAATAATTTCTTTGATTATAATTACATGCATCATTTTAATGATAAAGGTAATGCTCTTGAATTGCTCACATTCTTCAACTCTTGTTGACCAGAAAGAAATCGGCAAACATTCAGTGTTCAGCACCGAAAAAATGAGCACCTCGTCAAGCTGCTGGCGTCCATTAAAACAATAAAATAAATATACTGTACTCAGGAAAAAACACTTTGGTGGACACGGTAGGTCGTTGCAGCGGTGGCAGAGTGTCGGCTGCTTCCGGCGCGAGCTGATTTGTTAAAATCAACCGCAAGTCTCCGCTAAGTAGGAAGGAACAACTGCAAACGATTCAAAACAGAGTCAAAAATAGAGTTAAATACGGCAGGTAGCAGTTGTAAGATGGGATAATGGAGGCGCCTTCTAAAACTGTTTGCCTGGTGGCCTTGTCATGTTTTAATCTAGCTTTAAGATAGTAATTAGTCATCGTGGTTGTTGGGTACAGGAACTTGCACTTGTGTTTCTACAGAAGATGGAAAGAAAAGTTTGGATGAACACTGGAGGATCTGAAATGTCACCTCAGCAGGCTGACTGCATGTTTGATACAATTAGACTTACAAATCACAGCTCTTAGACTGTAAAATGATGAAAGTCTAACACGCTGTGATCTGGGAAAGTCGAGATGCTTCATTTCCAAACTTCAGAAGGTCACATGACCTGACCCTGGCGGCTCGAGGGTAAAGAAATGTCCGAGTGCAGCCCAGTGAAACTCTGGTGTCTGATCTCACGTCCACCCACAGTCCCTATTGTTCCTCCCTGAACATCCTCAGCGGGGAGAGCAGCTCTAAATGCAGAGCTGTAACCTGAATCTGGGCAGCTGCAGTCTGAGCTCTGTAGTAAAGCGGAGGCCTTTTAACAGATCACTGCTTCAGTCAGAGAGACAAAGAGAGCACAATCCCTCCTAAATGACTGACAGCCTTATTAAAGCAACAGACATGAAATGTATATTAATGAATTAAAATCAATACATAATATTTGTCCTGGTCTCCAAATACATTTATTGAAATACTGTGCGCTAATACAATTTTGAGGTTTTTTTTTACTTCACTTTTATTGCATTTTTCACCCCCCCCCCTGCAAGGACGATTTTTGCATACACAAATTATTAGGTGTTTTCAAAAGGTTATGCTTTGTTAGATTAAGTAAAATGACTAACAATGCAATTTTAAATGCAAGTAGAGCTGAAACAATTAGTAGATGACAGGGCCTAATGCAAGAACCAGTTGTTCGAACAAATTTGTTGGAAAGTGACACAGTGACACAGTGACACAGGAAAACATATGCCAATTAAAGTGACTTCATTTCAATTCATTTTAAGTTTAAATATACCTGTGTTGGTTTAATTAAAAACAATAACAAACTTAACCCAAAAATATTATTCTGTTCGCTATATCAATATCATGACCATGGCTGCCAATCAATTAATAATTATTTTTAGATTTGAATTTTATTATTGTCATGTTATATTACAATGGCTGTTATATTTCAACAGTTCAGCAGAAAAGTTCTCTCAGTTTGACAGCTCCTCCGCCTCTATCCAAATAAATTATCCACATTTCCAATGCATCACCTGATACGCTGACCTCCACGCCTTTATCCCAGGGAAAGAGGCATTTCTAATATTAGTTACCTCTTCTGAAGCCAATTTAACATCATCAGTCAGTGGAGGCCGACTCGTAGTAACATACATTCTGTGATTATGAGCGTCACTCGTTTGACAATATGGGCTTTCTCACTGTGGAGACTCTATTTTCGTCAGTTTAGGCACAGTGCACACATTGGTTTAAGTTCTGTGCACTGCAACCACATGTAGGTGTGGCCAACTTTGTGGGTAATTTGGTAAACACGAACGCATAGATAATTAGAAGGTATGTCTGCCAACTTTAAACATGGCCAATCAAATTAGCTCTCTTTAAAACCGCTGTGGTACAGCGTATTGTCAGTCTCTATTGCCTGAAGAAGGAGCAGACCGGCACCACCATCCAAAATTTAGACGGGTGGAAACTGACCTGCTTGTCTTGAACACTCAAGATCATAATCATTGAATTTATGGTACTACGTTTTGACCTCCAGGATGACGATGTTAAACTGGCTTGGGAGGAGGTAACTAATATTATAAATAACTCTTCCACTGGTATTATGAGGACTGATGCCCAGTGTGGGAAGAGGTTCAATGATATAAGACAAAAACTTGCATCTTATAGATGCCAAACATGGGCACTAATTAAATGTCACAGTGAACAAAGAACATTCATCCAGCATTGTGAAATAAGGTGCTGGAACGATGTTGAGCAGTAAAAATGAGTAAATTACGGCTACTTAAAGCTCCCGATGCAATTCATTTATGAACAACAAACACAACAAACAGCAATGTGCTCCAAATGTGCTCTTATCTTTTGTGCGTAAATGACGCAGTGTCACACTCCATGGTCTTGCATGGCTGGCTAGATTACTAAACTAGATGAACAGATGAAAAACAATTCAAATTTGTACCCCTTTATGTGTAATTTAATCATAATATATTTGTAGTTAACCTGAAAACTGACACAAAAATTGCACTGCACTGACGCATCTTTACTGACAAACCCCGGGTGCGCCGTTTTGCACATCTTGGCGCTGCTGGGTTGAAGTTGATCCCTGAAAATTTAAACTCGCAAGTTTAAAACTTGCAAGTACGGGACAATGTCCCTGGAATTGTGCTGCACTGATCCTGGGTATAAAAATAGGACCCTCTTTCTTAGCGAGAGTCTCTGTGTGTCTGTCATTCAGGGCATGCATTACAACTTATTGTGGTCCAGTCCCAGCAGATAAGGCCGGGGTGAATTTTGTTCCCGGTACGCTTCTATATAATGTTACTGACCGTGTTAATATGTTAACTGTTTGTTGATACGTGGTTCAGAACAGTTACAATACCTGTATGTGACCAGCTCTAGCTCGTCATCTAGCTCGCTACCAAACTGAGGCAATTTTATGTAGCGAGCAAACCAGGTGCCCTGACTTTGTATAGATTTCCAAAACAAATTTATAGTGCCGCTAAATCATCAATAAATGGTTTTGCTGTGGCAATTTTTTTTTACTACTCGATGTGATTTTGACTCACTATTGCCTCCTAATGTACAAAGTAGTATTACAAAATGGGATTTGAATTTGTACAAGTTAAACCCTTAAGTGGAGGTTTAAAGTAGAGTAAAATGGTACAGCGTGCTGGTGAATACATGCCTACTTTTACCACTGCAAATTCAGCACCATAAATCACTTATTGGTGCTCCTTTGATACAAAAAATGAAAGGGGCTTCAAGAGGATTCAAAGTGACTGCAGTGCAATCCTCAAAGTCAAAGCGAGGGTACTGTGTTTGATCATGTGCCTCCAACATACAGGTTAATATGTCACAATAGACTGTGTTGTCATGAACTCTGCTTCCTCCTGCAAATCACTTGAGAAAAATTATATATAGTATAGAAGCCAAAGGCTCCTTTGAACTACACAGAAAAAAGATGTTGGTTGGGGAGGAGGTGTCTGAAGGCATTATGGACTTTAAGCGAACAGGGCAATGGGAGTGGAGGGAGGACTTAAGGAGAAGTGAAGGAGAGGCTGGGCCGTGTCAGATGACAGGGCTTCCTCCTACAGGAGACGACCTGTCTAAGAAACCACTCATTTCTGCTTCGGCACCGGACCTTCAGTCTGCTGCGATAAGAGTCAGTGACAGACTCCAACACCTGTTCATTCAGGCTGCAGAGCAGAAGACAGACAACAACAGACAAGCAGGGACTAGCGCTGGCTGCTGTCAGGCCTCACTTACTGATATAATGGGGCAGTGCAGAGGTGGCCACTCTCTGTTTAATTGCACTCTCCTTCCTCTGTGTAACACTGCTTATTTTCTGTCTGTATTTTCTACAGTAATGATAATTGATGCCTACTTCAGTACAGGAAATAAAACCAACTTTTTTTTTCTTTTTTTTTAAGTACTGACAGCACATTTGTGCGTTCGGCGCTGCATGCATTAGACAAAATGACAAAAGCCTCTGTGTTAGTCTCAGCAGTGAAACAGCAGAGGTTTGGATTGAGCTGGGGAACTTTACCATAACCATTAAAGCCCATTTAGATAGGGGATTTTAATACTAATGGTCCTGGTCAGTGATATTAATGCAGCCTTGAGTTTTTTTTGTTGTCACTGAACCTGTACTACAATGCATTACAGGGCAGCACGGTGGTGCAGTGTTTAGCACTACTGCCTCAATGCAAGAAGGTTCTGGGCTCAGTCCCAGCCTTATCTGGGGCGGGACCCTGTCTGTGTGGAGTTTGCATGTTCTCCCTGTTCCCGCGACGGTTCTCTCCAAGTCCTCCGGCTTCCTCCCAACACCAAAAAACATGCATGTTGGGTTAATTGGTGTTTCAAACCTGCCTGTAGGCAATGTCTGTTTCTGTCTGTCCTTCTGTGTTGTGATGGACCAGAAACCCATCCAGGGTGTACCCTGCCTTCGCCCAAAGTCATGACCCTGTGCAGGATAAAGCAGGTATAGATGATGGCTGGATGGTGTTTGGAAAGCAGGGTTGTTCTGAGATGGATGAGAGTGTATGTGAGAGGGAGCAGTTGGTCTCAGTACCAACTGACATCAGGGACTCTTTTCTGGGCTCAGTTTTGGGGTTTGGAGAATTCGGGCTGAATTTAAGATGATTAAAAAATATCAGCGTTCTCTTTCTGAATGTTAATAATTAGCTGTTGGTACATGTGGAAATTCTGCTCTGCATGCGCGTGTTGGTGTTTTTCTGTGAAAGTAAAAACTGTAATTTTATTGGATGTTTGGGCCAACAGATATCGCCGTGATGACTGAGTGGACTCCATATTTAATTCCCATACAGTGCAGGGGGCTTGATAATACTATCAACTATTTTATAACAGATCTTAATTGGGATTTGGGCATTGTAACATTTTCTCTTCATTGCATTTAGAGCTATTCAAGCTTTTTTTTGTCCATTCACTGCCATGTTGAAACTCCCTGATGCTGTTATGGTCATATCAAGGTAAGAATGAATCCATAATGATACCATTATTTATGGGTGAGCTGGTATTCGTTTTCTTGACATCTGAGGCATGTTTGAGAAATAATTGGTTGTTTTTTTCATGTTCACTTTGAGAGCCCAGTTTCCACTGAACTTCTCTACGATGTCCAGCTGTTGTTGTTTTGGCGAGTTCTTCTGTATTCTTAAGATTACAGGTTCTCATGTTAAAACTTAAGGGCATAAGGCAGGTTATTGTCATTGTAAGAGTATGACAGAATTAAGTTAGCAACTCAGGATCAGCAGTGATGAACAAGAAAAAAACAGATAAAACTAAGGTAAAACAAGACATAACGATGGCATTCAACAATAGACATATAGTAGCTAAGGATGATAAATGGGTGTAATAAAAAGATAAAACACAGGCAGCAAAACAAACAAACAGAAGACTTACAGTTTAGCCATCATCAATCACATAATCAATTTCAGTGACTTCATGAATTTGGTTTGGTTTGGACAATGGTGCATTTTGGTGTGTTATCGTTCTGCATGTAAACCCAGGCATGTTGTATAAATGTGTATGTTGTCTCGGTGCAGGCTTTCACGCAGTTTACACTTTACATGATTTTACACTTGTTTCAATTGTTTCTAAAAGACACAAAATCTTCTAGAGGAGCAGTTAAGTCAAAGCTTGGACACCTCACGACATCCCAACACACAGGCTGGTCTTTCTGTTTTTACCTTTCTTGCCTCGTGTAACAAATTTCATGAGAACTTTTTAAGTAAAAGGAGGGCTGAAGGAAATATAAGCCGAACTGTGCTCTAGACTCACGGGTGGGTCTATGGGAGATTTTTTTTCTTAAAAATGGCTTCTGACATCAGTGTTTGTTCACATTCATGCCTCTAGCTCCTGCTTCCCATCATGCAGGTTGTGACAACTCAAGCTGTGATTGGTCGGTGGCCAATGCATAGTCTGTCTCTGTTTCTCAGCCGAGTCTCAGCAAGTATCTCTGTCTGTAATCACCTAATCTGACCCAGTGAACATCTTATCAGTCAGACACGTCCTGCAGTCTGAACCCGCCACAACACAGCTGTGTCTTCAGTGATCTGCAGATAACGGAGGCTGGGGAAGAAGACCCTGTTTTCATAACGGGCTTTCATTACTGTTGCTGTCAGATGATCAGATACACTGTCTGTGATGGAGACTGACCTCTGACGTCCTCGGCCTCTCACCCTCCTGCAGGGTTAATGACACACTCGCATTAACCTCTGGCAGAGACAAACACAGCTCTGTGTGGACCGAGGATGTCACCGGTTCAGACGGCAACACGAGCAGGATTAGGCTCGTCATGCACGTCTGCTCACTGTCACACTGACTTGAAGACAGATGGGTGCTTCTTACTTCAAGATCTTAAAAGCCTCAAATTACTTTAAGTGACATATTTGCCTTTAACAAATGCAAGTAGGCTTCTCGGGTTAGTTGGTCTTAATCATGAAAACAATCATTCATTTTTGTATGTCCTTTACTGTTAAGAATTATAGGTGCACTTTATTATTTGTGCAAACCTGCTTGTTTGCTTTCTTTCTGGTATTAAGATATCAATCTAATTTATATGCATTTAGTACAGAGTTGAATTTCAAATGCATTTAGCCTGGCTTAGCATCAAGAATAAAAGAAGTGGAAACAGCTAAAATTGAAAAAAATATATTTTCCAATACCTCTAAGGTTGTCTTTTCTTTATCTTAACAGAAATTGTAACAACATGGTGGTTTTAAGGGGATAATGTGCAAGTTCAGTCATCAGCACCTCTGAAGATTGTCTCTATTTATAGTACAAATTACCAGCTGCTGTCTGTGAGGACAAGTTATCAACTCTTTATAGGCATCATGACACCAAACATGGAAACATCACTGTGATTAAAAGACTCTGTGAAGCTGATTTCTGAGTTCTGCTGACTTTTTTTTTAATCTTTTTTTTTTTTTTTTTTTAGCTGGGGAAAGCATGAATCCATTTCCACTGTTTACTTCATCCTTTGTACTGTGACACTAAATAATTCTATAATTAGTAGGTCTATGTATGTTGTTGTTATTTTGCATTTTTAAGGCTATTGCATAGTTACATTAGTGAATACAATTTTATGAAAAAAGAAATCTGCCGTGGTAGTTGGTACATGACCAATAAAGTTTTGTAATCAATGATCTGAATCATAAACATGTCTTTATGATCCCATCTACACAAGATTGCTCAGGGATGTTTTAACTTTCATATTAGATCAGATAATGCTACCATTATTAACAAGCCACAGTTGAAGGTGTTAGTTGGCTAGTGAAAGTTGATGTTCTCATTGACTCGTCTCTGTACTTGTCCTGCGTGATGTTGCGGGAGGCTGTAGCTCAGTTGGTAGAGTGGGTTGCACACTAATCGTACGGTTGGTGGTTCAATCCAAGCTCCTCCTGTCCACATGCCTAAGTGTCCTTGAGCAAGACAGTGAAGCCTAAAATTGCTCCTGATGGTGTACCACCAGTGTTGTAAATTGCTTTGGATAAAAGAGTCAGGCAAATGTAATGCATTCATGATCACAACATCTCATTTCAGAGACTGGAACATGTCATTAAAAATAATGAAATACACGATGCTCCTTATCAGATAAATCTCAATTTGGTAATGTCAACAAAGACTCGTACACAAAAGTTAGTTATGGAGTTCCACAGGGTTCTCTGATCGGGCCGATACATTTCATTTTATACATGCATTATACTTCCCATACAATATTATTAGGAAACACAGTATAAACTCCCATTGCTATGCAGATGACACCAAGCTATATTTATTCATGAAACAAATCAGGGAAAAGTTTAAATGTGTCTAAAGACATAAAGGCCTGAATGGCCATCATTTGCAGCTTTTAAATTCAAACAAAACTGAAGTTATTGTATTTGGCCTTAAACACTTCAGATTGCCTCCATGGGGAAAATTGAAATTATTTTTAACGAGGATATTTCTTTTAATTTACACATAAAGCAAGTCTCTAAGGACTGCTTGTTTCATCTGTGTAAGATTGTTAAAATTATGAACATCCTGTGATATGCTAATAAAATAATCCATACATTTATTACTTCCAGGCTGGATTATTTGAATTTCTTATCATCAGGATACCCCACGAATTTATTGTAACAGTTCATCCTTGTTGTTCATTTTCAGTCTGTTCTCATTGTTTAGTTGTCTTTCTGCAGTTTTCCTTGTCATGCAGTTCTGTCTCACTTTCTTTTAAGGTTTTGGTGTTAATTTCTGGGGTTTATTTTGGTAACTCACTGTGTCTTGTTCCTGTTGTGTTTACTTCCTGTCCTCGAGTCTTCCCACTTGTGTCTGATTGTCTTCTTCTGACCTGATTGTGGTCACCTGTGTTCAATTATCTCCCCGCCCTCTTGTGAATAAAGTCTGTGTGCTCCTCACCACCTGTGTCAGATCATCGTCATTCTCACCTCTAAGCTGGTTGGGTTTGCACTCCTTCTTCCTGTGTTGAGTACGTTTTATGTTTGACCTGTGTTTTTCCCTTTTTGGACTTTGTTTTCTCTTCATGTTTTTTTGGATCAAGGTCCAGACTTTTGTGAACTTCTGGACGACCATTGTACCAACTTCAGTTTGTTAAACATTACTTATTGTCGTCCTGCATTTCAATTCAAGCCCCCTGAAAATGTGACACTTATTGGGATAACTCTCTGAAAAGCGCCCATTTGGTCCAAAATGTTGCACCTAAAGTACGAAAAGTATTTATCAAGACGGATCATTTTTCTCCCATATTAGCATTCCCTGTGAAAGCAATCCTTCTTACCTGTAAGGCCCTCAATGACCGAACGCCATCGTATCCTCATAGTACCACATTATGTGGAGTCGATTTGGTGCAGGTGTCCAATTCCATTTCCAGACATTTGGATCCACTGTGTGTAAAGTTTTACATCTCCATACTACCAGATCTGGTTTTATAGAAATATAACTTTTCAAGTAGGTCAGTTTAACCAATTGAAAATGTAACTGTATGTCTGGTTGAACGTTGTTAGATGTTGAGACTGACATTGTAACAGTGGTTGAATGCCTTTGAAAGTCTTCTGCAACAGTTGTAATAAAAGTTCATTGATCATAGGGATCATAAGCCTGTCTGCTTATGCAAAGAAAACTAAATAGAAATAAAACAATCCTTTAAGTCAGATTTTTCCTCAGGAGATCACTGCTGTCAAATGACAGTTCCCAGTGTGATGTCAAGCAAACATCTGCCCACACAGTCAGAAGTCAACAAATACCGCATTTACATTTTTCCACCATGGCAACTTCAACACAGATCACAATGAGGTGATTTCCGCTTTTGACTTCCCACATCTGAATGTGAGAACGGCGCATTAAAGTGCCCTTTAAACAGTGATGTCATGCTCTTTAACTGTGATGTATCCATGGGGAAATCATGAGAATCAAAGAGGGTAAATGAAAAATCAGCCTTGATGTTAGTCTGAATTTTAAATCTCTTAAAAACTGTTTACCTTCCAATCTGGAACAGTTTTATAGGTAAACACTGATAAAGTTGATTTTGACCCAACAACCTGCTAGTAAATACACATACTTTGTGGCAGCTTACACACACACACAAACACACACACATAAAATATCAGTTAGCTTTGGGGAACTTGTGAGGGATTATCAACATCAAAGTCAATAGAAATGTCAGCCTGGCTATCTTTGGAAATGCCAGCAACCCTTTGCATATCCGCACCACACAACCAACACCCCCCCCCCACACACACACACACACACACACTGACACACACACCTGCCCCTAGCAGAGGAGGTGATTAAAGCTGCTCTGGTGAGTGTGGCTTTTGATCTCCAAACATACTGGAAAGCACTTAAAGGGAAAGCCCAGTTAAGCAGCAGAAACAGATGACATCACCCCCCCGCCCCACAGTGCTATCAAAAAGATTCACAGGATTAAGCAAATACACCAAGATCAGGTTGGCTCCCGGGCTGAATGGATTTGTAATATTTAGGCGTTCTTGGGCATCTGAACAGGGTGCATGGACTGTTAGGAGTCAGGAGAGTGAAGATGAGTTCCAGCAAACGCTCCAGCTCGATGCTGTCAAAATCTAACGCCAAAATTCAATTAGAGACAATGTTGTGAAATTGTCTTTTTCTAAACATTTTCCAGAGTTCTCAATACTTTTGCCTGCTGGTCGCAGAACCTGAGGATGAACCACTGACTGTATATAAAAGTGGATGCCATTTCCGGCTCTGAAAATTTAGGCCACTAGAGGTTGGCTCCAAAAAAGCCTCCAGCTCCATAGACTCCATTAAACTAGTCTCATAAAATTCTCAGTCAATAAAATTTCTCCACGAGTGACCTCGGTGTTGTTAGTTAAAGTCACTCCTTCCTATTAGTTTTCTGGCGGTCCATCTGAAAATAATCCTGTCATTAATTCTGAAATAAATTTTAAAAATAAGTGTTTTTGGGGGGGTTGGGGGGGGGGGGGGTGTCTGTTTGATTGACAGGCCTGTGGTGCAGTCAGGTTGCAGCTATTGGTGGGCGGGACGTAGTATCATCAGGTTTCCAATCAGATCAGTCAGATCCACCGCTCACTCCTCCCCAGCTCGTCCAAATGTGGTCACTTCCTGCTCCAAGCCGCTCTGAACTAGCAAGATGGTGACAGACGTGAGAACATTTCCCCATCTTTGGTTCTGTGTCCTCCTGCTTTAAAACCAACTGTAGGAAGGTCTTATATTTCACAACAACATTTTGACTACCAAAAAAAAGTCGGTTGTGAAATATTGCTCTTGGCACTTCTGAAAAATTGTCACTGATCAGATTATTGTAACTCTGTCTTGTCTGTACATACAATCCAAATTTAAAGACTTCTGATTAAATCTAATAAAAGAATCCAAATAATGCCTGTTTTAGCATCCTGACTGTAGTTACCTGTACATTTTAGAATTAATTTAAAATTTTAAAGATGACATTAAAGACACACTTGGGGTTGGCTGCTGAATATATCCCCAACATGCTAATCCCTCACAAACCTGAATGCATCCCGAGATCCTGCAGCAGAGGTCAGATAGTAATTCCTCTGTTGAGGTTTAAAATGAAACGAAGGCCGACATTCTGGCTGTAGTCGCTACGCTTTCATGGTGAACATTTTTCTGTCCGAGTTAAATTTTCCAATTGCAATTAAAGTTATCCTTAATTAAGATTAAGGCTGCTTTGAGGTACAGGTTTATTGATGACAACGGCACAAAGCCACCCAGAACTAAACTTCAAAACTGCTCCTCAGGTAGCCTACAGCTGATGTCATGGAGGTCCATTTTTCATACAGTAATACAGTCTATGGTTCTCTACTTCTGTTGAGCCAGCAAATTGCTGCTTGCGGCTATAATTATTGTTATATATTTAAATGTCTGATCTAACAAGTACACTGTAAAAAAGAAAAGTGGAAAAAAACTCAAAATTGTATTTTATTAACGAAATTACAACACTAAACCTATGAACGTTTTTTTTCTTGGCACATACTCTGGAAAACACCCGACACCAACTTGTACCTGTGTTCACAGAGCATGTTGGGGTCCTTCTCCATTGGACTTGGCTGAGCGTGCACATCAGAGACTTCCTGTCGACTCCCTACACACATGAAGTGGATAGAATAAAATAGTTTATATTATCTTCTAGACTATATGAAGTAAAAGAACGAATGCTGGTCTAGAATTTTATGTCAATCTCTTCATTACTTTTAAACATTATTCAGACACAGACTCAGTCGTCCTGAGAGCAACGAGGGTTAAAAGCAAATTATTAACTGACATTTTCAGCTTTTACTTCTGTGTGCAGTAATATCATTTAATATCATCAAAGGAAAATAGTGATCAACTAATTCTTAATTCTCAATGTGACTTTTGTTGTTATACATTCTTAAAATCCAGTGATGTTCCTGTTGGTCATGTTTTTAGTCCAGTTGAAGTAAAAACCCAGAAAGCTTTCAGAGGGACAATAACAAAGTGAAATGGATCCATCAGATCTCATCCTCTCCTCCCTGTTGACTATACACTGAGGAGGAAGCATCACTGACCTCTGACCCCACCTCACTCATCTCTATCCACAGACTGGTAACAGGACACTGCCGGGCTTCTGAGCCTGTGAAGGGAACCTGCACCGCCCTGGGGGCCCGAACACCGCTCATCTCCCACGCCCTCCCCCCCTCCCCCCCTCCACTCCTCCCCTAAATCTGCCCTACCCCCTCCCCCCACCCTGCGCCTCTCTGGGTCAAAGAGGAAACGGAAGTATGATTGAGTTTGTTTTAAACCCCCCTTTCATCCCCCAAAGCAGCACTCTGCCCCGCCCCAGGTATCACAACACACGGAGCTCCTGTAGGGAAACTTGAACTGTTACTCTTAATTAAAAGACTCTCCTTACACACACACACACACACACACACACACACACACACACACACACACAATTTTACAAAACCTGGCAACTTGTGTTTTGATCAAATAAAAGAAGTCATAATCTAACTGTATTTAGCTACTATGGGTTTGCTCATGTCGCATGTGAACGGTGCTACATCCGTTATGAATACGTTTTCAGAGTTTCGTCACTTTATTAATATCATCACTCGTTTGCAGCATGGCAGATTTCTCCGTGCATGTGAAACTGCAGAGACTGCACGTCAAAGTTTGCATCAAGTTTTTGGGAAACAGAAAGAAGTTGCAGGGAGCCAAATCATTGAGTAGGAGTGCCGGGGAGCGACAATAGTGTAGTTGCGGGCGAGAAAGTTGTGCGCTGCGAGTGGGTGCGTTGTCATGTCAACTGTAGTGCCATTGCGCCACAGTTCACGTTTTCCCTCAGACACCTCAGAACGTCACAGTTGAACGTTGACAGTCTGACTCTGGACGAATTCACACACAACCCCGCGACTGTCAAAGAAAACCCTCCTGGTTGTGTTCCTTACTTTTTTTTTTTCAGTCTTGGACAGTGATGTCCTGTCCTTTGGAAATATGAACGTAACCCAGAACACCTCTCCAGGCTCATTACTTCACTACTGTGGGTTTTAAAGCATTTCAAGGGTCTCTGTTGCCAATTTCCTGAGTCTGACACAATACTTGATGTGCGTTCTCTGCTCACGTCCACGGAGAAATAGCGGACACACCCGGACCGGTGCTCACAAAAATGTGTAACTCAGGTGCTGATGTTGATCAAGCCACAAAAGAATATAAAGAACAACCATAATATTTGACCTGCCACAGAAAAGCTCAGTTTACAATCCTGTATCTGACCGACAGATGTTCTCCCAAATTTCAATATACCTTCATGATAACATTACATAGTGGAGTCATTTAATTATTTATAGACATTTGAATAAAATTTTGTGTTAGGATTTGTTATTTTCATTTTTACTGCAAATTACTGTTTCCAAACATCGGTTTATCAGTCTCATTGATTACCAATAATCGGTATTGGCCTTGAAAAACCATGTCGGTCGAGCCCGAGTGGTTACATACACCAACCAGGGCTGGAAAATCCTGAAATGAGTGGCTGCTGTGAGAGTTGATGGAGAACATAATTAAATCCAGGAAGCTGGGAAACCTAAACCCTGCCAGTGTGGTTTACAGTTCAAGTGGCTTTGCCATGGCACTGCACAGAGCAGTGGCCAAGCTCCTCGCTTAATTAAAATGGGCCATAAGAAATAGCTTTACAGCAGCAGTCATGGCAGGTTCAAATGTAGTCTAAATCATTAAAATTTCTGCTACGGCATATGTTTGTTATAAGGGAAGAAAAAGGAGCCTCAACTGTTCTACTTCCAGTTGCCATGTGATGTTTTAAACAGAGGAAAGTCATAAAAAAAAAATTGCCATGATAACATCATGTAGTTTCTGTGTTGCATCAAAAACAGAATTGTTATAATGTTCTTACCAGGACTGCAATTATGTCACTAACATCAGGCTGGAAAGTTACTATTTATATTTAAACATGTGGTTAGTTTGTTCAAATAAATTATAAATCAAATCAAATCTGCAACTGACCTGAATTCTTTTCAGAGATTCACAATCCCAGGAAGAACCATATTTTTCATAAACTGTGGTCATTACTGCTGGGTCTGATGTCTGTTTTAGTTTAAATATAATATTTACATCTATCAGCTTGTCTGAAGGTGAAGACATATTACCACATGCCAATGAAACTCAAAAGAGAAATGAACCTCTGCTGAGGAGGTTTTGTTTTTGTCTGTTTGTCAGTGGAAAACTACTGACCCAATTTTCATGAAATTCAGTAGAATGGTGTAGCATGGGTCAAGGAAGAACCCATTACATTTTGGAGCAGATTCAAATCACGGAGCAGATCCATAAATAGTTTTTAACTTTCATTTGAATTGAAAGATTTTAGCTCCTAAATGTCTTTATATGGCAGTAAAGTTCAACAGTGAGAAATCAAAGGCAAAAGGTGATCACTTCGTATGGAAATCCACATTCACAGGTACCAGTAATCTACTGGGATAAACATGTACTTGCTCAAACTTAGTACAGCAAGCAGTTGTTATGGAGTACCACGAGGCGTAGGATAGAAAGTCAGCCCTGAACGTATCTGCTTAGACTGGACTGCCTGCAGCACGCTCTCATGAGCACCCTGAATAACAGGCACATGGTCACTAAGGGGACAGACAGGGCCAATAAAACCTTTGTTCCTATATACCCAACGGACCACTCAGGGAGGGTGACTTCTTAGGGGGAAACCGAAACTGGTACAATTGTAACTTTCCCACAAATATATATTCAGACATATATAATAGTTGTGGTAGATATCATAGACAAGTGGACTACTGGCCTTGGTGAAAGTCCGTTCTCCCTGAGTGCCCTTTAAATTTAATATACATCACAAATTGAACAACAAGTGCCTCATTTAACTGTCAGTCAATGTAAATTGTGTTTTTCCCGGACAATCTTTTTTTTTTTTTTTACCTCTGAGATGAGAGGATTCTGTTGCATTGTAGTAGCGCACAGTTAAATTTAAATATAATTAGCAGAGCCCGGAGCTGAACTGGTGGAGTTAAAACTCCATTGTTCCAATTGCAAACACTACTCCTGTCCTCAGGAGTTTGGACTAACAAGTTGTAACCTCGCCAAGTTTTAACTCCCAGTACCTTGAATCAGAATTTCGTCATATCCATCTGTTACCAACCCTGTCCCAGGTCAAATGGATTCCAACACTTCCCCCAGCATCCTGCAGCACTTGCAGTGTAGCAAAATGTTTTTGCAGCATGTTACAGGAAGAATAAGGACGTCACAAAGTTTTTCAGCATTTTTCAGACAATCCAGAAGGAATTATGTAAGGAAACTTTAAGGGAACACTTCGTGCCCAGTGTAAATAAAGTCTAACTGGATAAATAAATATATTATTATTTATATAAATAAATGTCTAAATAAATTCAAGTTAATTAACTCTTGATGACAAAATTACCCAAAGTTTTGTCAAAGGTCCCCTGACTCTGTCTCTTCCTAAAATACCCAGTAGAAGCTACAAGTAATTATAATATCATGTAAGTATTTTCGATATCTCATCACATGGGCAGAATGTACCAGGTGTGAATGCACATGCTCGTAGATCAGATATTGTTATCAAGAGCACAGACATGATGCAGATCACAGGTTGAAGCCTTAAGTATGTTGTAAAAAAAACATTCTACACCAGCCTCGGGGGAAATTATAGCTTGATGGTGACGCTGAGCGAAAGGTTTAAGGATTTACCAGAATTTTCTGGTACGCAATAGTTTTACAAAGACATACAAAAGAATAAAAAGTGGGTTGATGGAACGTAATGGGCAGGCTGCAGGAAAACACCTTAAATTCTTACAGCCTGGCCAAAACACTGGACCAAAGTAACCAATGGGCATTTTATGATGTATTATGGTGTATGGCATGGAGGTTATTTACTCATGAATCAGGAAGAATGCCACAGCCATAACTTAGCAATGAAGAGCTTTAACTGGCTGGAGAGATCTGCTGACCCTGAGGTCATGAAGATATCAAATGAGCAGGCTCGTTTTACAGCTGGATAATGAGAGAAAATAGTGCTGGCCTGGTTTGATTCAGACTTCCTTCTCTTTAGAAATGCTCTAATCTAGATGTATGCATAATTGGCTGGTTGAGTGAGTGCTGAGATTTAGGCGGACGTATTGTGCCAGTGGCCCCAGCAGGTCTCAGGTTTCGGAAGCTCATGAATGAAGGCATTTCCTGTCATTGCAAGTGTATGGGACAAAAAAACAAAAACAAAGCTCAAGTGTTTAGAGGCATTTTAGCATTTAATAATTTTCCCTAAAGTGCTTTAATTTAAAAAAATGTTTGGAACTAACTTCTACATGTGAATGTTCCAACATTTGATTGAAGCTATATGAATCCCTCTATTGTCCCTATCGAGTGATGCGTTATAGCATTATGTCATGTTTAGGTAAAGATCAAGGTTTGAATTTAAATACAGGACTTTTGGCGTCATGGTTACAATAACAAAGCCTCATTCTCAAAAGAAAGGTCGTTACAGAAAAACACTCCTTCAGTGTTGTTAATAAATGAATTCCATCGGGAGCTTTAAGTGTGCGTAATTTACTTCTGCTCACTCCTCAACATTATTTAATCACCTGATTTCACTGTATTGGAAGAGTTTTCTTTGTTCACTTTGACATTTAATTCATGTCAGTGTTTGACGTCTATAAGACCAGTTTTTGTTTGTCCCTTCATTTTATATCTTTCAGCCTCTTCCTACACTGGGCAGCGGTTCCAATAATACCAGAGGAACAAGCATTTATAAAATGAGTTGCCGCTTCCCAAATTGATTTAACATCATCAGCCTGTAGAGGCCGAGTCGTAGTACCATATATTTGGTGATTACAAGCCTAAACCTCCTGGACAGGTACGTCCGTTTTCTCAAGTTTGGCTGGTGGTGCCGGCCTGCTCCTTCTTCAGCCATTATGAAACTGACAATGCGCTGCGCCACAGCAGTTTTAAAGACGAGAAGAGGATCTGATTTGATTGGCCATGACTGAAGTCATGGCTCATCTAATGACAACACCATCTAATTATGCATTCCTCCTACTTTACCACTGTGCCACAGACACTTGAATTCACCAAGTTACCAAAAACGTTGTCCAAACCTACATGCGCTCCCAGTGAACAGGACTCAGAGCTGCGTTAGGTTCTCGTCTAGGTTCACAAAAATAGTTCTAAAACTTCAGTTTCCTTGATAAACCGGGCTGGTTTTAACTCATTCACTTCTCTTGTTTAAAGAACCTCAGTCAGAATTGAGAAAACTTCTAAATACAAAGCTTATGTAGGAAATGCCTGTGTGCAGCCACAGAATAACAAATTGCACTGCAAATTAACATTGTACACAGACAAAAGGAAATGAAGGCCTTTTTGGCTTGAATTAGAAGATGAAGCATGGAATAAAGACGATTGAGGTACAATGATAAAAAGAAAATAAAGTAGAGCTCCTTGCCCGAGCTGCAGGGCTGGTGTGAAGCCAGTCTGGCTCAGTCTGTGTTTTCCTCCCTCCTCTCTCCGGGCTGCGGCAGCGTTTCTCCTCACCAGAGGTAATGATGGCCTCATTTTTGGCCGAGATTTGGATGGAACAGGAAATTCTATGGCTGTCCTCTGAGAGGTGGTTATAATACTGGGACACCACTAATAAAGGCTGGTGCCGGCCTGGGATTCCTCGTCTTGCTCTCTCCCTTTTCTTTTCTTCCTCTCTTCATTTCTCTCCCCAGCACAGAGCCGGGCTGCAGTATTTGGTGCTCATCAGAAAGCACATCCATCTCCGACGGAGAAGACGCAACAAAATAAATAGGTCTTTGTCTGTTTGCTGAAAGTCACTGGCTGCTACTTATGTGCCATGATTCGACCCCCCCGACAGCTGTTCTGTATAAATCACAACAGTCTCACTGCAGATTGAAAATACTTCCAACCCTGTGATGAAGCTGCCAGCCACACTCTGGCACGGTGTCCTGCTCAGGCCTCACACAGTGTTAATACCACACAATCCATCCACCTCTGTCCGACCTCTTCCTGCTCAGCTAAAAAACATATCTGAGAGATAAAGCTTTTTGAAGAAAATAGTCTCTCCCCTCGTCTCCTTTCACGCTCAGGCTCAAGGTAGAAATTAATATCAGTCTCCAAACCTTGAAGGAATGTTTGAGATCTGTCAGAGAACTGACTGCATGCAAACAAGCACTAGATATGTTTTTTATTTTCATGCATTTCATTTTATCTGTATCACATAAAAATAATCTAGAAACAGGCCGTTATGAAGCCTCCAGTTCAGATTCTGTCCGTCACCATCTTGCTAGTTCGGAACGGTTTGGAGCAGGAAGTGACCATATTTGGACGAGCTGGGGAGGAGCGAGCGGTGGATCTGACTGATCTGATTGGACACCTGCCGATACTACGTCCCGCCCACCGATAGCAGTAAACTGACTGCACCACAGGCCTGTCAATCAAACAGACACGCCCCAAAAACATATATTATTGAATCTTATTTCATAATTAATGACGGGATTATTTTCAGATGGACCGCCAGAAAACTAATAAGAAGGAGCGACTTTAGTTAACAACACTGAGATAACTCTGGAGAAATTTTATTGACTTAGAATTTTATGAGAGAAGTTGAATGGGAGTCTATGGAGGCGGAGGCTTTTGAGGCCAACCTCTAGTGGCACTCGGTGGTATTGCAGTTTAAGGCACTTTTCAGGACCAGAAGCTACGTCCACTTTTATGTCTATGGTGTTACCCAATTCAGTGTCCCACACATTTTAAGAAATGTCCTCACGATTTTTCTGAGATATCATGAGAGTGGAACAAAGGAACAGATGGTGAACATGAAGGCTGCGTCCACAACTGTTGCCGGTGTGGAGGTTTAAAAACCAGGCATAGATGACACTTCAATTTATCACCTACTTTTCCCCTAATTATTGTAGTCTTACAAATTCTTAATAACAAAAAATATTTACAAATATTAAAGTACATTTTAAATATTAGTAACCAATTTAAGTAATTACTGCAAAGTCTAATCAAAGTTTTTCTTGCCATGGATTCTTTATTACCATTTTTCTTATTCACTTTTTATTTCAAAGAAATAAATCAACTTGTTTATTTTCATTTATTATTTTGAACTGTATTATTTGGTTACTGTAACATTTTGTAAGTTTCAAAAGACGGTAATTGTCACATTCAAAAGTCAACAAAGAAATGTTGTGGGGATAAATAAAGTAAAACCTCAGTGTTTTTTTCAACTCTCAGACTAAAACAAATATAAAGCTATAATCATTGCATCCCTGGATGTTGAGTTCTTTTAATGTGTTTTGACACTTTCATTTGTGTTCTTTTGACAGATGGAAGCTGGCTGTCGTCTTGATGAGGCTGTTGGACCGTTGAACCACAGGGACGACAGGACATTATTGTTCTATCCCTGATAAAGACAGCGATGTTTTGCAGACGTATTAGCGTATTTCAAAAAAGTAAAGTATGTTTGGTTGTCTGTTTACTTGCAGAATGTGTGCGTGCGTGCGTGTGTGCATATATTTGTATGTACTGTATGCAAAAATTTGTTGATGCCATTGCCGTCTTTTTTTAAATTCTTTTATGACGTGCTGCTTATACACGATGTCCACAGCAACATGTCATTCTGGTTCTTTTGGTCATAATTATGAATGTTCGTTGCTCGTTATGTACCAGATTTAACACAAAGCTCGACACAGATTTGTGTGACTGCTGTGAGCTCATGTATGAACCCACACTCCATTTTGGGTACGGAGCATTGTTATGGAATGAGTCATTTAGCGAGGTCTAACCCCCGCTAACATGGTTCTCATTACCCTCACCATAGCCTTGAGAGTGCTGGCATACATTCCCCTGCTCCTCCCCTTCAGCGATACACACACACACACACACACACGCACGCACGCACGCACGCACGCACGCACGCACACACACACACACACACACACACACACACACACACACACACACACACACACACACACACACACACACACACACAGAGCACTGCAGTTTGGATATTTATACCCAGGTCTGTGTTTCCCATTAGGACGGCTCAGCCTCTGCCGCCGCTCCACCACACAGAGCTCACTGGAGGAAATGATCTCCGGGTTCCGTCTCCTCAGACAGACTGTTCCCCACCGTCTCAACACTTTCTGTGAAGCTCTGATGGGGGAAATCTTTAACAGCATTTATTCAGCAACAAGAACTGTGTACTGTGCACCGACTGTATTTTTCAGCGATTTGTTATTGTTGTTATTTGTCAGTATTTTCGAGAACACTGCACTCCAGATCTTTTCTTTCCTTTCCTAATGTAACAGAAACGTGATCATTGATGACATTTTGAAAGAAGTTAAATTACAGGATTGGTTTATTTTGTTCACTTACAAGTGACATCAGTATCTAATCTTTAGCTACTTAAATTAAAACAAACTTTGCTGTACATGCAGAACAGAAAATGCAAACTGATGCTGTGTTGTGATTCTACAACTATGATACGTGCATTTTGTGTTCAGAAGTGTGCACATTGAAATTATGTTGTGAAAACATGGCCAAACCAATACAAATACTGCAACATGTAAAACACTCCCAACAACAATCAATACAACACAAGTCATCCGCTTTTTAAACTCAATAAATTTTCCACTCGTGGAGTCTCTGGGACTAGAAATTAAATTAGATAATCAGGAAATGTAATTTTGAATGCTGTGAGCGACACATGGAAAGTGTTTTAGAGTAAAGTCTGTTCCAAAAATAAAAAAAAGCTATTTTTCTTTTTATTGGGTTCTACTCTTCACAACGTGGTTATAAACTCCCACTTTCCCATCTGAACTGTAAACCCACAAAGTCCTTACGGGGCCACGAGGATACGAACACCAGTTGATGTGAAGCAGTAAAAGCATGTGGCTCTTCTGTTCATTACGGTGACAGTTCGTCGCTCCCTCTGTTGCTCTTAAAAGGCTTCAGACTGCAGCCTTTCTTTTCCTCGCAGCTCTTATCTGCAGCTCTTTAAGAAACAGTCAAGGTTGGAAACAGACAGCTTGCATTAGGAAATTTCATGCTCGCATAGTTTCATTCAGCTGAGCCTCAGACACAAAGAATGGGCGCACACAAAAAAAAGAAAAAAAAAGAAAAAGAATTTGATCGGTTTCCTCTCTTCTGCTTTCTTGTTTTTCCTCTCCTTTGAGGAGCAGCTGCTCCTGTGGCTCCGAGCACTCAACAAGAGTGGTCTGAATGAAAGCTGACTTTTTCATTGCATCTCCAGATGTATATGTGGTCAGTCAGCATCGTTCAAAGCGTTTCACAGTAAAACTTTTTAACTGTGTAGAAGTATAATAGTCTAGTAGTTTTCGAATGGACCAGGACCAATGTGGTTGAGATGTGTAAAAAGCAGTGAAATGTCCCTTTGCAGCATTTTCACACGTAGAATTTGGTTCATCCTGACTTACAGCTCTGCGTGATTGAGCCACTGTTTCTTTTGCACTTCTTATTGCTGAATAGGCATTTTAGATGTTTCAGATAAAGATCTAACTGTGTGGAATGTATTTTAAAATTTGTAAATCCTTTATTAGTCATTATTTGGGAAAATACTGTAACGGGGCATTTCACTGCGTTAGACAGGTCTAATCTGGATGACATTATCATAAACTGTGGAGCTCAGAACTCAAAAGTAATTTACTTTAACCTGCCCTTTAAGTGCCGAATTGAAAGCTACGAATGAGAAGCTGACTTCATTCCTTGATTTTTACGCTTACGGCTGGGACACATTTGTTTTTTTTAATGGTTGTAACACATACTGTCATAGAAGCATTGCAAATTCATATAGTAACATCTAGAAATATCGATAACACTGCAGCCTGAGCCACAGCTGCAGTTGAAGTCCAAACAATAACCAATATAAACCTAGCTTCACCATCACAGCAGACAGAGCAGCTGCAGCTCTGCTCACATCAAGAAGATCGGCCTTCTAACATGAATGAGCACTAAATGCATTAACTTGTCTCATCATCTCTAACTCTCATATCTGAGTGTTATCGCTGACATGGACCAACACACAGCTGGTCATGAGGACCCGAGCAGCTGAATGCAGACAGACAGCCAACGGAAGAAGAAAAGTATTGCGAGGGAATGCAAAAGTAGTCCTGAAAGAAATCCTCCTCTGTGAAACCTTCAGGAGCTCCGTACTGTAAAGATCTTGTGAGATATTTGACGATATTTAAAGATATATATTTCATATTGAGATTTGTATTATATTTTGGGTGACGTAGGATAGTATGACATTTTAATTTCATTTTGGACGACATACATGTTACGATGATTTGGACGACACACATTACCATTACATTTCTTTGATATTTTGGACGACATATTCCAATTTGACAGCATACAATACCTGATTACAGAAGCTATGCTAAAGAAAGAAAACCTCTTCGATCTACCCCCCTCCCCCCTCACTTAAAACCGTTCATTTAGAAGTTTCATTTATATCAGTAGGTTGTATCAGAGTTGTGTTGTATTTCTCCCACAGAATATGATATAATAAACTGTACACAGAGACTGAGTCAGTTCTGCAGCTGTATGGCGGCTGCAGACGTGACTGCAGTGCAGTAATTGAAATGTTGGACTGAAATGTGGATATGATAATGTATTTTCATGCAGCATGAAGCAATAGAGGGAGAGGAGATTGGGCTGATATGGGTGGGAGCTGTGGAGGATAATCACGAGACCCCCCTCCCTCCCACACACACACACACACACACACACACACACACACACACACACACACACACACACACACACACACTCATCTCCAAAGACTGTCCATGTGATTGACACCACGTTTGTCGCCGCTCTCTTTCTTTCTCTCCAGAGAGCAACTTAACAGTGCGATCTTTGATAACTCCGTCACGCGCTATCACGAACCTTCATTGTGATTCATGCTAAAGAATTGACAACAACTCCTCGGGGAGAACAGCAGAGCCTCCCTCCGCTCCCGCTGTGTTGTAATCTCCACACTGACATCAGCGCAGAAACAGGGCCATGTATAGGTTCAGGGATTCAGCAGACCTTATCTAAGTTGCAATGCAAATGATATGTGAACACATGCATGCAACCGATGGCGCCAACAGCGGAGGGAAGGAAATATAATGGAGATAAGAAGGATAACAAGTGAAAGGCAGTGATCTGACTCCTGCAGCACAGGCACTGACATCCATGGGTGTATGAGTGAGACAGCCTGAGAAGTGTATAAAACAGCACATCAGTCATCCGCAGGTGGAGGTACGCAGGTGGAGTTCACAGCATCTGGCAGCGTGATGCCGGCTCATTTGGCAGGAAGCTGCTGCTGTAGGAGGAGAGCGGCACAAACACAACTGACCTTTAGCTGGTTTGAGATTCAACAATGAGGAAAGTGGAAGTCTATTTTCCTGACGCCTGTGGTTCGTATCTATGTCACATTCCACTGAGTTCCAAGAAAACACAGATTGCATTCAGAAATTCTGTTTCATATACAAATAGGTTGCATGATACTGAAGGAAACCAGAGACGATGTAGGGGAATTAAACAAAGACATAATTAACACCCATAGAGGATCATTTTAATGTTAGACTATTAGTGTTGGTATGTTTTCCCATTAACTAGAAATTATGTATATTTCACATTATCGCTGACATTTTCTAAAAACTTCTACACAGTTGTTCCGACCTTTCAAACTGCTATTTGATCCACTTCATTTCATGACAGTGAATAAACATGCAGAGACATGCTTGAGGTGTATATATGGTGATGGAAAGTATATTTACTTGAGCTACCTGTATATTACTTATGTGCTTTCATCTGAGGCAACTTTAAAGGGCGAAGCAAAGACAAGACAACTACATTTGTATAGTTATTTTTTTATGGTTAATTTGTTGTTTTGTCTCTTTGTGGTTAATTTGTTGTTTTGTGTCTCTTTGTGGTTGTTTTGTGTTTCTGTGGTTGTTTTGTGTCTCTTTGGGGTTGTTTTGTGTCTCTTTGTGGTTGTTTTGTGTCTCTTTGTGGTTGTTTTATGTCTCTTTGGGGTTGTTTTGTGTCTCTTTGGGGTTGTTTTGTGTTTCTGTGGTTGTTTTGTGTCTCTTTGTGGCTGTTTTGTGTCTCTTTGTGGTTGTTTTATGTCTCTTTGGGGTTGTTTTGTGTTTCTGTGGTTGTTTTGTGTCTCTTTGTGGCTGTTTTGTGTCTCTTTGTGGTTGTTTTATGTCTCTTTGTGGTTGTTTTGTGTTTCTGTGGTTGTTTTGTGTCTCTTTGGGGTTGTTTTGTGTCTCTTTGTGGTTGTTTTGTGTCTCTTTGTGGTTGTTTTATGTCTCTTTGGGGTTGTTTTGTGTCTCTTTGGGGTTGTTTTGTGTTTCTGTGGTTGTTTTGTGTCTCTTTGGGGTTGTTTTGTGTTTCTGTGGTTGTTTTGTCTCTGTGGTTGTTTTGTTTTGTGTCTCTTTGGGCTTGTTTTGTGTTTCTGTGGTTGTTTTGTGTCTCTTTGGGGTTATTTTGTGTCTCTTTGTGGTTGTTTTGTGTCTCTTTGGGGTTGTTTTGTGTCTCTTGGGGTTGTTTTGTGTTTCTGTGGTTGTTTTGTGTCTCTCCGGGGTTGTTTTGTGTTTCTTTGGGGTTGTCTTGTTGCTTTGTGGTTGTTTATTGCCATTTTGTGATTGTTTTGCATCTATTGGGGTAGTTTTGCTTTTCTTCGTCAGTTGTTATTCTCTTTCTACAAAGACATTTCAACAGTCACTTCAAACTTGCAACTAGCTCTGACCCATGAGCACCTGGACCTCTTGGGCCCGTGTGACTGTGACTAACATCGTCATATAAGGCCCCAGATATACAACGCATTTATGATTATTATCATAAGATAAAGTAAATTACAATCACTCTTTCCTTTTTTGACTTTGATTTTGTCATTATTTATTTATAGGAAACTTTGGTGTATCCAGACACGGATTTGATGAGTACAATGCAGGAGTTTAGTTGAATGAGGTCAAAGGCATGAGGTCTGCATAACTGTGACTACACCACATTTCAGCGTGGCTTCGGCCAGGATTAAAGTCATGATTCAACATTCCTCCAACAGAACCCCGTCCACCAAAGAAATGTCCAGCCATGTACTGGAGTGACCTTATGATCTAAATGTTATTTCAAAGCCTTCTCTCCACGGACAGGTATGTAAGTCTATTGAACTATATTCATTGCCTAAAAGCAGTTACACTTTTTAAAAATGTATAGATCAGCCTTAAATGTTATAAATGTGCACATTTCAGAGGAAAACATAATGTATGTGCAGCTCTGCAGAGTAAGAGTTTACTTACAAAAACCTTTGATACCACAAATATAACAAAATATGACGCACTGCTATGGATCAAAATCACCCCGTGCAGAAATATCAGCCATTGCATAGCATGTTATACTATAGTATGTCGTCCAAAATGTCATAATAATGTCTTGGTATAGCATGTGCTCCGAAAGGTAAAAAATAATGTCACAGTATACTGTGTCTCCACCACCATCGTATCGGCAGGGCGGGTCACCACGCCAACGGCATCTCACGTCCCCCCTGAAAGAAATAGAAACAAGTACAAACCTACACGTAGGACTGCAGTTGCGTCCAGTAACTACTATTTATTTACTTATTTCCTGTTTTTGTTTTTTTTTGCATTTATAACATGCACCCTGCTTCAATCTACTGACAGTAGTAAGAATGCTAATGTTAGCAGCTGTGCTGCTTATCACGCTACCAGTCCAGCCCAGAGCGGCACCCCTCGTCAGCTATGCTGCCCAGAGGTGAAAAAAGCTTTGAAATGTCCCTTTTTTTTTTGTTTTCACAAATAAAATAAAGGTTTCCCAAACCAGAAAGTGTTTTTTTTTGTTGTTTTTTTCTAGAATCTTGAGCAACTCTGTGATAAGTCAATCCAGGTTTGACCTGAGTACTGTAGTTTTGGACCTGGACCAGGTTCAAATGTGGTCCAGAGATGAAAAAAGCAGTGAAATGTCCCTCTTTTTTATTTTTACAAATAGAGTAAAGGTTTCCTAAAATAGAAAATAAGTAATCACCATCCAGCATCCAGTATATGAACCCCGGTCCTGCACTGCGCCTGCGTCGGTCCGTCCGATCCTCCCGCCTGGCACCACGGTGCAGTTCAGTAAGTCCGGCTGCTTGTTCTGCAATTCTGGTTCTGACACCCGGTCCGTCTCCTGCCTGCTGCAGATCTAAAGTACCGGTGTGCCTGTCTGTCTGATACAATGTGGTACGTACCTGCTGTCCAGAGTCGAGCCTCGGAGATCACCAGTTGACGTGTCTCGGCAATCCTGTGTCGGTCCACGGAAAACCACACAGTCGATCCGGCCTGCTGTCCTCCGTCGGTCCACGGAGATCACCTGCTGCCGCTGTTTGGACGCGCCCACAAGCCACCTTGGACTCGCCTGTCTTGGTCCCGGTGAGAATTACGGGGACACTCTCGCCTGCCTGCACAGCTCCCTGGGACCTTCTCCGCCTCTGGACTCTGCCAGAGTTCCTGCTGCGACCCCGCAACGATCCCGGGTCGGTAGAGACTGTTGTTGGCTTACAGCCATCCTGGACTTGCCTCTGGGCTCACGGACAATCCGCTGGACCGTTCACCAGTTGTGTTGAGAGTAAACCTGTGTTACATCAAGTCATCTGCAGTGTGTGTGTGTGTGTGTGTGTATGTGGGTCTGTTCAAACACCACCTCATAACAGTAAGCAAGGTTTCCGTTAACTTTTTCCTTAAGTACCGAATCAGAAGCTAACTTCAGCGTCGTCTGAAAACGTCATGATTTGGTCTCCTGTTGACCGCGATCACCAGGATGAACTTTTCATTCATTTTTCATTCTGTCCACTTGGGAAACCTACAAACCTAAAGGATCACTGATAAATATCACTGATGGATATTAATATGTCTGTATTATGGATGTCAGGCTACATAACTCCAGTGTTCTACACATTAAATGACTGTTTTTACTAATGGAGTCTGGTGGCTTCGAGCAGTGATATTTCAGCTGTTTTCTGATCAGAGAGTCTAACATCGTAGGAATCTTTTCCAAAACACCGTCAGACACTTATAATCACACTTTGAACCTGTCGGCAGCAAAACAAGGCTAACTTAGCGGAAAGTCTATAAAGTGTACATTGTACAGTAGGAACAGTCAGCTGAAATGTTGGTTATTGCCTCTTTTGCTGAGATGTTACCGGTTCAGGGATCTGTTACTGTCTGAAAAAGACTCCTATGTCCGTGTGCCGTGCTGCTTTCTCTGCTCTTTGGGCGACGTCACCGTTCTCCTTCTGTTCACATCCGCTGACTGACCAACACTCCCGGCGTACAGTTAGCAATCGTGTTAACCAAGTGGACAAATAGGAGGTGTGTGTGTGTGTGTGTTGGGGTGGGGGGGGTGTCACACAATTAGGTTTTCCTTAACAATGGGAAATAAATTACAAATAATACAAGACGGAACTGTTGACAGTGTTCATCAAAGGAGAATATATTTAACATATTTTCTACTCCATATTGGGGGGACAGATTGATATTTTCTGCGTATAGGGGGGACACAACCCCCTAAAAAGGCTGTGGTTATGTCCATGCATGGATTAGCCAAACGAGCATGTTCATTTTCATGCCACATCTCGATAAACTGAAAGCTGGAAGGTTTTAGTAAATAGGCAACAAAATGCGAAATCCCTCTACAGTATATTAGCATAAGCTAATAATCAGTAGTTTTAACATAATAATAACATAATAATAATTTTCAAAATTGTATTTATTTATTTAATTCCTGGTTCTACAAGATAACTGCGGACATGGAAATGTGTGCACACAGAGGTCGACTCAGACAGACGCCCTCTGAGAAATGACGCAATCTTTCCTTTCTCCCCTTTTAGTTTTATGCATGTCTGGTGGCGGAGTCAATTCAGGTGAAAACAGAAGCACGTGACAGCAGTAGTTTGCATTATTCCGGGAAAAGCAATGCTCTCCAACAAAGGGAAAACTGCCACAACTGGTACCGTAGCATCTTCATGTGGTAAGGTGGACGCTGATGGAGCCGATTAGTTCAGCGTTCCTCATAAAGTGCACCCTGAGGTGCTGCTCGTTCAAGCCGGGTGAAGACAACTTGCAGGTCCAGAAAGGCTCGCAGCAACAACAACAACAGCTGGTGACAAGAAAGGAGCACAAAGGCAGACACAAAACAAACAGTCCATTACACATACACACACGCGCCACATGCTTCTGTTAAAGGTCTGCACAGCTGAACGCGAGACCCCAACCAGGGCTACATGTGAGACCTGAACCTGACCCCGGTCCTCAAGCTATTTTTGCAATATTTCATTTGTTATTGACTTTGGAATAACAAAGTTATGAGTTCATCCGTGTTGCCACAGCTGCCCTGATGTTTCCAAAAATTGGAAACTCTGCATATCTTTCTAAACAAATTACATGATAAATCATACATCCCCATAGTCTACACAACAAACAACTCCAACTACACTAAAGGAAGTTTCTGTCAGGGTATGTTGCTCTCTGGACTATTTACAAGAAAACATTTTTTTTATTATTTGTGTGTAACTTTTCCACCATATTCACTCCCTGACCACATTTTTCTATCATATGTTTCTCATAGAGCTCTAAATTTATTATCCTGGTACATAATAAGATAATGACTTGTTATGTAGATCATGTTCTGCTTTGCTGAAGTTTGTTGCAACTGTCTGATGTTGATTATGCTGTCATTTCTAGTATTACATCATGCTCTATATCTTAATATGTGGTTCTGTAACAAGAGTTAAAAAAAAAAAAAAAAAATAGAAACAGTTTTGCGGCAGCTTGAGTTCATCCGTGTTGCCACAGCTGCCCAGAGGTGGGATGATGTCACTAGATTGAAACACACATTAACTTAAAGAACGTCCAATCGTGTTCAAAAACAACGAACACTGCAGTCACAAATGCAAAGATTATATCCCATGAATAAGACAACTTTGTTTCTTTAAGAATGAGAGCTGAAGGCTGAATTTGAGGCAAACGTTTGTCTTTCTTCAACAGGAGGCAGCACACTTATAGAGCGACCGGATTTGATCTTTAGCAGCCTCTAAAGCCTGAACCATGTAAAACAATATACTGTACATTCACACATGGCTAGTCCACATTCGTTTTACCAGCAACTAAAGGGTTGACTCACACCTGCAATACTGACGTTGACCAGAGAGGCGCTCTCGTGCACGTCAGTCAGAAAACCCTTCATGCCTCCAGTGAAACAGCAGCTCCTGTGCTGCCCCACTTAAGAACTTCATTTTGGCATTTTTTTGCTTATTACTTTTGAGGAGCTTTATTTCTTTTACTTGTTACCAGACCGTCTCCCCAGGAAGAAGTTTCTGTTAAGTGACGGTGAGGAATCTCCGGTGAGTGGTGAATACGCGCTGCTCGGAGGTTCAGTCGGACTAAAGATATCCATCAGGAGAAAATGGGGGGAAAAACACAGTTGGGCATCCATGTTGATTTGTTGTTGAATGTTATTTCCTGAGCTTGATATCTGTGACTGTGTACCCACAGCGCTGTCGGGACCTGTTGAGCCGAGCGGGAACTTCTTTAAAGTTATTTTCTCGGCAGAATTGAACGGTCAGATTGTGAGAAAAGTGTTGAGTGTTGTGTTGCTTACTAACTGGAAGTTTAAATAACGGCTGTGAGGTGTAAATGAGACGTGTGAAATATGTTGGCATGTTAATATCGACCACAGTGAATCGTATTATATATATTTATATATGTGTAAAACTATATTGCGTAATGGTCATTGGCTGTTACACTGAAGATACGAGTTTAGAGATTGATGAGGAGAAATGCTGCACACCGCTGCCATCGTATTCTGCTGTATGCCGACTGCTTTTCTTGTGATGGACACGTGGATCCCCACAAACCTCTGCAGCGTGCTGGAGATGATGGAGCGTGGGATCCCCGGTCATCGATGGAGCGTGGGATCCCCGGTCATCGATGGAGCGTGGGATCCCCGGTCATCGATGGAGCGTGGGATCCCCGGTCAGCGTTGCCGTGGGCCGAGCTGCATTCGGGCTCGTTGGATTCTCCTGTCGGGACACCGGCGAGCGAACGATCCGGATACGAGTTTTAGGCCGAGAGCCTGCAGACGTGCTCCACACGGGCAGCACACTCAAACACAATCCACTTGATTATGACTTTATTACTTGAATTAGTTATTTTTCTTATATGCTGTTCCTTTTTTTTTTTCCTCTCCGCGCGCGTTATTGGCTACAATCAGTTTCATTCACTCCCAGAGCTTCTCTTCTGCTGTCTAACCACGAGGGGTCGTCTTCACAGGCGTCGGATTTCCCGGCTGCGTCCGATCTCTAACTTTATGGAACCGCTTGGAAGCATTTTTCCAGCCCAATAAAAAGTCATAACTATGAACTCTGGAGTCTCCTGCCTGGAGCTGTGGTGCTAAGCTGGGCTACCTCTATTGTTCAACAGAATAAACGTAAAAGAAATTGATATTTTCTCATTCGATTTTTTTGTTTTGTTTTTTTGGTAACTTAAACAAAAACTAAAGTCACGCGTGCGTGACGATTACAGTGAACTTTGATTTGTTGGTTGCTCCAGTTGTTTCATCCCACCGTGAGGCAAAAGCTTCCCGTCGTTATTTCAACAAGTCCTCCAACACACACGACCTTTGACCTGACCCTCACAGACGACCCACAGGAGGGTTTCCTAAATCAGTGCCCCCAACACCTCCTTAGGTTTATGGACATCATGGCTTGGTTAGGAAAAGACAAAAGTTTGGGACAAAAAACGATGACTCGGACCGTGCCGTGCGTTAAAGTAAGTAACCAGTTTAAAAAAAATAAAATAAAACAAACTCTCCGGACTCGTATTTGGAAACAGGAAGTGACTCAAGCTATCCCACAAACCTTCCTCCTCAAACAAAGAAAAACTCACATTACAGGCATCGTCTGTAGCCGAGGGCCGCAACAAACTGCTCCCAGCGAAGACCAGTGAGGAGTTTATTATTTGGAGGACTGTTAGAAGTGAAAACACAATCCACTGTTCATTCTATAAGAACAAACTTCAGCCAAAGTGAACAGTCAAACATGAACTTTGTATTTTCCAACGCCGCGTTCTTTCCAGAGTAGTTTCCTATTCGTGCCGCCGTCTCTGTGAAGCTGCTCCGCGAGGAGGAAACAGTCGAGGAGGAATTTTGTTCTAAAAAGATCACAACACTGAAAACACTCGCTCGACGCGCCCAACGTAGCTTCGGCCGGGTTCATTATTCGACGGAACGAGGAGTGCGGCTTCGGTCCCTGTTCTCAGTACGCGGACATCTTGTAAGAAGAGATCGCTTCTGAAAGAATTATTAAACAGGATCAATATCTTCTTCAAAGAAAACCTGCCGTCAGATTATGGGGTTACGATCCGACGCGCGGGAGCGAGGACAGACGCGTCTCTGCTCTCTCGCCGTGTCGAAGGGAATAACAGACGTTTTACAAGGCGCGACAGTTGCAATGGTGAGATTGTTTTTTATTCTCATAAAGCAATCAACGTGGTGTATATAGAAGATTTCTGTTTTCTCTATAAATATAAAGGTTCTCTTCATAGCAAATGCAAAGGAAATGACTTCAAAGCCGTGACTATTGTAGAGCCGTCGACAGAATAAAAGGATTATTAGGAACTGGAAGCACCGTGTGGAAGAACGTCTGACAGGAGCAGTCAGGAAATGTGTGTGTGTGTGTGTGTGTGTGCGTGTGTGTGTGTGTGTGTGCGTGTGTGTGTGTGTGTGTGTGTGTGTGTGCGCGTGTGTGTGTGTGTGTGTGTGTGTGTGCGTGTGTGTGTGTGTGTGTGTGTGTGTGCGTGTGTGTGTGTGTGTGTGTGTGTGTGTGCGCGTGTGTGTGTGTGTGTGTGTGTGTGTGTGTGTGTGTGTGTGTGTGTGTGTGTGTGTGTGGAGCTGCACTGACAGCAGACGCTCTGCATTTGAACACAAGGCTTCCTCCTTTCTCCTGCAGTGGAAGACGTGCGAGCTGCCGGCTGCTCTTCAGTGCCGGAGCGCAGCTCCGTTCGCCGCCGTCACGTCGCTCAGCAGCCGTTCGCACGTTGGACCTCCACGTCCGCAAAGCCGACGAGAAAGAGGTTTCACCGTGTTCAGGACGTGCGCGGCACAAACAAACCTCTGTCATCATCAGCTGTGGATGTATTCACAGCGCCATGTTCACGTTTGGACACCCTTAAGCCTCTGAACAAACAATCTGTTGTAAAAAAAAAAATATATATATATATATATATATATATATATCATTTTCAAACTGACCATTTTGGAAATCTGAAAACGTGACGTCACCTCAAAGTCTCTCTTGTCTCTGATCTCCAGGTGACGTCACGGGAGTAACGAGCGCTTGTTTTCTGGTGAAACCTGAACTCTGACCCCCAAAGCCGTCGACACGTCTCGCATTTCTCCATATTCTTGTGTTTTCTGACATTGAACAAACACACTAATAATTCTGATGAGATTACTTTTGTTTTAGATGATCTGACAATTAAAATCACAATTTTATATAGTTAGAAACTGAACACAAGATCTAACCAGCATCAGATGTCACCTTGTCTTTTTTCATAAAAACAGTTTATGTCTGTGTAATTCGTTCCGTTATCAATTAGCCTTCAGATTATGATTATTATTCTGTCGCTTTTCTTTTTCATGAAATGTTAGAAAACAGATCAACAGGTCCGTCAGAATTCACATCGCACGTGGTCACCAAGAGGAGTTGCTTCAGTTCGACCCCAGAAAAATCAAGTCCTTTGCGGATTTTGTCATTTTTGCTCGAAAACAATTACCTGAAACATGAAATCAATCATTAATATCGTTCCCGGTTGATCTCCCTTAAAATGTCGGATTGATTCGTGGACTGAATCCTTTCAGCTCGACATTCATGACTCCACAACATACAACTGTTTTTCACTGAAAAACGGATTTAAATGCACACAAAAAAAACCACAATCCACTTTTCAAACAGATTTGGTGAAAAAGAAAATATTTGTAAGATTAATGCGTCGCAAAATATACTGTGAAGACCCAACGGGTGTCCAACGACTTGTACATGGCATTGTGTGTATAAAAACGGTGTGAAGTACAAATGTGCTTGAACACACACACAGAGGTGCTGAGTTGAACTCGTGCTCATGAAATAAAGACCACGCGAGTTCTGCTGCGAATCTCTGAGGTAAAGGAACGTACCAGCATTTCATCAACAGAGAAAACGCATCGCTTCCATTTACAGGCCCTCAAAAACACACCAGATTCACCAGATTGAGCATCTTACCTGCTTTTTTTTTTTTTTTTCAAATTTTGTTTTAAGTTGTGTTATTGTTATTATGCCACCACGCAGGAAGTCGCACCGGCGTTGAGTTACAACTCCGATTACAGACGCTGTTTTCCAGGAGAGAGACAAAAAAAAAGTGGACAAATGTTGAGTATTTGCCTGAGAGGACCGTAAAAGACGTGCAAAAACACTGGTATGTTCCTTCACGTGTGCACGGTTGCGTGTGCTTTATTTAGAAAGGAATGCTCTCGCAGTCGGGGCCTGAGCTACAGGCCACAACCATCTGTCACAGTGACTTACATTCACAACCCGCACACCGTCTCTGGTCCCAGACCGCTCCCATGTCCCTTCACACCGGGACAACTGCTGCTCCGCCGTACAACAAACTACAGCTGGTTAATCGGGGTAACAGGGAGCCACGAGGAAGCACTTGGGTTTCACGGGATCCCGCTCAGAATAGACCCGGCGCTCGCTGATCGGAGGACACAAACAGTCCATGTGAAATACTCCCAGTGGTGTCCACAGTAAGTCAGGTCACGAGACCTCGGGGTCCCGGATGGTCGGCTGGCTCTTTGTGATCATTAAGTACAATTCCATTAAGTCCAAAGTATGAAAAAGAGTGTTTTTAAAAAAAAAAAAAAAAAAAAAAAAAGATTTTTTTTTTTTTTTTTAAATCTTTAAATACAAATATATACTTACAAAAAAAAAAAAAAAATCTCACAAATGTGTATATACATAAAAAAAAAAAAAAAGGAGCAAATGTCTCCTGTAAGTCCGAGGGAAAAAAAGAAAATAACAAAGGATTATCATTCAGTATGTCACAGAGCAGTGTGTGAGGAGGAGGAGGAGGAGGAGGAGGAGGAGGTGTGAGGTCAAAGCTCTTCACACCGTGGTCTCTCCCTGTTTACTGTTGGCCAGTCTCGTATAAAACCTCCTCCAGGAGTTCAGGGTCTTTCCGGACCAGATCCAGAAGCCGGAGGTGATGCCCACAATGAGCGTCATGAGATACTTTATCATGAAGACGGTGAAGTCCGGGCTCATGTTGGGGTGGTTCTGGAGGGGACACGGCACCGCGTACGTCTTACACGTCTGGCTGATCCACGTCCTCTCCCACTGCTCCCTGAAGGCCTGCTCGTAGAAGTAGCAGGCGATGACGATGGTGGCCGGCACGGTGTAGAGCACGCTGAAGATGCCGATCCGCACCATCAGCTTCTCCAGCTTCTCCGTCTTGGTGCCGTCGTGCTTCATGATGGTCCGAATCCGGAACAGGGACACGAACCCCGCCAAGAGGAAGGAGGTGCCGATGAACAGGTAGACAAACAGCGGCGCCAGGACGAAGCCCCGCAGGGCGTCCACGCTGTTGATGCCCACGAAGCAAACCCCGCTCAGCACGTCTCCGTCCACCTGACCCACGGCCAGGATGGTGATGGTCTTGATGGCGGGAACAGCCCAGGCTGCCAGGTGGAAGTACTGGGAGTTCGCCTCGATGGCCTCGTGGCCCCACTTCATCCCCGCTGCCAGGAACCAGGTGAGAGCCAGGATGACCCACCAGATGGAGCTGGCCATGCTGAAGAAGTAGAGCATCATGAAGAGGATGGTGCAGCCCTCCTTCTTGGTGCCCTGCACCACAGTCCTGATGTCGTTGTCGAACCTGTCGTTGCAAACCACTCTGTCCTCCAGCAGAAACCCAGCGATGTAGGCGATGGACACCATGGTGTAGCAGCCGGACAGGAAGACGATGGGCCGCTCCGGGTAGCTGAAGCGCTTCATGTCCACCAGGTAGGTCAGCACGGTGAATAAAGTGGAGGCGCAGCACAACACGGACCAGATGCCGATCCATATCCGGGCGAATTTCAGCTCCTCCTCGTTGTAGTACATCATCCCGTGAGACCTCTTCGGCTCACACGGGGCGCCGCAGTTCTCCTGCCCGAGGAAGCGGTAGTTCAGGTACGGGGGCACCCGCAGCGACGCCGGGCACCTGAACTGGCCGTTGACGGGGTCGGGGAGCGTGAGCTCCGTGGGGTCGTGGACGGGGCCGTCCGGCTCGGTGCGGTCCGACATGTTCTGCCCGACGCACAGCTCTCCCGCGCCGTGGACCGGGAAGGTCTCGCACGCGAGGCTGTCGGGCCACTGGAAGCCGAACTTGTTCATGAGCGCCTCGCAGCCCTGCCGCGCGCGCTCGCACAGAGAGCGGCACGGGGGCAGCGCCTGCTCGAGCACCGTGCACACCGGCGCGTACATGGAGCACAGGAAGAACTTTAAATCCGGGGAGCACTGGACTTTCACCAGCGGGTAGAACTGGTGGACCTCCAGCCCCGCGTCGTCCTGGTTGGTGTGCCCCAGCAGGTTCGGCATGATAGTCTCGTTGTACGCGATGTCCGTACACAGCGGGATGGAAATCGGCTGGCAAAAGCCGTGCTCCGGTATAGACATCCCCCGGTCGCCGCCGCCGTATTGCCCGTTTACCCGAAAAATCCCCACGTTCAGGAACAGGATCAAAAACCACAGAGTCAAACCCGTACGGAGGAGTCTGTTGTAAGCCGTGGTGAGGGCCATACTTTCTATTTGTTGCCGAACTAAGTTACGTTACCTCACCAGGCGGCAGGCGACTTCCCCCCAATGCTCTTTGTTGGCGTTTCTCAGCGAGGTCAAATCAGCTTCTTCCAGCGTGGCTTCGGTCCTTTCGCCCCGGTTTATTCTCACCGCACCGAGGTGCCGACAATAAAATCATGTGAAAAAAAAAAAAAAAATCCACAGTTCTTCAAATCGAACTCGGACTCCTCTGTTGAAATCCACAAAAAAAAAAAAAAAAAAAAAAAAATCAAAACAAACCATGAAAAGCCAAACGGTATTCCTGCAGGAGAGTCTGAGCTCCGGTCTACGGTCGACCCGACGCGGCGTCAGTCTGCTGCTCCGACCTGCGCTGCGCTGCTTCACTCAGCTGCGCTGCCGACAAGCTCACCGACATCCGACACGGCTTCCGCTCGAAACTTTCACAATAAAAGTCTTTAACGCAGAACAATAGTGACTCGTTTGACGAGCGTGGAAACTAAAATACTCGCAGATGATTAACATTTTGCAACGATATCATTCGTTCTCTTTCATTTTAGGAGCCCGTTTACGTTGTCTGCCTTGTATTCAACAATGAATAGTACAGTAGACAAACAGGCTTTGTATGTAGGCTAATATTAATTTGACTCCAAATTTAAAAAGACAAAAAAAAAAAGAAAAAAAGAATCACTTTGTAAAAACATCTAATGGTTTATTATATTGCCATAGACACACATACGTCTGTATAAGTGTGTGTATGTATTTGATGAGTACAACGTAAGTCAGCTTCAACTATAGCGACACCGACAAACTTCCGGTTTAAATTGATTTCACTTTGACGGGCTTTACATCTCTCTCTCTCTCTCTCTGTCTCTCTCTCTCTCTCTCTCTGTCTCTCTCTCTCTCTCTCTCTGTCTCTCTCTCTCTCTCTCCCTCTCGTCCCCCCGTCCTCCCCCTTCCCTCCCCCCTTCTCTCAGTAGGACCTGGTAAATGGAGGTTAGGGAGGGTCTGTATTTTCCCCCGATGTTTGCCTGGCTTGCAGAGGTTCACTTCAGAGCGCCTCTGCAGTGTTATTGGCATGAATGCGGGATGAACAGCGCTGCCGAGCATCTTAAAGGACCGTGCAAGTGTTTTTCGCAAAGCATTATCTCCAATCCTTCTCGCTTCATATTCTTTTGCAGCCAGACTTCATACAGCTTTTTTGAAGTTTTTTTTTTTTTTTTTTTTTCCCCAGTTCTGGCTGGGTGATATGAAGCCTTAGTGATTTGCAGTAAATTTGTTTTAAATGAGCTGAAAAGTGCTTTAAGAAAACAGAAAATCACCAGTACTGAAGAAGAATTGTTACTCTGTGATTATTTTGAAGCCTGTCAGTTTTGTCTCATTTCAGAGCATGTAATGGGATATTTTAACATAAATAGTAATTATGAATAATTATTAGTCATAGTGCATAATTCTTTATTTAGTCACTTACAGCATGCTGTACACAGTCACAATGCTGCAATATGTTCATAATTGTACTTTTTCAGTACGGTTTCCGGTTTCTCTTTTGTTGTGACACTAGTCTGATATTTCAGTGTCTGTTCTGTTAATATTACGTGTCACTGTGTTCCACTCTTGCATTGCTGTTTATAGATAGATAGGACCTCACTTTGTATGAATGGATAGTAGGTCATAACAAATTGTTGTTGTTGTTGTTTAGTTTTTTTTTACAACTTTGCCAGAATTCAATGTACAGTTTTTTCAGCATGATTCAAAGAGATTTACGGGCATCTATGTTATAGGTGTTAACTATTTTATTTTGAGTATTTTCTTTTATTACTAGTTTATTTTATGATTGTAAATTAATGCAGGTTACACTGTGTGCACAATTATTAGGCAAGTTGTATTTTTGATGATTGATTTTATTCTTGAACAACTACAGTCTGCAGACTACAGGTCAATCCAAAATGTTAGTAACCCTCAAACCTGAATATTTAAGAAAGTAAAAGTGAGGTTTTGGCTTTCTTAGGACAATATCTAATTATTGGGCAACTATTAGTGTGCAGAATTATTATGCAACTAAATGAAAAACAAAAATGTTCCCATCTCACTTGTTTATTTTTATCTGTTAAAGTGAGAATAATAAACGACTCAAAATTAACAAATAAACATTTCTGACATTTCAACAAAAACAAATAAATCAGTGACCAATATAGCCACCCTTCTTTTCAATAACAGTAATAAGCCTTCCATTCATGGATTCTGTCAGCTTCTTGATCTGTTGACAATGAACTTTTTGTGCATCAGCAACCACATCCTCCCAGACACTGGTCAGAGAGGTTACTGTTTCCCTTCACTGTAAATCTCCCGTTTAAGAAGGGACACAAGTTTTCAATAGGGTTTATGTCAGGTGAGGAAGGGGGCCATGTCTTCATTCGTTCATCTTTAAGGCCTTTGCTGGCTCGCCACGCAGTGGAGTACTTCGATGCATGCGATGGAGCGTTGTCCTGCATAAGAAAATCACAGTCTTCTTGAAGGATGCAAACTTTTTCCTGGACCACTGCTTGAAGAAAGTATCTTCTAAAAACTGGCAGCAGGTTTGGGAGTTGATTTTGAGTCCATCTTCAACCCGGAAAGGTCCAACCAGCTCATCTTTAATAATACCAGCCCTTACCAATACTCCACCTTCACCTTGCTGCCGTCTGAGTGGAAGTGGAGCTCTGTGCCCGTTACTGATCCGGCCACGGGCCCATCCGGCCACGGGCCCATCCGGCCACAGGCCCGTCCATCTGGTCCAAGAGTTACTCTCATCTCAACTCATCAGTCCATAAAACCTTTGAACAATCTGTCTTCAGATATTTCTTGGCCCAGTCTTGACATTTCAACTTATGCGTCTTGTTCGGTGGTGGTCGGGTTTCAGCCTTCCTGACCTCGGCCATGTCTCTGAGCACTGAACACCTCGTACTTCTGGGGGCTCCAGGTAGGTTGCAGTTCTGGCATACGACAGCACAGGAGGATAACGGCTTCCTGGTAGCTTCACGTTTGATTCTTCTCAAATCTTTGGCACTTCATTTGCGTCTTTTTCTCTCAATACGTTTCTTGCGACACTATTGACTATTTGCAACAAAACGTTTGATGGTTCTGTGATCACGCCCCGATATCGTAGCAATTTCAAGAATGCTGCATCCCTCTGAAAGACTTTTTACAATTTTTGTCTTTTCAGTCTGTTAAATCTCTTTTTTGGCCCATTTTGCCCTGAGGAAAAGAAGCTGCCTAATAATTCTGCACACCTTGATATAGGGTGTTGATCTCCTTAGGCCACACCCTCCCTCATTACACAAATACACATCACCTGATATGCTTAAATCCAATGGGCATTGAAGTTTATACAGCTTGGAGTTGGAAAATATGCATAAAAATGATGATATGGTCAAAATACTCACTTGCCTAATAATTGTGCACACAAGCGTATAGGGCTAACAGAGCTACAGCAGCCTATCTAACACTGCACTGCTTTAGATTTTCTTTTAGACTTTTACTTTTATTTGTTTGAGATGCAAATTATTGACAATTAATTAATCTTATAAGATCATATTTATCAAAATCAAATGAAGTTTTTAACCTGATTAACGTGTGCTGATTTTTATAGAGGACATAAACTGCATGCCACTTCACGGCATTTGGCGTTTTCTTCTTGGAAAAAAATATCTAAATATGTAATTTTTGTAGTTTTCAGGGGTTTCATCAATGCAAAGAGATGGACTTTAACTTCTGCTCCCATTATGGGGACTAACATTTTTGAGAAAGGGCTAGATGTGGTCCACGGGCCTCTATTGGCCTGCTGTAGGTGACCTACACAAAGTATTCAACGCAACAACATAATGCATTCATTTTTGGGTAGTCGGTGCGTCCGTCCCACTTCTTTTGTGATTCTTACCATCAAAATTTTTTAATTTTGCAGTGGATTTTCTCAAAGATTTTGATTTCTTTTTTTGAGGTTTTTGCAGTAAAATTGTGTAAATTAAAAAATCTTCACTTCATCGAGCTGCCAGCTTAAGCTGCAAGCAAGTGGCGGAGGGATGGCTGGAGATATTTGTGGGGACTGTTTGCATCTTGTTAGATCTGCAGGTATTGGATGAAGCGAAAGTTGCAGAGTTACATCTAAGCCACTTTAAACAGATTCTTTTTCTTAGAAAAAAACCCTTCTAAATATGTAATTTTGATGAACAGATCAGTTTGCCAGGAGAGGGACCTACTTTAAACTGTTAAACAGTGTTTCTTGTTTTCTTGCTGGGTTGTAATCACCCCTGCTGAAGATTAAATGATTCATAATTGTTGACTAGAATTGGAATTTATCCCTCGGAAATTGAGCATGCAGCGTTGCAGCTCTGACGGAATACAGTTTGAGTTTTGTGTCATTTCCGAGCACCAGTCGAGACGACTTCCTGAAATCAGTCTGAGCACGAAAAATCAGTTTATTATCCAACAGCATGGAGAAATCAGTCAAAGGTGGAAAAATACGTACAATCCCTAATGCAGACAAGATGAGAGGAAAGCTGTCCAACTGGCTCTGTGGTCTGTCTGTCTACTAGCAGGAGAGGAGGGCGGACTGTAAAATGCACACTGACATAGGAATGCTACATTTTCCTCCTCGGTCTGTACAGAGGAGAGAGGGATGGGAGCTGCAATACAACTTGTGTTACTAGAATACTTGACTCGAGTTACAACTAGTGTAAATCAAAGAGGCCTTGTTGTTATGTGACCTGTGATGATCGGGAAACCAAACTACAGTGTGCATTAATGTTCATTTTTGCATTCTTTACACTAAATTCTGTAACTAAATGCAACATTTTTCCACAAGGATTTTTTTTTCTTCTGTTTTTGCAGAAAGATAAAGTGATTATCCACGACAAACGTACTATTAGAATTTAAAAAACCTTTGTAATGTCTCTCTTTCCTTTCTCATATGTTTGTTTATGGTTTGTTGTATCTCTTTGCGGTTCTCCTCCCTCACACAGGTTTGTGCTTTATCCCTGAACCTGGAGCTGCATGTTTCTGGCACCACCAACAATACCCAATGTTTATTGTCTCGATCATCTTCATGCTGTTCTTTTTCTCTCTGCCCTCCCCCCCTCCCCCCTCTCCCCCCCAACCGATGGAAGCAGATGGCTGCACACATCTGAGTTTCCAAATTGTACTTCCTGCTTAAAGATTGTTTTTTCCTTTCAGCTGTCGCTCATGTAGGAATTGTTAAATTGTTGGGTTCCTCTCTATAGTGTTGTAAAGTTCTGTTGTAACGACGTTACCATGTTAAGTGCCTTGAGATGATTAGTATTGTGATTTGCCGTGATATAAATGAAATTGAATCGAAGTACTCCAACAATCAGAACTTCTGTGTCCTGTTCAGTGGTGAAAAATAACGAAGTACATTTACTCAAGTACTGTAGTTGAGTACAAGTATGAGGTACTTGTACATTACTTGAGTATTTCCATTACATGTTTGATGAAGACACTTCATACTTCCACTTCACTACATTTCAGAGGGAAATATTGTACTTTCTACTCCATTACATTTATTTGTTACTTTCTTTTAAGATGAAGATTTGACAGATAATACAACAAGATTTAAAATTACATCAACATGTTAAGGTTTAAACCAGCGCTTTCCAACCTTTTTGGCTTCTGGCTTGTTACAAATAGCAGTGTGTAGTCGGGGCAACATTTCAGATGTCTAAATTGTTAACAGCTGCATCAAATAGTGATTTTTCCCTCTGAACTTCATTCATTTCAATAAATGTTCCAATGATCCAATATTAAACACCAAAAATCAAAGATAAGAGAAAATGTCCAAAAACTGAAAACAGATTAGTGTATCAGAGCTTTGACTTCTCTTCTTCTCTAATCATCTCGCCATGAAGTTAGTTTTGTGTCCTTTTTAATGGACTTTTGAGAGCATATTCCTCACACTTGCAAACAAAAATCAAATTGTAAGTAAAAACATATAAGAATAAAATCATACAGATTATGAACAAAGTATCACTCAGTTTTGTTGGTTTCAGTCACAGAAATTGAAGTTTTGCTTATTCAGCTAGTTGTTTTATTGTCTCTCAAAAAGTCAAAATTTCCCCCAAATAAAGAAGCCTGATTCACAGTCCAAACCTTTTGTGACACAATTAGGTGGTTAGCTTCATAAGCAAAATTCTCACCAGTGAATATAAGCTGCACCAACACTACAACTTGCTTCACACATTTTTTTGTTGTTGTAATAAATGTGTAGATATATAAGTTTTTTTTTTTGTTGTTGTTGTTTTTTTTTAAGTGGTTTTGTGTAAATTTGTGTCTAATTTATTCCCTAAAATAATGTCTGAGCTCATCAGACACATGTGAAGCATTAATAAATTTTATTTCAGGTAAAACAACATTAAACAACATTTACAGAAGGACATTACATCTTCCATAATAACACTACATACAGGTCGTAACAAATAATGCAACAGCTATTCTACTGTATACTATATTATTTCACTGGATGAAGTGACTGGCAACACTTCTGTTTTCCAAACCACTTGTGTAAATGATGAATGTTCAGTGCAGCATACATAAAGAAAAACCCAAACGCGAGAGAAGCTTCAATGAAAAAAGTTGCAAACACAGACTCATTGATGAGCAGAGCGAGAATCCAACCTATAAGTCCTTCCTACACACTCTGTCCACACGATAAACAATGCCAAAAATAGATGCCTTATATTTATATTCATCATATATCCATATTCATATATGACTTTTCTTTAATAGCCTTAAGGGGACATTTGCAACCCTGTATACAAACATTGTGGAAGCATCACTAGTTCACTTCATACTTGATTTCTACCACTGACATTTTATTGATTCCTCATTTTTCCGCTCACAGTGCTAAATGTGCAATTCCACCGAGTGTTTCCTTCACTGGACTTTGAAATAAATGAAGAGCGTTCCAGTTTGAACAGAGTTTGAACTCTGCACACACTGGACTCCAAAATATACATTTTATACAAGACTGCAGGCTGCTGAAGCTCCACAGAAGAGTGTTGGGGGTGGGGTGGGTGGGTGTGATTGTGTGTGTGTGTGTTGGGAGGGAGGGGCGGGGGGGGTGGCAGTGTTAAATGGAGCAATGTGTGCCACACCAGAAGTGTGCACACAAGGAGAAACATACCAAAAATAATTATTCAGCTGCTAATACTGCCTGCAATCCCTTAAAGCCACACGAGGCCGGGCAATCTCAGCTCAGCTCGATGGTATTAACCCTCTTCTGTCACGCCGCTTTACTGGCATTACCCACCGCCTCTCCTCCCCTTCTTTCTGCCGCACAATCACAGCCCGGGGATGACACCGAAAAGCCGCGAGATAACTTCAAGTACAGCATTTCTACGAGCTTTCCTCAATCTGCCGTAAAGGTTCAAAACCAGGGACCATATTTACATTTGTGAGGAAGGCCGGTTCGCTCTGCATCAGGCAAAACCATACATATTTATATATTTATCATTACGGGCAAAGCCAGTGCATAAAAGTGACCGTACAGGCTGGAATGTAGGGCAAACTGATTCTTCTTAAAGTGCATTTTTAAAACATTGCTGGCAGAGTTTTAGCCCGTAATCTTCTCTTTTGCCTCTGAACCATTTCTCCCGATGGTTGAAGAAGCTGGTTTGGAAACACAGTCGAGGTAAGATGTCAAAGCGCTGCAAGACTTCCTTCTCTTCATCGGGTTTAAAGGTTGGGGATCAGATATTTTCAAGTCTGTCTGAACACAATACTCTCATACCATATGCAGGTTGAAAGAGTTAAGGGTCGCTGTGTTCATCCCTCCTCTCAACACTTTGTCTAAAGGCGATCCATTCAACCAGTGACTACACAGTTAAAGACAAGGGGCCAAATCCATAAAATTACATTCCAAAGTTCAAGTGAAACTTTCCAGAAAATCAGCAAAAACTACTGACAGGTGAATAGTTGGGAGGTGGTAATTCTACAGTTCGGTTTCCAATCTAACATGGTCGTAAAAAAAACCAACACAACTATTTTAGGAAGGTCACAGATTCATCCTCGCTCTACACAGATTTTATGTTTTTGTCTGCTGTTATTTTTGTTTCTTCATTGGAGCTGAAACTTCACGATTTCTGCCTTCGTGTGTTGGAATTTTTCTTTCAGACAGCAGTGATCAACTCACTGAATGTGTAGTAAGTCTTTCAGCTGACGTGTTAGCAGATAACTGGCCGCTTATATCTCTTACTACACGACGCCAGGAGCATCCCAACGCAGCCGACGCACTCGTCAGTCATTGTAGCTCTGGTTTGGTCCACCAGCTGGATATGAACGTGACCACAGCTGAACCGTCACGTTAGCTCCAGTTGAGCTTTGGAATGACATTTCTTACAGCGTAATCACTCACATGAAAGCATCACTTCATGGCCAGCGTGGAGAAGAGGGTTAATTACATTATGGAAGTGTTGTATCAAGGAAGACATGAAAAGTTATCTTTGAGTATGACAGACTGCAGAGCAGAACCAGCTGAAGGGGGCATGGAGGGGCCACAGGGTGACACGGTGCTGAAGGTGACAGGACTGGATGGGTGGAAGAGGTTTTTTCTAGCAGGCAAGACATCTATATTGTGTGTGTGTGTGTGTGTGTGTGTGTGTGTGTGTGTGTTTGTGTTTGTGTTTGTGAGGCTGTGGAGTGACGAGTATCCCCAAGCTTCCTTTTCTCATGTGCAGCCTCATCTTTTTGGCTAATAAACAGTGCAGGGCCAATATTATTGTCTCAGTCTATTTCAAACTGATTGATCAAAAGGAAGTCATTGTATTGATAGTACTTCACAATTATCACCAGACGTCTAAAGCTGGAATACTTCGATATTTTATCACAAAACATCAAAAGAAAGATGAAAAACCCGGTAAACATCTTTGCAGATGATACTACGATATGCAGCTGACCTTCGTCGTGACAGCATAAAAAGTTCCCAAAACATTTAGAACATGTAGCGTGTCGAGGAGCACACGCACACGTATGGGGGGGAGTCTCTGCGCGAGAGCGTCTGTTGGTGGGCCGGGGACTGATCACAGTTATTAACCACCTGCACTACACACACACACACACACACACACACACACACACACACTGAAAAACACTCATCCTGACACGCACTTACGTCAAAAAAAGAAACGCTCCAGATCAGTCGAGACATTTCACTCAAGAACTGAACAACACGTTTCAGTTCTCGATCATCTCTTTCTGATAGAATATTGCAGATCTTCTGACTCTCAGATGAGTGAACGAGTTGAGGATTGTCGTGGGCTCGGTGGTGTTTTACCTTTTGTTCATTAGCTCATATACATGGATGGAAGCACCAATGCTTAGCTATTGTAGCTATTGCCCATGTTTAATACGCTCTCACACACACACACACACACACACACACACACACACACACACACACACACACGTTTGGATCAGACACACAGCTGTTGTCAGTTACAGTATTGCGTCTCTCTGGTCGGTGCAGGCTTTTCAAGTCACAACACAAGAATCATGTTAGCCACATCTGGTCCACGGAAAAATCAAAGGAGAATCATTATCTCTGGTAGTTTTCTACAACCGAGGCTTGCTTTGGGAGTTTTGGCCATCATTCACAATTGATCAAATTTATTCATTATAATTTTACTCACAAACTGTGATTTGAAGGAGCAAGTATAAAAGTCCACAATAATCACTGCATTTCATTGTAAATAAGTGAATCCAGATTTAAACTGGTGTTTTATTAAGAAGTGAAAATGAGGGCAAATGTGAGCATTATGATCGATGTAATATAATGAATTGGATACTAGATTATTATTATTATTATTATTATTATTATTATTATTATTATAAGACGTCGCATCTTCATTTTAGTTGCTCTTGCAACAAAAGTTTTATCTCATACTTTTCTGACACACTTGTCAACCACAGCACATTATTGTGCCTTCCTTGAACTATATAACTGGACTGTTTGTCTAAATGTTGGCATAAAACTCTATTTTAAAGGCATATCCTGTTGACTCTGCAGTGTCTTAGCCTCGTAACATTAAGGTCTAGTCTGATGAAACCATATTAAGATATAGGCCTAATAAGAAATTTGATTATAATTCTGTGTTAAATGCTCACAGGTTAAAAAGGTTTATTAAGTCATATTTTAGCAAGACGACGAGGACTTTGGTTTAACCCAGCAGCTTCGTCTACCAATAATGGAATCAGAATGGACATGAAGATCACCGGGTCGGGACTTGGGTTGTGCAGCGGCCCCCGTCCCCTCTCCTAATTAGGCTTTCCCATCCCTGAAGCCCGAGCGGCACCTGTGGTCGCAACAAGATGATGTAATTGAAAGGCCACCAGTCAAATGGTGAAAAAGACTTCACAGTTATCTGAGGTCTCTTTGGTGAAGTGGAAGCTTCAGTAAACGATCAAGTCACATGTTTCAAGTACATCTGTCTCCACTCCACTTTGTCGCATTTTGCTTATAACTGTGTGCCAACTTTTTCACTTCAGTGATATCGTGCATTTTTTAAATTTCCATTCAAGTATTTTACGTGCAGATTAAAAAAAAATGCACAGAAAAATATGTGGATGTAAAGGAACGTCATGGTCCAGAACACTTTTGTTATAATGGTGTTCATTAAGGAAAAGGTCTTTTTGTTGCAGTACTGCAGTAGACCACTGGGTGAAAACAGCGGTCAGGCTAAATTGAAACTCACCCTGTGGAGTAATGTTTCTGTGTAGATACACAAGAACATCTCAGTGAATGTAGGTCGCACAAACTCACAGAGGAGCCAAGTAGAAGAGCTTCGAAGCTCACCAGCGCGTTGTGTGGATTTTCACCTCAGTCCAACTATTGGTTGATCAAATTGTCCATTATAAGTTGTTCAACAGTGAAGTCCCTCAGTCTCAGTATTTGTGAGTGAACTGACAGGAATGACGGTCAAAACTACCAAAATAAAGCTGTAAAAATGTTTTTCTTTTAACTGTTCAACCTTCACCCAGTCAGGCCGACAAACAGGGAAGGTAGTATCTGGCAGAGATCAATATGTTCAGTGAAACTAACAGCTATTTATTACTGCCTACTGCATGTGCACTGTAGTGAGATTTATTGTAACCAAAATGGCAACAGATAGCTGACAAATACAGTAGCTAGCTACTGACGTTGTGTGCCAGTCATTTCAAAAAGCACATGAACCAGGCAGTGACTATTGAGTTGTTCTTCTCAGCTACCAAAGACCAGAAGACCTCCAATATGGCTGCTAGAGGATGTGTTACGTCACTTGAAAGCCCTCCATCATCATCATCATTATTATTATTGTTGTTGTCTACAGTTCCATAAATCAGAAATAGAAAACGAGTTCTTCAGCGTTCATTGTTTTCTCAGAACTGACTGTATTATTTGTTTGTCAGATGAGTCCTTGTTCGTGTCTCCTGTGTGTGTCTGCTGAGTTACGTGTCTTGGCGAGAGCAGTATCGTGGTGGGAAGATGAAGCAATATTAAACTGTCCATTATATAGTTTCTAGATGAGTATATTATACATACAAATATACATTCTTAAATAGGAGGCTAGTTAGAAACACAGAACACAATATGTACCAATAGTAAAGTCCTTTGTTTATACTGTGACGATGATATATGAGTTATTGGAACCTTATAAAAAGAAAAAACAAAATTTGCAAATGATAGCCTGAAATCTTAGGTACCCTTCATAATGCACACATGCTCAATGCTCACTCTTCCTCATGCACACACCAAACACACACACACACACACACACGCACACACACACGCTCACATATATTGTGAAGGTAATAAATAAAGAGAACAGGGGCTCTGTCATCTGTCTGGATCCTCCATGTCAGCATCTTTGTCTTGTTTTCTTCACATCAGCCACCTGAAACACAAACAGAGAGAGAAAAAGCATCCGTCAGTGACACACTCCTGAAAACACTACCGAAATCACAGCACGCTTGTTTTACACGTTTTCTTGCAGCTGGAAATCAACAGTTAGTTAACAGAGACCAACCAAAGGGAAGGTAAAGGAATAGTTTAGCATTTAGCTTATTACGTCTTCTCAACTAAATTCAGAAAAAAATGCTGATGTCAGTTTCATGTCCGTGTGCCGAGTATGGAGCTGGAGTAGGAATACAGTTAGAAAACAGGAAGTGTCTCGAACGTGGACAAAAACATACACCAACATTTAAAGCTAACTAACATGTTGGAACCATTTCCCCCAAAAGAAATCAAATTAAATGTATAGTAATACTTTGCAGTTTTAGTCTTTTTCTTTGTTTTGGTACCATCTCGCCTTTATAGAGACCAAAACGTGCTCAGCAGCTATATATGGTGAGCAGCTGGTGACACTGCATAAAATAACTGGGCAGATAACTGACCTGTCAGGAAATCGTACCAGCACGAAACCAACAAACGAATAACCAAAAAACAGTGTGACAATAAATGATGAGATTGATGTCAAGCGTCTAATCTGTCAGACATGTCAGAGACAGACGTGTCCAACCTGAACACATACACACATTCAGTATGTGAATGGCCTGATGCTGTGAACTGTCATTTGGAAGGTGGTCTTGGCTTTCGTCACCTCTGGAAGTCACAACACAGCAGAAAGAACCATAAGAACAACTCTGGAGAATAGTCAAGGGTCACAGGTGAAGACAGAAGGAGAGGAACCAGAAGTAGAATGGCAGATTGGAAAGGGAGGAGGTGGAGGAGGAGGGAGATGACCAAGAGGGAGCAGATGATGAAGGGCAGAACGAGGGAGTAAAAGATGAAAGGGAAGGACTCGAAGATGTGGAGCAGGAGGGAGCAGAGGACGGTGAGGTGGAGGGAGTAGAGGAGGAGGAGGAGAGTACGAAGAGGAAGAAGGCGCAGAGGAACAAGAGGAGGAGTGAACAGAGAAAGAGGAGGAGGGGTAATGGATGAAGAGGAGGAGGGAGCTGCAGCTTAATAAATAATGCATAGCTCTCTCTCGTCCCTCCTTCCCTCCCTCGTCTCTCTCCGAGTCTCTGGATGTGGTCGGCTCAGAGGAAGCAGGCCGTTGTTGAACAGGAGTCTCAGATGTTGGATGAATGTCTCGTTTATCTGCAGCCTCCTGACTCCAAGCATATACATACTGTACATGTGAACATGTGTTTCTAGACATCACTAAATGACGAGTCCAAATAAAATCAGCATCAAATGATTCTGTTGTTCTGTAACTGGGGGTCAGGAGGATGGTCGGACCCTGTGGAGCCACTTTATTCAAATGATTTAAACCAGATTTATTTAGGATTATACAACAAGTAGTTCTGATCCAGAGATCTGATTGGTCAACTAGACATTTGGAACGTTCCCAAATCATCATGACATCACACCCTGCTCATCACTAGAAATATTACTCCGCCCTCTCAATGGTATTATGTTAAGAGTAATTGAATTGCATCTTAAATGCAATATAATGTTGTTTTTACTTGTTATACTAAATGTGACCCATTTGGTGAGATCGTGTCTCTTTTGGTCCTTTTTTGTCTCTCCGAGCACCCGTACCGTAACACCACGGAGAGTCGGGCACTTAAAATCCTAGAGTCCATCGATATCTTTCTTCATCAGGTATCTTAGTTACAACCAGACTGAGCTTGCTAAGAGTCGGCCTACTTCCTGGA
>NW_027185241.1:18574084-18661584 GCF_022577435.1 Embiotoca jacksoni
AAACATGACGATACTACATCCCGCCCACCGATAGCTGTAACCTGACTGCAACACAGGCCTGTCAATCAAACAGACACGCCCTCAAAACACGTATTTTTTAAGATTATTTCATAGTTAATGACGGGATTATTTTCAGATGGGACGCCAAAAAACTAATAAGAAGGAGCGACTTCAACTAAGAACACAGATAACTGGTGGAGAAATTTTATTGACTGAGAATGTAACGAGAGAAGTTGAATGGGAGTCTATGGAGCCGGATGCTTTTTGGAGCCAACCTCTAGTGGCACTCAGTGGTATTACAGTTTAACGCACTTCGGCATGGGCCTTATTTTTCGGAGCCGGAAGCTATTTATATACAGCCTATGGTCCAACCATAAAACCACAAACTCAGGAATCTTCCCCCTACTCACTACCGCCGCTCCTCATTCTCCTTTTCACCTGCATTTTCATAAAATATCTTCTTAATCCTCTCCACTTCCAAGCAGGCACTGCTCTCCAAAACACAATTTTAATCCCTGATTTCTGATCGATCAAAGAGCTGTCACCATCAGGGAGACGCACTCGTGGAAACATAAACAACCCCACATTGGACAGAGATGCAGTGCTGCGTCTGTGCACTTCAGTGACCTGGTTATTGTTGACTGAATGGAGGAACCTGATTTCTTAGATGTCAATTGTGGAACCCATTTTCAGCTATTTTGATACATGGCTCTACCCCCCCCCCCCCCTCCCCAGGTCACAGCCTCTGACCCCTCCCTGCAGGGAGGTGCCGTTACATCTGATCTTGTTTAATGAAGTGAGTCCGACGGCCTTTAAATGTCATTGAATACCTCGGCCTGGAAAGTGCTGATGGTTTAATAAACTGCTTTTTGATGGTTCTGTGTGTGTGTGCATATATATGTGTGTATGAGTGTGTTTGTGACTGGTATGTGTTGAATATGAATGTGTGAAATGAGGATTTTGAATCATTTTGACGTACATAAATATATTTTCCATTCCTTTTTTTATGCAGAATTCCCTTTTTTTCTGGAACTAAACTTGACTTAAGAGATGACAGTAATTTGGACAGGAATGCGGCGTCGTGGCCAAGTTTGTGATAAACTGCCACATCTCCAACAAACTCTCTACCGTCGCTACGGTAGAAAGACACGATACGCATCATACTAAACACAGCTCAGAGGACTGTTTCCACACCAACACACAAACACACAGTGCTTCCCCGTAGCTGTTTTTACTGCCTTCAATAACCGACACAAAACGAGAAAAGCATTTTTCATGGGAGTTGAGTTGGTGGTAAATTTGGAACTTAAAATTCAATTCAGTTGGCCAATAAAACGTCTCCAAATGATAACGCATCTATGATAACAACTTCATATGCTTTCAGCTGGTTCTGCTGCCCCCATGTGGTCAGAAAAACTGCTGCTTTGTTTACATGTAGAACAACCATCTGGTCTGGCAGCGCTTAGACAAAGAGCTCTAGGGGATCAATCATTTTGAGATGTGGAAAGATATCTGAGCTTTACAAAGTGTAAAATCCGAACAAAAGACTGAACAGAAGGAGACTGGTGGGGCTGATTTCTCTTGATTTGACTGTCTACAAAGAATCATCTGAGATTGGCGATGAACTGGTGTGTTGGCTAACAGTTGTCACACCTCAGGGGGCCTCCGCCCACATTCCACAGAGGCTCCGCCCACATTCCACTGAGGCTCCGCCCCCTGACCAGCGCTCTGCTGCTTTAGCTGGGAAAGTTGTTTTATCTTCATGCTCATGGCTTTCCGCCCGAACATGCCATCTCACAAGCTCTTGGAAGCTACATGACCGATTCGGACTTGCTTGTTCAAGGTTGATTGCAGTATTTTTGTTGGGATTACAGATGTCAGAAGCTGTTGAACAACTCATGGTTGATTCCATTCGACCATTTTCCCCCCAGAACTGCACCGATCAAAATGGACGGGAATAAAAATCAGTCTGTCTTCGGTGTATTAGGAGTTTAGCGAACCATGCTGTGTATTTCTGTCTCAGTAATGTGGCTGAGAAATAAAAGTGTTCCAGATCCAGTCGGTAGGAAGCGGGAAAATGAACACTCAGCTCTGCAACTTGCAGACCTGCCAGCTCTCTCCGCTTTAACACAAACACTTTCTTCTTTATTTTTCTTTGCCTCAGTTGTCTGGGCCAGAGTCACTGAGTGTGAGTCTTTAAAGCATGCACAGACACAATCCTACACACACACACACACACACACACACACACACACAGTTCTGTAACACAGGCAGCCGGCACTGTGCAGCACATTCATGTGTTTCTTATTAACCGGTGTCCTCGCAGCACTCTTTCTGTTCATTTTCACCAGAATCAGCAGTTAATAGCAGGAATCACAAAGCCCGACTAATTCTGCGCGCACACACACGCGCACACACGCACACACACACACACACACACACACACACACACACACACACACACACACACACACACACACACACACACACACACACACACGAGCACACACATGCACACACGCAAACACATACCTAGTTCTCCCACGTTCTCCATACACCCGACATACAAACATTAACTCTGTAATAACTGCAGCGGGAAGAATAACATACAAGCCCGCCTGTCCTCGCTCACACGTTCTCACCACAGTGAGACCTGACTCTTCTCCTGCAGGTGCGACGTGTTGTGCTCACATTCCTGCATGCGTCGAGGTCACCGGGTTCTTTATGGCATCAGGGACTCCTTACATCCTCAACATGGCAACCTACATCCAAGTCTGCCAACACACCAAAACCTCCTGATAATCCCCTGAGCAAAAACTTTCAGTAAAAAAACTACTGGAAGTAAACAATCTTTAATTTTTTATAAAGTCAAAGAAATTAAATTAAATTCCATGTATTCAATATTTATCAAAATCTACATGAATGATTTAAGCTGCACTTTGATACAGGGGAGGAAATGGATCTATCTATCTCTCCCTCCATCCATCCATCTATCCATCCATCCATCCATCCATCCATCCATCCATCCATCCATCCATCCATCATCCATCCATCCATCCATCCATCCATCCATCCATCCATCCATCCATCCATCCATCCATCCATCCATCCATCCATCATCTGTCCATCCATCCATCCATCCATCCATCCTGTATACCCACTTAATGCTGAGCAGGGTCATGGTGAGCTGCAGAAAGGTCACCAGTCCAACACAGAAAGATAGAAAACAATTCACACAAAAATTAACACCTACAACCAATCACCAATTATCCTTGTACGCAAGTATTCGTAATAATCTTTGCATTCTAAAAGCTAAAATGAATCTGTCAGGAAAGCTCAACCAGCATCTTAATCGAAGTACTTTTATAATGCATAAATAAATAATAAGGTGCTTGTTGCAACCAATAAACCACCATACCACAAAGCACGCAGCCATCAAGGGAAGTCATGTTCTCTGTTGGTCGCATTGTTTAGAACTGCCTGCTGGATGACATGAGGCCAAAATAACGATCAGTCTCAGGTTATTTTTAAAGTCAATCCAGAAATGTTCTTTGCTGTCTTGAACATTGCAGACCAGACTTTCTGTCCAGTTAAAATGAAACATCTGAATGTAATATTTTTAAAGTAGCAGTAATATGTATTTCCTCCACAGATTCCTCCATAAAAGTTAAGTGTTTTCCACTTGACTTTCACTACTGTCAAGTTAGAAATGGAGGCTAGACCTTAGTGGGACATTAAAACGTTCCCCTTCAAACCAAAGACACTTATTTGGACTGACACTGTGACCCATTTTAAAGACATGGTGAGTTGCAGTCTCACTCAAAGTGCAGTTTAAGGTAAACTACCACCATTCCTGAGCTCAGCCTGTGTCCTGCTGCGTGTGGAGCTGTGCTGAGGAGTAATGAGTGTATACTGAGGGTCAGAAAAGGCCCACAGGAAAATGCCTTCATCCACAAACACACCCACTTTTGAGGTTTGCCAGGTTCCCATTCCATAAATCCTTGTTTGGGGGTATGTTTTTCTTGTCTGAGGCCTGGCGGACTTTTCCCTCACTGGGGTTTATGCAAGGTAACAGAAACACTGGGAGGAGGGTGAAGCATGCAGATGGGTGGAGGAGAGCCTTCAAATGGGAATGGGAAAGGAAAGGAAAGCAAAGAAGAACATGCAGGGTTAGTGCATTTGTCAAGTGAGAAGTTGGACTGGGAGAGAGATTTAAACAGAGGTGATGAAGAGGAGAGGAGGAGGAGGAGATCCTTTGAACCAGACACGGCAGTACGGTCAGGAGCCATGAGAGGCTGCTGCCTGATATTTTTAGTAGCAGTTTTACTGTTTATATTGTAACAATTCACCCCAACTAAAAAACGTTTAAGGGGAAAGCGACAAGGCTTATTTTTTAAGGAACGGGCGGACCTGATTTGCCATATATGGAAACCGCTGTCTGGCCTCCTGATTAAATAAAAAACTCAAGAAATAAACATAATAGCCTACCATTTACCTTACTATAATATCAACAAAAAATATATATTCATAAAAGTGACACAAGTGGGTTATCATTATGCAATATATTAAACAAAAGATTCAAATTAGGACACGTCCCACCTGGACGACAATTAACAAACCCGTCTACACAATTAATACACGCCCAATTATCCCCAAAGCCCCACAAAGTCTGACTGTTCCCAAAGTGCGCAAACTTAAATTAATTCAAACTGTCTTTAAGAATAATCCCAAACAAAAAAGGTGTGATGACAGGTGAAGAGTGGCGAGCCGCCGCGGCTTAATGCCTCCAATCAAAGCCGCGCAGATCTCCACCCCCGCTGTTTGTCCAGAAGTTAGAACTGTCATGCAGTAAAAATCCAGGTTTAATAATAATCTAAAGGAAATAGACCAAAAAATGTGACTTCCTTAGCAAGATCGCTGGACTCACTGCCAGGTAACGTTCTCCGGACGCAGACTTCTCCACCGAGCCATGCGCTCTCCTCACAGGGACGTCACTTCCCTCATTTATAGACTCCGGTAATGAAAACAATAATCACAAAGGTCCAGTTTCAGAGCAGATGCAACAGTCACTGACAATAAATATTTGACAGTAATTGACGTGATAGAAAAAAATGAACAAATGACATGTCCCCCATCACAATTACTATATAAATGGCAAATTTAGGTGACCGTTACAATGTGACCGCGCACTTTAAGTCAGACAGACCACCATCACCTTCCATTAGCACAGACAGGCATTATAAATAATCAGAACATTGCAGACATAATTTAAGACTTCAATCTGCTTTACCTGTACACCACCACACGGGTTAAACTGATCTACCGTGGAACGGCTCTGTAGTGCAGCCCAGCCACTAAACTCAACATAGTGTTAGCAATCAACCAATAGCAAGTTAAGTTTTGTTTCCCATATCAGCAAAGTACAGAGTTTCTGTTGCCTGGTGTTTCTTGATGCAAATTCAGTGCATGAATTATTTAATAAATGTGTGGTCTGGCTGTGCAACACCTTCCTCCCCCTGCAACAATAATTAAAGCGGCAACCAGCAGTGATATTTGGAGGAACGAGCAGTGGATATGACTGATCTGATTGGAAACCTGCCAATACTACGTCCCGTCCACCTAAAAACACAGATTTTTTTTTAGGGCTTTTTTCTAATTAATGATGGGATTATTTTCAGATGGACAGAAAACTAATAAGAAGGAGCGACTTTAGCTCACAACACCGAGATAACTGGTGGAGAAAAAATTCAATGTAAATACATCTACTTCCTGGTGCGGGGCGGGACACTACAGCAAGGACTGGAGGAGAGTAAAAGCCCACAGAGGTGGGTAAATGCAAGGTGTGGAGACAGAAACTTTTGCATTCCTTGGGCCTGATGCAGAAAACAAATAACAGAGTTTAGCTTTGGCTGTTTGAACTTGGAGAAGGAGCCGCTCTGGTGCTCTGCTCAGCATGGGAATGCTTGTCTCTGCAGGGAAGGTATTTCCAACAGAGTGTAAACCAGCCTCAGTAAAATACAGCATTATTGAAAGGTAGGGGCTCATGTTTCAGGCCTGAGTCCCGGCAGGCTGCTGGGTCTACGGTGTCTGTTATCTGGACAGAGTAGATAGTACGGGGCAGGCATGGAGCTCTTGTCCTGTTAGAGTCTGGCTGTGTTTGCTTTCCCCTATAAAACCATTGTTGACAACACAGAGATTCAATGAGCTGACCCCAACTCCCCTTCCACCCACAAGGTTGTTCAGGAACTTCACCTGAAAGTCTGATGAAATATCTGTTTGTGTACATAAAGACTTGTATATCTTTGAAAACATATCTTACAGCTTGTGTTTTTGAAAAACCTGATAGTTTACATGCAGTCCTAGGAAGCCTCACTTTATGCTTAGATGTTCACAATGAAGATGTTAACATGCCAATGTTTAGCAGGTAATGTTCACATGCTATCCTTTGCTAATGAGCACTAATTCATTTTGAAGGTATATGCTAATAAACTAAAGATGTGAATAATTTGAAATTAGCCAAATTAAGGTGAAAATGAGACAATCAACAAAGTTATTAAAACTCATCGTGTGGGGAACATGAACGTCTGCATCAACTACTGTGTCATGACATTTCACATTTCTCCTGAAGCGTCAACCTCGGTGGTGGCACTGCAGGTAAAGTCTGCGAATTACCAAATAGGTTTCATTCTTTTGGGAATACGAATATATGTAGCATCATTTTGTGCAAAACTGTAAATGTAGCAATATTTCACTGGTTAAGTGAAACATTTTTGATCTGATGGTGGCCTCGGGGGGGTTGAACTAAAGTCACTCAGATGCATCCACAGGCAGTTATCAAAAACTAAACTAAAGTCCATATTGAGATATTTCAGCCTGAATTTAAGTTGGGGAAATATCGAGAGAACCTACTCAAAGGCAGTTATTGTCATTAATGCTTGTGTGGCTGAAAAATCTGTCTGTGATTTTTACCTTCCCCCCGCCAAAAAAAAAACAAATAAAAAAACGTTGACTTAAAAACTTGTAAAAAAAAAACAGGCACAGAATCTATTGAATGGACAAAAGAAACAAGTTCGAACATTACATTTGAAATTTTTAACACTGAATTATTAACATGCTTCTCTGTTGGAAACTGTAACTCATGGGGCTGCTGAAGAAGTATGTAATATTAACATTGATCACAGTGTTCTTCACTATTTGAAAACACTTGCGATTTAAAACAGAATACAAAACTACTGACGTTGTCTCTATTTAGACTTTTACAAAACGTCTCTGATATGCAGTATTTTCAGTTTATGGTAGAATAATCACATGAATGTTTGTTGAGCTCCCTCTGTTAAAGCTGTGTCGGATTGCACGACTTTAAAAGGCAACTTGGGGAAGAAAAAAGCAGTTTGGAAACTTGGCGTAATTACAAGTTTTTATTTGAGGGCAGTTAGCTTTGTTGAGCCAGCTGAGTAGTTGCCAAACGCATGGTGAAAGACTCTATTAAAATCATCATCATTCCCACGACAACTTCAGTAGCTCTTCTGGGGTGTTTGCAAGAAAAATCTGTGTGTGTGTGTGTGTGTGTGTGTGTGTGTGTGTGTGTGTGTGTGTGTGTGTGTGTGTGTGTGTGTTCGCTGCATGTCATGCAACTGTAACAAGAAAAAATGCCCCCTGGAGGCTGCAATGGTATTTACATCCCACAGAAATAGACTCAGACAGAAACGAGAAAGAATCGATGTCAGAATCAACTTATATTGATAGGATTTAAAAAATAATGTCTGTTTTAGACTGGATACAATTGTTATTAATAAAAAAGGTTTATCCTCCTGGGAGCAGAAAGTGAATTTATAGCTATTTGCCTTCTTCATTATGGGATATCTCCTATTCAAAACTGAAGTCATGGTTTTGGTACAGCTCATCTATGTCGTACATTTTTCCTCTAAAAGTGGAAATTTTGACGTGATGGTGGGATTACAGCGAGACACATGATGAGCATGGTGAACCTCGGGCGTGTATCTACAGCCAATTTGCTAAAAGCCCCGAGATACCTCATTACATTAAAAAGCTTGTGGAGCGTCCAACATGTTGAAAGTTCATTTTCTTGGATGTACTCTGTGAAAGTTGGGATAATCTTCCCGTTACAACATGACATAATCTACCTTATTTGTAACTCTGGATGCAGAAAGAGTGAAGAAAATCCAACTAAACTAAAGTATGACACATTTCGTCAAAAGGAAATAAAGTTGATGGCGATGATTTGTTTGATGGCAGAAATTTTCTAAAGTGAGCTCTTATAGGATTCACCAGCAGTCTGGTTGTTGAAAGACCAAAGAAGGTCATAATACCAGGAACACACTGCATGCGTGGCATCAGGGCAAAACGTGAAATAGACAAGTTGGTCCACTACAGCAAAACGTGAAATAGACACGGTTTGGCCTGTGTAGGTGTGACACTTAAATGTTTTCCTGTAGTGGACGGAAATTAAACCTACTGCATGAGTAGAGCCGTGATTTACAGGGAAATGAAACTTGTAGGTAAAACACATGGTTGGGGTTAGAAAACAAAAATCAGCTCAACAAAAATGTTGTCACCTCCTGGATTTGAATCTCATCATCCCGCATGGCAGTGTGTGACTAATGCCTTCAAGCCACCCCTCCTTCCTGCTAATACCACCAAAAAATGTCCTTTATTTTCTCTGTTGTGGGATTTTGATCACACGATCCCGCAACACATATATGCGTGTAAGTTTCACACTTTCAAAACAACTAGACAGGCCAATGCGTGGCTATATCACATTTTACTGCAGTGGACAGGCGTGTCTATTTCACACACACTGCCTTGATACTGGGTTGAAGCATGACTACTGCCTGGCTGCAGAGCTCTCGGGTGTGGATTTCCACAAATACCAGCATGTCTGCTGCGGTGACGCTACTGCCCTCCCTATCTTTCTACATGGAGTTTCTCTTGGATAACAGCCATCAGTAATCAAAAATTTGAAGTCCAACAAGTGAAGAGTTGAAACCAAACAGCAGTCACGTGATTTTTATTAACCCACTTCGGAGAAAGACACATGTACACTCAGAGAGAGAACTATAGAAAGAAAGCCCATCAGAAAAACACTGCCCTTCACTTGGTAAATGAATGACATAATACAGACCCCAAATTGAGATTCTGCTATGACTATATAGAGCACATGTGATCACATGTCTTTGTCCTTTCTGTTTTTGCTGAGAACTGCATGGATCCCATGTGAAAAATAGACAAGATGAAGAAGATTTTGATGAAGCGCCTCAGGCCTGCTATGTGGCTGCTCTAACATGTTAACATGAAAACCAAGACAACCTGCGACCACCACGCAGGCGGTGTGTCCCAGGCTGAAGTATCTGGGGAGCAGTTTGCTTTCAGACAAGCACAAAGGCCTCAGGAAAGGCAGGTGACGATCAGGTTGCTGCACCGCTCCTCCTGAATGATACCCAACCCCTGTGCGACGGAAAATCAAACTAGCTGAAGGTTCTGTCAGAAAGTACTTTGTGCCTCTGCACACCTCTGCTACACTGACTGTCGTCGGACTCCATGACAATACTACTGATGGTTTATTCATCGGATCAGCCGAGGGGGCACACTGATGGATTAGGACCCTGTGATCATATCTCATCTTCCTATCCATCACTGTGTGCCGATGAAGCGGTGGGGGAAGGGTTGATCGATCCTGCTGCTGGCACAGATTCATCTATTCACATCTCTACATCCATATGGATTATACTGCACCTCTTCCTACCTCCTCCCATTAACCTATATCAATCAATCACCAGTCTGTGTTCGCTATCCTGATGTTTCCTGAAGTCAGACCCAAGATTTCAGAAATCTTTCAAGCTGCAAGGAAGTAAAAACATTTTTTCTGGATTTAAAAAAATGTGTGTTCTGAGATAACCTGCCTGAGACCAAAGTGTTAGATGGACAGATAGATTGACCAACCAACACCTTCCGTCCTCAGGCCCCCACCAATCACAAGGCAACAAGATGGTGGGTGTAACTTCTTACAACTTCAGGATTGTAAAAATCTCCTGCCTGCTCACCATAATACATTCTGGGGAAGAATTCAATGCCTCTCTATGACCAGTTAAAACATTAAAGCCTGAACATTGCAGAAACACTGCACAGTTTGATCTCTTTGACAGACTATTTATAAAGCCAGGCTTAAACCCTCACCCAACCGAGGCACATGATGAAGACATCAACACACCGCAGCCAGCCTAATCTCTCTCAAGATAAATCTGTCATGAAAATGATAGCAGAAAAAAAAAGAAAAAGATTTGCACTACTTTAAAGGCTGTTTTCCAAACTGCTTTATCTTTTCGGTGTCCCCATCCAGTCCCTGCATATACAGATTAAATCCTCACACGCTTTGTGACAACTGGTCTTAAAACAGGAGCGCAGGGGCCATGTGAAGTCATACTCACAACCTGAAGGACAAGTACAGGAGATTTAGTGAGAATGTAGCAAGGATGGGAATTTAGAAATTCATCAAAGAGCTGAGATCCTGAACAGCAACAACATGTTGGCAGAACATATAACAGGATTTCTGTGATACTGGCAAAGTATCTCTTCTCTACACGAGAAAAATAAATTACCTTAAATTGGCTGCGCTCATATTCCGAGTACTAATAAGTATGAAAATGTGATTGTCTGAGGTTGGACTTTCATTACAGTTTAAAACCTGAGTATGTCCAAACTCAGGGCATTCATTTTAAAAATAGAGGCAGCAGGTAGGTTCAACGGTCGGTACATTGAGGCCAGTATTATGTTAGCTCATTGTTTTTGACACCATCAAAACCGCTATTGAAGAAATTCACCAATTTCTACAGGAAGAAAAACAAACATCATAAATTATTTATATGGAACTGAAGACTTTACAAATTCAAATTTAGACAGATTAATATTTCATAAGGCCCGAGACAGTTAAATGTAAAAAGGTTTTCAAGGATTTGCTGATACAATTAATGGCACCGAGAAGACTGTGTTGGAAAAAAGAGTGTCGAGTCTTCTGACTCTTACAATCAGTGGTTTGGATGATCTGCTCTGCCTCACAATGACGCCAACATTTCTGCTTGTATGCAACAAATATCAAAATGTTTTCATTCCCTTCCGACATAATAATGGTTTCAAGGAAATGGACCTTTTTGTTTTTAACCCAAATCATTTTTTGTTAAAAAAATTATCTAATATTTTACATTAATTAATTCATGATTTTCATTTTGTAGTTCTTGTAGTATCATGACAGGAGCAACCTGTAGACTGTAGCTGAACTTCGATGTTCAGCCGTGTTTTTTGATGCATATATTTTTTTGTACCTTTTTGTCAATACGATAATACAATTCTGGGACTTTAAACTTTTTTATTTATTATTATTTTTTTTTTTTACTGTATCTACAGTATATTGCACATCTGTGCTACCTCTACCAAAAGAGCAACAATTAAAAAGTTACTTTTGGCTTCCTAAAATATTGTCTTTGATCCTTCCAGTGTGTTCACATTGAACACACTGCTTCACATTTTTGAGGCAGCACAATTGCATACGAAGTTGATGGAAAGTTTCGGTGAGATGCAAATTTGTTTAAAATGGTCCAAACTGACAAAGATGCACACGTTCAAAATGCTTCAACTTTAGTGAAAAACGTATCCTGAGGTACAAAGATGATGGAAAAAAGGAGAACGAGTGGACGGTTTAGTTAAGAAATTCCCACTGCCTGCTTAAAGGAAAGGTTGTGGTCAGAGCTGAACTACACTGATGCTGACAGATGGTAGAAGGCAGGATGATAGCCTCAGTCACATACTTCCAAACATCTACTTCCTAAGAGGATTAAGGTTTTTGGTTGTCAAAACAAAGAAAGCCGTTCACTCGACTAATATGACAAATATGACCCATGGCGTTATTTTTCGGATGAGAACAGTTTCAATTCCAGAGCTCGGAAACACGATGTTTCATCAGAGGTGAATGTAAACGCTGGGCGGTTTTGTTCTGGGCTCCGGGAAACTTTGAAATGACAGTGAGACCCGACAGTCGCTGCAGCTAACTGTTTGGGGTTTGTATGGTCAAGTGAAGCGCTGTGAGGCCGGCAGTTTAATTTTAGAGCTCTGCGGTGTCGTTGGGAGACGGCCGCTGGCCCTCTGTTCGGTCTGTTTGCGAGACTGCTTGAGCTTCGTATGCGCACTCTAAAATACATGCGAGGCGGTTGGTCGTGAGAGGACAGCGAGATCAGACAGAGGGAGTTGTGGTCGCGTTCTGGCCGCCGTGGTGTCACTTTACTGTGAGCTACAGCTTGTGTTAAAATGACTGGGTGTTGCCCACACTGGAACGTGGATACTCTGTCCTATTCAAGAGAACATTTGTTTGGAAAGCCACCCTGACATTGTGAACTGGTGATTATGCAACAAGTAGTTCCGACCCAGCGATCTCATTGGTCAACTGTACATTTGGAACGTGCTCAAATCATCGTGACATCACACCCTGCTCATCACCAGAGATATCACTCCGCCTTCTCAGTAGCAATATATAACTTGAATTGAGTTTTATATAATATGCAATATAATGTTGTTTTTACTTGTTATATTAAATGTGACCCATTCGGTGAAGTCGGGTCTCTTTTGGTCCGTTTTTGTCGCTCCGAGCACCCGTACCGTAACACCACGGATAGTCACGCACTTAAAATCCTTGCGACGGCCAGCTTGACCGGTTTGGTTTTAACACGACGTGATGCTAAAATCTTCAAAATACATGAGTTCATCGATATCTTTTTTCATCAGATATCTTAGTTACAACCAGACTGAGCTAGCTGAGCAGTTTAGTGTTTCTATGTGCTGTATTTATTCAGTTTGAGAAACCATCTCTAGAAACTAATAAAACGGACTAGAAATCCTCTCTGTTGCTAGGGCCGTTGCTAAGGGTCGGCCTACTTCCTGGAGTAGTAAACATTGCAAACATTACATTAGTTATTAGTCCTACCCCATGTATCACCATGGAAACGGAGATCGCACTCACAAACAGTTTTATATTTTGAGAGGAAATTGCCCCACAATATGAATACATTTTGATTACATATTTTATTTAGTTAGTAACGTGTTGTTTAATCTCAATATTACTTAATATATTAATATTGCTGAATTGGTATTTTGTGGGTTTGAACTAGAACTTCGTACAAGTTCTTGACTGAAAGAACAACACTTTAAAAGGTGCCACTGCAGCACGTATTGTTTGTACAATAACTCACCTCTGGCAAAATCCATCACACAACAATAACACAATAATAAAGTTGTCTGTTGTCTGGTTTTCTTAGTTGTTTAAATACAAAAATAAAAAAAAAACGTTGCACTATTGTTTAGTTAGTTTTAATTGAATTATTCTATTTTATTTTATTCTATTTTATTGTTTATACTGTGCATTTTTATATTTAATATTTTTTACTGTTATTTTATTTCTTTCCTGTATCTATAAATGCTGCTGTAGCGAAAACATTTCCCCTTGGGGATTAATAAAGTAACTATCTATCTAATCTATCTATCTATCTAGATCCAAATTCAATCCAGTAAAAAAATGTGCAGCTACATTTCCATTACTACCATTCATGTGCCTGTGAGCATGTACACAACACTACCATCTAGGCATGTTAGTGTTCCTGCACATCGGAGCGGTGGGGCTGCTGTTGGTGGTTGTGAAAGCTGCTTTATTGAGGCCTAAACGGCTGCATTTAGTGAGGAAATCAGCTTGAACATACCATTCTATTTATGTACGTTCTCCTCTCTCTTTCTAATGGGATTATAGGCAAATAGAGACAGAGAGGGCACGGCACATAGAGAACATTTAGGTGTTTGGAAAGGGGGAGCGAGTGTGAGTAAAAGCCTACAGCTGCATGAATTTGTGTGTGTGTGTGTGTTTGTTACTGCATGCTCATGTATCCTGTCATGTGTGTCTCCACTTATTGAAATCAGAGCGCTGCAGTTCAACAGTTGTGTTCAACCCTGTGATTTTAATTTTGCTAATAAGTTAGCAAGTCTTAAGGTCAGGTCGGGAGCCAACTCATATTGTCACTACGTTGCTTATGATCCCTGGTGGAGCCTGAGATCCTCAGGAGCATCTCTGGAGCATCTTTTAAGGCACCTCTAAAAACACATTTTTTATTTCCTTGCTCCCGTCCAGTTTTTCTTTATCTTCTCATCTGTTTTAATCTCATCACATTCCTCTTCTCATTTAACTAACTTAGCATTTTTTGCTGTTTACTCAGCTGCTTCTGTTGTTGAACACTTTGTAACTCTGATGATAAAAAAGCTGTTAAATACCGCAACTCACATAAAGTTCTGTCTGGTGATGGTGTTGGATATTTCCTAATCTGCATTGACACTGATGAACTAAACTCCCAGTGTTGTTTTGTGCTGTTTGAACTTTTTGGGGCATTGAAAGGCTCCAGCAACCACTCAAAGGTCTGCATGGAATTTCATGTCTTATATTTATTACCTCTTACTTGATGCAATTTTAGATTTTCAGCTGGTCTCTGCTGTTCTGTTATTGTCTTCTAATTCTGCAGTATGTTTTATGTATGTTTTTAGCAATTTTTAGATAATTATCTTTGCACCCTGGTCCTGAGAAATGTAATCTCGTTCCACTGTATGTGTATTGATATGGAAAATAAATTAACTTTTAATCTTGAACCTTTTGATGCAGATGGGCGATCAATGAGTAGACAAACTTAACAAATTTTGCTTTTTCATGGTTTGATGAGTGTAAAAGTAACTTGAATCAGATGCTGTGGCCAGATCTCAACCAAACAGACCCTTTGTGTCTTAGACAGCACTCTCCACCTTCATTATTAAAACACCGAATGAGAAATTAATAATCATTTCTGGAGGCGCGTGATGGATCGACACTTACGAAGAGATTTCATGTTGGTATTTTTACATTCACCTGATGTCTGTCATCCCTCTGTGTCTGACATTATTATTCCAATGGATTGTACTGAATAGGCTTATAGACAGAGTGTGGTTCAGTGAGACTGTGCTGGTGTCAAGTTCACAGAGTTCTGAGGTGCTGCGGTCTCACAGACTAAACAGAGACAAATTAAATCAACAGACTCTGTGGTGGAACCAAAATGCCCACCATAACATACACAGGGGGCTTTTCCAGAGGCCTTCAGTTTGCATAAAATAAATGTGTCTAATAAATGTGTGGTCTGGCTGTGCACCACCTTTCTCCCCTTGGAACAATAACTAAAAGCTCCTGCGTGTGGGCAACAAGCAGCAACCAGCAGTGACGTCACCCGTTGGTCTGTGAACAGCCGTTATGAATCCTCCAGTTCAGATTCTGTCCGTCACCATCTCGCCAGTTTCTGAGCGGTTTGGAGCAGGAAGTGACCATATTTGGACGAGCCCGTCAGTCAAACAGACACGCCCCCAAAAACATCTTTTTGAAGCTTATTTTCTAATTAATGACGTGATTATTTTCAGATGGACCGCCAGACAACTAATAAGAAGGAGCAACTTAAACTAAGAACACAGAGATAACTGGTGGAGACATTTTATTGACTGAGAATTTAACGAGAGAAGTTAAATGCGAGTCTAAGGAGCCGGATGCTTTTTGGAGCCGACCTCTAGTGGCACTCGGTGGTATTACAGTTTAAGACACTTCTGCATCGGCCTCATTTATCAGACCCGGAAGCTGCGTCCACTTTCATGTAAAGTCTATGGTGGGTAAACACGACAAATGGACACTTTCTCCAGTGTGGAGAGAGCAAATAAATGGCAAAAAAAATGTGCACTTTTGAAAGTAATCATGCGGTCATGAATCTCCCTCCATGTTCTCCCTATAGAAAACAAGAGCAGCAGTGGATTTACATTAGATTCACACTCTCCCCTCATTAGAAGTTCTGAAGGAGAGAGGAGAGGGAAATGGAGGAGGGATGGTCATTATAACACGGGATGTAATTAGGCGGTCCAACCCCCTCCTCCCCACCAGCTGTACATTCCATAATCCATATTCAAATGCAGCACTGACACAGAAACAGCGTGCCGAAGACCAAAGAGAAGCTATCACTCGGGGATGTGTTGCCGGGTGTTTGGGAGGATTTGGACTGTAATTTGAGGGACCACTGGTTTGGACAATGAGCCTCTCTTTTACAGACAAAAAAACCAAAACAACCAAAGCTGGTCTCGATCCAGATCCTTCCTCCTTCCTCCTTCTGTTTCACCCTCTACAAGAAACACTGTGGTGTGACCGAGTAGGAAAAATGTGATTCTTTTATAAACCTCCCATCTTTTGTCCTGAAGCAGCTTCAGTTCAACGTGCTGCTGTCTGGCCTCCGGTTTACAATTCTGTGTGATGAAGATTTAGTTCAGCATCGTCCCCTCTGGAGAACACTATTGTCAAGTGTATTAATTAGCCTATTTTGTGTAAGTATAACGATCTGCATAGTTTAGTTAATTTACGGGGCATGCATAAGAATGATGGAGGAGGATTGCAGAGGAGGAAATCTGCTTGGGAAATTTGTTTCATATTTACATAATTATATAGAAGCTCCTGCTGATGCTGAAACTGAAATTTTGGGATTTAATTTATTCCAAAAGGCTTGTGTTTGCTCAGGGATTGTGCACAGGGACTCAGCTGGTTAATCAAGCATATGTATAATTCATTTTCCAAGCATGGGGTCTGGCACTGAGGTTGCTCAGATGAGCACTCTTTAAATGTAATATTTTCACTTCCTCCCTGTGAATGTGAAGCCAGATACTCTGAAGACTTGGACTATATCAATAGTGGCCAACCTAAACACCATGTAATAGTAGGATTTTCTGAAGATGACAGTATGGATCTACAGTACCAGTGCGCCCCCCTTCCTCCTCCTCCTCGTCTTCCTCCTCCTCCTCCTCCTCCTCCTCAATCCAAGCACCCCTGCTGAGACCCCCACAAGTCAGTCTGAGGCTGCTTACACAAACAATTAGAAAAAATATTTTTGGCTTCCAGAAAAAAAAAGAAAAAAAAAATAATTCAATAATTGTGCCTTCTGTTAGAGCAGCCACTTTGTTTCAAGCCTGCAGCACTAACACATGGACACACACAAACTCTCTCACACACACACACGCACACACACACACACACACACACACACACACGCACACGCACACACACAGTAGATGAGCAGAGTTTGAAGAACACGTATTCTGTACGAAGCTTGCGGTCCATGACAAACCACCAGAGATCCCATTTACACTTAAAAAAGACTAATTACCAGGCTGCACTGCAGCGAGCAGGCACACATACTGTATGCTGGGTTTCCACTGATAAGGCCCCGATAGTTCAAACTGAAGCTGCAGCTCAGCATCTGCTCAGATTCAACAGACGTATCAACACGAGCACGCTGTTATTGGTGGGTTTATTATGGCTGCTTGGACACAGAGGACGGAGGCAGACATTGACATTTAAATTCCTTCATTAAGAAAATAATAATTTGTATTTAACCGGAGGTCTAACAGAAGCACGATCAGCTTCATGTTCTGATGCACATGGCTGACAGTATACTCTAAACAGCGATACCACCACGTCTCCTCAACTTGTATTAATACAATTAGGTAAATATTCAAGTGTGAAAAATTCCTTTGTAAAGTGATATTCACTCGAGGTCTACTTACCAGCTTTTTTTTTAAAAGCTTACTACAGCATCTAATGACCTTCCTTTTCATCTCTGCACACAAGCACCTGCCTGTCACATGAATGTTTGATATGTAGGATGAGGACCACTGAACCAACTGCATGAAGCTGAGCAAACTAGCTGGAAACACACAGAGAAGCTCGTCAGCAGACCGGTTTTTTTTTAACGAGGTATCGACAAATAGTCATTCAAAACATAATCATGATGAGGGCCGGTGCAAACCATGCAGGTAAAGCTCGCATAGGGTTCAGAGAGAATTTCTAATCATAGTTGTGCTTGAAATGGCCGTCACTAGTGTTTGGATTTGTCACTACTTTTCATGGATGTCGTGGAAACACGGCTCCATTCTCAGGTCTGCCAACAGACCTGACATATTTTTGTTTGAACTTAAGTGAACAGCAGCAACAACAAACCTCAGTCGTCTCCTTCATCCACGCTGATCAGATCTCCTTGACTCTCCTCTTAATAATGTTTTTCAAAAAGCCATTCTGACCTGCATTGCTAAATTGGGTTTGTTTAAGTGTACTGATGGTTATTTTGGTAACTATCGCTCCATTAATAAGATCTGAAGGCTTAACGATGGCTTTGATGCCTGCTGTGTGGCCATTGATTGACATGTTTGATTGACAGTTGGCTCTTCTGCTGCCCTCTTCATCCTGAACTCACATCGAGTTGGACTGAGCTTCATTTCAGAGAATAACATTTAAATGTATGTTGGTGAAGGGTTACACTCAGAAAGCCCTAACAGGATGCTCTGGTGTTTGTAGTTCATAATGCTGAATGTCCTGTTAGCAAAAGCCAAAGCAGCCACTACAGCTTGGTGCTTCCAATAAACTGGTGAACGTCTGAACGTCCCGGCTGCAAGCAGAAAAGATGGCGCAATTGGCTCCAAGGCAAACCATCGCTTGATATAATTTCAACGTGAAATTTGTCATATTGAGAGATCTGCACGCTCAAAACGTTTTTACATTTAGTGTGTCGACTAATTCAAAAAGCTGTGAAAGCGACGCCTGAAAAGCACAGACCTAGATCCAGATGGTATTTAGAAGCTGCAAGTTTGACTGCAACACGTGAAAATATGAAGCGAAAATAGGAGGAAATGTCAGTCCCTCCAGGAAATCACCATCCTGTGATTGCAATAATTAACGCAGATTCCACAAAATTTGCAGGAGCTTGCAATTCCCGCTATTTTTCCACCAAAAAAAACGTCTTTTCAAACAAAAATAACTCGACATTTATATTTAGAAAGACTCCGCTCCTGTTTTCTTGTCAACAAACTGTTCACCGGAGGAAACCGGAACAAGAGGAAAAAAAACAGGAAGCGACAGGGTTTTCGGAAAATCTGGCCTTCACAATAAAGATTTTGAATTAAACGTTTATAATGGACGTGATTACACATTACTGTATGCTACAGAAAATGTATACACATGTCAAGTTGTAAGAGACTGCACTTTATTTTGTGTATACAGTAGGCCTGTGTTGAATTAACATCTTAAGCCCTTATTTTGACATCTGATGTAGTCGTTGTATTTTATATTACAGTCACAGACGGTCTGTTCTGGAAACGCACGCCACTTTTATTAATTATTTTTGTAACTTTGAGCCCCATGGTTCTATAAGTTCAATAAATAGATTTATAAAAGATTACAACTAAAATATTTCTGTCATGTGCATCATGATTATTAGCACAGGAATTGATTACATATATATTCCTCTATCAGGTAGTGCTTAAAAAAAAAAAAAATCCCATTTTTCTTTCTTGACTTGCAATTTTTTTAGAATTCTCGCAATTTTCTGCCAAAAAACTCTTACAAAAAAAACTCCACAAGTTGCATCGACATTTATGAGGAAATCCACTGCAAAATCTACAATTTTTTATCGCAACAATCAAAAACAAACTCAGTGAAATCCTGGAGAGACTGAAATGTGTCTGACTGAGATCAGAGAGCTGCTTTCCCTTCACACAGACGACCAGATAGACGGTCAGGACTTGATGGGACCACACATTATATGTAATTTCCTGTTTAGCCCAAAGAACCGTGTCTCTCTCTCAAGCGGTCTTGGTGTGTTTGAATGAAGCCACATGAATGTGAAACGGAGCAGCATGTATCTGCCTGAACACAGAATCGGTGTGATGTCGTGTAGACAGTAATACAGACTCATGCTGCTTTGTAGCATCAGTCAAACTGTTTTGTATCCATAATAACACAAGTAGGTCACACTGACTGGATCATATGATAACATTATGAATAATACAGCAAACTAAATGCCATTATGGTGAGATATTTTTTGGGGAGAAGCTAGAGTCAAGAATATTTTATAGCGTTTGTCAATTCATTTCTGCCAAGCCGTTCTTCTTCGTATTAGCTGCTGGTGTTTGATATGGCAGCCGAGCAGAAAGTAGACTTTCAGTGAGCTCGCGTAGTGACGGAAAGTCGGCCAGTAAAGCTCTAATCTTTCATTAAAAGAGGCTGAGCTGCTGCGAGGCATAGCATGTGAAAAATGCTAACTATTCTGTCTCCGCATCAGGAAGTCAGCAAAGCAAATAAACACAGTAATAACATAACAATATAATCAGATTAGCCTGGATGGTGTGGGCGCGATCAGATGCTACTTTCTTTTTTCTCTGAACAGGAGAGAGACGTGACGTCCAGCTGAGAACAGACGTGAAGCTGCAACTGGGTTGGTAATAAGCTGCCAAACACCCCCCGGTGCCGGGCTTCACAGGAGCCCGGGCGGCGCTGGGACCGGGAGCAGGGCTGGAGGGGGGAGGGAAGGGGGAGGCCGGAGCCCCCCTCCCCGCCCCCTCACCACCACTCCTCCCTCTCCCAGAGTGCTGGGGGTTTAACTCCGTCTCCCAGGTAACACACAGCTGTTGACAGACAGACAGATACACGCACGCACACACACACACACACACACACACACACACACACACACACACACACACACACACACACACACACACACACACACACACACACACACACACACACATAATAACAGGCCCTGCAGTGCAGAAAGCGTAGGGCCTTGTTAGCCAACAACCAGGCGTGAAATCACTGCACCGTACTCCCACCACGATGAGTCAATCTATACCTCCTGTTTCTCTTTGTTCATGCCTCTGTGTGTGTGTGTGTGTGTGTGTGTGTGTGTGTGTGTGTGTGTGTGTGTGTGTGTGCGTGCGTGCGTGCGTGCGTGCGTGTGTGTGTGTGTGTGTGTGTGTGTGTGTGCACGCTCAGGATGAGTGTGTTTGCTGGTTTTCCTCCAGGCCACGCAGAGCTCTATCTTTGACTGGCTGCCTGTCTTTTGTTTAGACTCCTCTGCAGCTCCGCTCTGACACACACCTCACGCTGTGCATCCTAAACACAGTATCAGAGGATTAAGTTAACTTTCCCGACTTTAAATGAGACGCTCTTCATCGGGTACATTTCCATACACCTGTTCTTCTGCACGATTGGAGCTGGCTGAACATGTCTGAAATGTGAAAAAAGCTCTACATCATGTAAATATTATTCCCCCACTTTTGCTAAGCTATAAAGTTAACTTACTAATAACTTATTTTTTGTCCTGTCAAACAGAAAATTTGATAGACGCTGAAGAAGAATGATTCCTAATCAAGATGTTTTTAGACTTATTGTCTTATTTCCAGGTTTGACATCCCCTCCAACGAGCCCCAGTTTGCCTCTGACCAGATTTTCCATTTGAAATAAGACACTTAATGCACACTGATCATTTTTCAGGTTCAAGTATTTTGTGGTTCCCCAGTGGAACCCTCTTGTTGGCTTCTGAACCTCTTTTTTCTTTGGTGGAAACAGAAAGTTGAAGTTTAGCAGAATGGAGTCGGTAATGTGTTTGTGGAAATGCTGTATACAGACATACATTAGTTCTGCCGAGCACGTCCAAATGTGTAAACGGGGCATTATGGCCCACTGCTGGTGGCGCTTTTTGTCTTGTCTCACTTAAACATGAAAAAACTGTTTTTCTTTTACCGGTGCACCAGAGGTGATTGTTTTTTATCTCGATAATTCGAAGAGTCTTTGCGGATCCTGGAAACACCTTCAGAATCGTGGTCATTTATGTGAGAAGCATTTATGTGTTTGGCTTTGGGGCTTGAATGTAAGGTGATAGAAGAGAGGCGCTGTGGTGAACCTCGGGTTACGTCGCTGCTGCTTCGCAAGCTTTTGTAACTAAAAGCTGTCATTGAGGGTTTTTTTCATTGTCTATGTACTTGACGCCTTTATGACAATTTGTTAGCATCCTAAAGACTACAGCTCCCGTGACTTGGCCATCATTAGTTCTCAGCCTTTATAGCTGTGACCTCTGCAGTTTAAAGAACTTGTCCTGCAACCCTCTCTTAGCTCACTACTTGACTGGCGTCAGTTGAGTCAAGCTAGCTTAAAGTGTAACCTCTTTGGTTTGATGGATGCTAAAAACAGAAATATTAAGTAGAAGCGATATTGGATTATTTTTTTGTTAAATTAATAAATGTCCAGAATAGCGTGACTTGCCGACATGCTGTTGAGCAAAGTTTTCTTCTAAGGCTTCAGCTGAATGCATCTACAAACTAGTATTGAGTCTGCATCAAAGCCTGGCATGTTTAATTCCTCTGTGCCACGAGCTTCATTGTAGTCCAAAAAGTATTCATAAGTGATCCTCACTGTTGTACTGAGCATCATGTTTCTTCATTACCATGAACACTGTGGTTTATTTTCACTGTGTCCCACATATACAACGTCCTGCTGGTACAAATACCCAGTAGTCAGCTAAATGTGGATTCATCCACAGCTGAAAATAGTCCCAAGTAAATGTTCTGTTTCCTGCTGTGTGAGGAACATTTACATCCGCTAATCCCAGTAGTTTTAGAAGACTACTGAGCCTTTTATAAACCGATGGATGGGGAAGCAAGAAAGACAGGAGAGACGGTCTAATGTGTGGCTGGTTTTGGTCTCTGAAAAACTAGAACGGTGCCGGCTTCAACCAGAAGAGTTCCACATCGCTGTCTTTCTGTTAAAAAGACCAAAAAATGCACATGTATATATGCAAATATGAGTAACGTAAACAATCACAGATGTAATTGTATGACAATTTTATGTATAGTGACAAAACATTATAATGGTCATCAGTATTGTCATAGTGTTGTTAATGCATGCTTTCCAATGGCCCCGTGCAAAACATATATAAACGCAAATGAGTCTTAAGAAGATAGAAGATAGAAAAATGATAGGAACGAACTAAAAAACTGGCATATACAGATGAGTCTTGCGTAGGAGTAAATAATGTTTCTCCTTTTGGAAAACTTTTACAACCAATTCGATGACTGCTGGGATTTCAGATGAAATAAGTTGGTTTGAGAACAAAACTATGCAATATGTTTAATATCGTGTGCGGAGGGCGAATTGCACACGCAGACATACGATGAGACAGCAGCACAACAAGATGTTGCATTTTTACAAGTGTAAGTCATGCTGTTTATAGTATTGATGAGCTAATAGTGAATGAAGTCAGACAAGCTGGAACATTTTCCCCACGTCGTGCACCGAGCAGAGCTGAGATGCATTCACTGTAAAGTAGTGGATGGTGGTCACAAAGATATCTCGTGAGGTTTCAAGTGTTCTCCCCTTCAGCAGGAATTTTCTTTCTGCATGTTCTGCACACCGGTTAATCACCTTCAATCCAATTTCCCTGAGCACTCCTGGCGAAGCAAAACACGACCACACTGTTGACCAAAGTTGCCCAAATTCGTACCTATGAAGGGCTAAAAATTAATCTTGATGCACGGGCCAAAAACAAATATTTATGTCATGTGACATTACATTTCATTAAAATGTAATATATATTACAAAAACGGAATATTCTAAATCTAAAATAAAATGTTTGAATTATTAAAACACTACTAATTTTATAGAAATTTTATTATTTTCTAGAAATGGTCAAAGATTTTTCTAAATCTTGTGTTATCATTGTGCCACTACCCCGAACTCTTCATCTTAACTGGCAGCCTAAATTCAGTGATACACAAACAGCACAAGAGCATTAGCAGGAGAGAAAGAGAGAATACCATAACTCTCCCTTTAAGACGTAGGTCAATGTAATTATAATTATAATAGGGAAGTTTAACAGCACTAAGCTGTGCATTGCTGTAAAACACAATTTACAGTTCGTAGGAGAATAAACACAAGGAGAATAATAAGCTTGTCAAATGCTATGGTGGCCAAAACAAAGAAAATGCGGTCCAAACCCAGCCCGCGGGCCCCACATTGGGCAGCTCTTCTTTAGACTGTCGCTGCCCGCCATGTTTCCACTGACGCAGAACAAACCCATATGGCGCCTGTGTCTGGAGACGGTTGCTAACTTTATTGACTGTGACTTTATCAAAGCATAGTAATCAAACACATTTTTTAATGAAAATTATAATTTGAAATTGTAACACGAACTAAATGTGACTGTAGTTTATCACTAAACCAGTCGTTTCATCTCGAAATGCAATTTGAGCTGGGAAGCAGCAATAGAGAGTTGTAAGCACTTATTAGGCTGATAATAATACACTGATTCACGCGTCTCACACACACACACACACACACGCACACGCACACACACACACACACGCACACGCACGCACACACACACACACACTCTTTTGAAAAAAAAAAAAGAAGAAGTGCATGGAAACAAACACTGAACGCGAGCATCACCTTCACTCTCACTTCAAGGTTCACGCTGCCAGAGAAAAACACACTACAGACACCGACACTTCCTGCTGCACTTCTCTGTTGTGTGCCAGTGCAGTTCTTTACAGAGTCTGGTGAGTGCCAGCAAGTTGCCGCATTGAAGCTCTGCGCCGCTCGTTCTCTCTCGGTAATCACAAGGTTCTCGGCTGAGGCATTATGCTAACTTACGCTGGCAAAAAGGGGGAGGGGCCAAAGGTCTGCTTTGATAAGTCGAGCATGGCGAACGTGAATGAGGCAGCGACAGGCGAGGCAAAACACACATTCATTCCTCTCACAATGCCGAGCAGCACTTTTAATTAAACCTTATCCAACATGATGAATAATGCAACAGCTTCCTCGCAATCCTCCGTCTCCTTTCTGTTGCTCGCCGCGCTGCGTTCAACCATCTCACCCAGTCACATGCATACATTAGGCAGAAGAATGGCACAGAAGAAAGGCTCTGCTCTCGCTGCTGCAACATAACAAATATACAAAATGTTTTATAGTTTTGCCAACAGGGAGAGGAGTGCAGGAATGGATTTTATGATGCCTAACATGTGTGATAGCTGGTGTTTTGTTGCTTTGCTTTGAGTGTGTCAGAACTGACGGAGTGGGAACTGTGTTGAACTAAGTTTACACATGTTGCTGCACTCTGAAGTGAGAAGCTGGAATAACTTCAGAGCTCGCTTCAACTTTTCTTCCAGGGGCAAAGAGCTCAGTGTGAAGCTCACCGAGACAAAGTCCAACATAACATGTTCCCCGTGGGAGAGAGGTGGCCTCACTGCATCAGACAAGACCAGCCACTGAGAGACACATCAGTCCCCCCTTCTTCTAAACTCATGGACACACTCCTAAAGGGATAGAGCGAGGGGTGGAGGAAGGGCGAGGGGGTTGGGTGGAGGGAGGGGGCTTGCCGGTCAGAAAGAAAGGCAGCAAAAGGGATATTCAGAGCATTGAGGAGTGAAAGGATTGTATGGGAGAGTGAACCCATTACGGGACAGACTGGCTGGGGCATGGGAAGACACGGAGAGGACCGCGGGGAGGTGCCGGCTCCTATTTAGCCCTCAGAGGATCAGGCTGAGGGAGGTTTTTTTGCCGGGAAACCTCTGGCCTCAGAGACTCTAGTGAACCCAGGAAGACCACAATGAATCAGGAGGGCCGCTCAAAAAAATGATGCAATGTACAACTTGTTTGAATTCATCATGATAATAATCAGGAGAAAATTCTGTGTGTCTCACCAAAATATGTCGACGTAAAACTTAGTAAATTGCACTTTGCACTTCGTCGTGTCTCTCTGAAACTTCTGCTGCAACAACGCTGGAATAGCAGCACATGCATTTACTTTATGATGCTCACAGCGTTGAGAACAATTACATTCATAAAAACTCAAGTGCAACATCTTTCCAGGAGTTATAACATTTAAACATTTCTACTTTACAAAAAACACACACGGCACAGACGGGCTTGTGTGGCCCGGCCGCTCCAATCAAACCAGCCAGCCCAAACTCTTCTGGCAGCACGAGAAATCTATAATCTGGTAGAGGTTGGCCGGTTCATCCTTCAAGATCTTTCAGTACCTGTATTCAAAAAGGCAAAACTATTGGATAACCCGATAGAGCCTGCAGAAATGAACCCACTCCTTTGCGGTCAGACCGAACACGGAGCACATTTTTCGACTGGCTTTACTCCATTACAGACGCTTTCAGTTAAATATTTTCAACTCGCACGGATGTGAATTCACTTCCTTTAGCGTGTCCCGGCACAAATTCGCGGACGTTTTTTTTTTTTTTACATAATTTGCTGAGCATTTGGTCTGAATACATCATTACACCTCCAACAACTGCTGTCTTGCTTTAAACCAATTTTCAACAATTTCAGGTACAAAATAATATTCACGTGCAATTCAGTAATGATTGATTTTACTTGCAACCCACTTTTAACCATTTTCATGGAGATATTTTCTGAACCAGAAAGCAGTTAACCTGAAAACTACACAGTAAGGTCTTCAAATCATGTTTTTAGCCAAAGTAAAAGTGTTTCCGGAAAATAACTTCCTGTTTTTGGAACGTCATTTTTCAATCCTGGGTATTGAAATCAAACCTGCCAGCATGACTGCAGAAAGCCAAGAAGAACAATGTAGCATGTCGCAAATTCAGCTTGTGTGAATTTTATAAAACACAAAATTTAGCATTATATCCAACCAGAAGTCTGAATGAATGGTGAGTTCAGGGTGTTTCTCCGCCTGCATGTAGTCCAATAAATGCTTATGCTTAAAGTTTATGTGGAGCTGAAACATACATCATGTCTGGACCAAAACCACCGGTTAGACATGTAAAAGTGTAGATTATAGGTAAATGTCAGTTCAGGAAAAAAAAAAACAGCAGTGAAGAATTTTAAGCGAAGCTGTAAGAAAGCGAAGAGAGAGCAGAGTGATGAAGGGGGGCGGGGGGGGGGGGGGCGTAGGGGATGGGAGCGTGGACCAGATGAAGGGGGTGGGGTGGGGTGGGGTTTTTTTGGAGAGGAATGCGTTTCTGTTGCAGAGCCAGCCAGTGTTGTACCAGCCAGTACGAGGGCCCTGCGCTGCCCCGATAAAGCTCGGCGCCGTCAGCCTGGTCCCGGATCAGATGGTTGGGCGCCGGGCTGGGAGGGTTAGGGCGAGGGCAGCGTGGGCCGGTGGGTGACGATACGTCGCACTAAAAAGGGCGACTGAAGGCCGGCGCTGAACGTAGAAGTGTTTTTGTGCTCCTAATCTTTGAATACAGCGTGTTCTCAGTATCTGTGTAATCACGTCGTTCTGACTGTTCATACCGCAAATGTCTGATGTTCTGTCGAATGTCTGGGTCCGTCCTCTGTGGTTCTTCCTGATGTTTTCCACATTGAACGTTTGCACCCTGCTGTTGTCTGCACCAGGACCGGGCTGCGTTATCAGAAATGCAACCCGCCACCATTTATCGCAGTGTGGCACCAAGCAGCAGCCGACAGCGACGACACCCTTTTGTAAACGGTCGTCATGACCCCCGATGTTCGGATATTGGCGACGTCTTGCTAGTTTAAAGTGTTTTTATTTGGAAAAAGTCTATTTTATGATTGAGGATGGGATCATTTTCAGATGGACCGCCAGAAAACGAATAAGAAGGAGCGACTTTAGCTAACAACACCGAGATAACTGGTGTTTTCTTTGGAGCCGACCTCTAGCGGCCCTCGGTGGTATTGCAGTTGAAGGCACTTCTGCATCGGCCTCATTTTTCTCATCTTTTCCTTTCTTATCTTCGGACTGCTGCTCCTTCGTAACCTGACTTCCCTGTCTGAGTGTCAGAGGGTTACCGTTAACATCACTGTAACTGTAGCTTGTACTAACGCTAGTTCTTTCTGGTTCTGTTTTTGTTTCTTTTTTTTTTTCTGAGCGGGTTCCACTGCAGATGGTTCAGCTTTACGTTTTAGCCAGCGCTCCACGTTGGCCTGTTTTCAAGTCTACATGAATGAAACTTGTGTGTGTGTGTATACGCTAGCCAGAGATCCTGCAACAGCAGTGGGTGCTCGTGGCCTTGTAGGGAGGAACACACGGCACGCTACGTACCTGGTACGCTCGGTCGGAAGTCGGCCCTCGCTCTGCACTTTTAATTAGCTGAACTAAGCTGAACTAAATGTGGCATCGCTGCAGATGCGTGCGTGACTTTCCCGCGTTATAAATGCTAAATTTACCGGAATCAATGAAATTATGCGCTATACCAGCAATACTCCCGACAAAATCAGGCCCTGTTAAAAGCAACTTGCCCACATTCACGCGTTATTTATATTGCTGACATTTAACCACAGCAACATTTGAAAGATAACTACAGAGAGCCTAAGGTCAACCAGGCACCTGAATTGAATGAAAATAAAATCATGCACTTCCAGATCCCACACTTAGTATTCATCAACATGTCAGAGGGTGAAGGCAGAATAAGTTCACTTATCTCACTGCAGGGGCAGGTCAACTGAATACAACTTCAAAAGACGATTAATAATCATAATATTTCCTTGCACTTTTTCTCTAAACAGGCTGAGTGGCGGGGAATCTTTCCCCCGCTTCTCCTCTAACACTCCTCCCTTTCATGCACTGACATTCATTTCTTGCCGCTCTCTTCCCCTGCAGAGGGGGCTCATGTATACTGGGCCCAGTGTTTCCAGGCCACTTGCTCACATACAGGACGGCAGTGTGCTGTTAACATGCAGACTCCCCCACGAGTGTATAATTTGTGAGTCGTGTCCAATTCAGATCCAGTGAGACTCCTGCTGACTTCCTGCCTCAGCTCGCTGGTGAACGCTGGGAAAACAAGTCTACCGCAGTACAGTCGTCACAAGACCCTCGAGCTGGAGCCAACAACCAGCGTGAGATGCCGAAGAATGACTCGACAGTTTTAGACTGAAGTTGTCATGTGTTGTGCTGAACCGTATCATTAAACATGACCGTTTCCTGCCAAGCTATTAATAATCATTTTTCAAAGTTCTCACTTGTTTGTAGTGTCATGATGGAACAGAGAATTGAGACCATCAGGGGAAAGTCACAGCTGCCGACTCAGGGTGATGAAACATGTTGAACCAGAACTACAGTGAGCCTGTAGACCTGATTTCAAAGCTGTTATCAAACTTGACTTTTTTCAAAATGACCAGCTTGTTGTTGTTTGCTTCCATCAACCAGTCAGCTTTAATCCATATCTGATCAGTGTCACCAATTCTGTATCAAGTTCACAATCTCCCCTTCTGTTCCCGAGATATGCTGTTGAATGATGGCCAGTACATCCTGATGTCATTAGAAGTATTTTATTCTATTACATATATTTGTTGGAGATTTTGTCATAATTGGCGTATAAATTCCTGAGTTATGGTTTAGTAAAGTCACAGTGACCTTGACCTTTGACAGTTTATCAGTTTATTGTTTTTACCAAATTTGAAGAAATTCTGTCAAGGCGTTCCTGAGATATTGCGTTAATGAGAGTGGAACAAATGGATGGGACATATATGAGGTCACACTAATCTTGACCTTTGACCCCCAAAAATCGAATCAGTTCATCCTTGGGATTAGGTGGACGTTTGCGGCCTCAAGGTATTCTTCAGATATCGTGTTCATGAAAATGAGATGGATGGACAACCAACCTGACACCCTAAAAAAAAAGGCATAAGAAACACCTATGGCGGGGGTTCTAAATGTCCAAGGACTACTCATATTTAGTAATATTAATTCACATAGCTGAGCTCCACCCAAACCAGCTGAATGAGCTTCTTTTATATGAACAGTAACAAATTGACACTGAACACTAGGGGTGGTCGATATTATATATATATAAAATAATATCACGATATATCTGGGTATTTTTGCGATAACGATATTCTTGATGACATGACAAAATAGAGAAAAAAATAGATTTTAAAATTCCACAAACCGTGGACGAAACTCGCACTCTGCTGAAAACCTGCAGAATCCAGCGGCTCTCAGCCACGCTTGTTGTCCGATAAGCTACAAACCTATTTCATACGGTTCTGCTGCGTAACGGTATGACGTCATTACGTCAACAGGTCGGAAAATTGTCTTTATGACGATATTAGATTTTTATATTGTCTGAAGAAATATACCCGTATTATCGTGAACGATATGATATGATATGGCAACGCCCCCCCTCAAAACTAACAATTTGTATCACAACAGCTTAAATTCAACAGCATGTGAATGCTTTTTTGTGTTTGCATTTCCTTGCGTTTTGAATTGTATCTACAATTACACAGACGTTCCATAAATGTATACTACGCTTGGTTACCACAGCAACATGCAGATAGGTTGCTCATAACTGGACACATCAAATACAATCTGTTCACATGCAGATAACAATGCGGATAGTCAGTCCTAAAGAACTGACTGGAGGAAACAACTGATTTGCCTGCAGTCTGAACACAGCCTTAGTTTAGTAGTGAGGATATTTCATGCCATGTAGCCTCCTCAACTGAAGCTTATCATAAAGCTTCTCTGTACTTTTTTTGCTATCATTGCAGTCATTCTGACTCAACAACAGAAAACGAGCCTCCTGCTCAGAAACGGTGCCTCTGCAATCAGAGGTTGTGATGGAAAGAATGAGGCAACTTACATACAGTACATGCATAACAATGTGGACAATCCCTCTTTGTATCAATCTGAGTTGAACTCATTATCGCACCATTTTTCTTTCTTTTTTTTTAAACTCATTATCATGCTTTGTTTGACACTAATTCACTCAGCTGATACGAGAAGCTCCAGAACTGCTGCTGTAGAGGAGCTGTTGGCTGCACCACATAAGAAGGAATTGCTCTTTCTTTTCATTTTGGAGTGGCAAAAAAGGAAGGAGGTACATGTGCGACGCTCATTAGGGGAAGCCATATGGTGGAGGAAAGAGGAGGAGAAGAAGGAAAAACTGGGAGAGGGAGAGATGGAGTGAAAAAGGTATGGGACTTCTGCATCTCTGGAAAACATCCTCTGTTGTTGAGATTTGTTTACAGCGATTCGGAGGCATCCACCAAACTTCCGTCGTATTATTTTGTCATCTCAGTGTCTCATTTCTCCTGTTTTCTCAGAGGGGTAAATGTGTGTGGAAAGGCATTTTATTTAAAAAACAGCAGAAAAAAAACACCAATAATCCTAATATGATAATATGGTAATGTGCACGGAGCCGGAGAGAGATTTAACCCTAATGAGTAACTGGTACAAATTCCGTCACTTGATCACCACCAGTTCCTGAGTTCCACATGTGTTTGAGAGCAGTGGACTCTGCGATGTCGATCCTTTTTACAATGGCTTCATGTGTTCAGATAAGGGAAATAATAAACTATGTACACTGCCCCTCGAAATACACTGTAGTAGACAGGTTACTGAGACTATCTGTTATATGTATATGTTATGTTCAAATTAAATTAATCTATAAATGCCATGACAAATATATAAATCGGGCGATACATTTTGAAATAATCTGTCACAAATGTGAGCGGGTCAGTTAACATTAGGATGGACGATAGCTTTTTAATTTCGATACGAGACCGATACTTTTAGCAATAATTTTACTGACACCGATACTTTCTTAAATGGGTATGTGATTTTTCATAATAATGATAGTTTTTAGAAAAAAAGTTCATTACACTTACATTAATGATTCACATATTGTACCTTAAGCAACCAACTGCGGAAGTTTCACTGTGATATCTTATAGTTTATTCATTTATTTGTTACTTTATTAACTATTAACTCTATTGTAGTGTCTGGCCTTAAAATTAAATTGTGATAAAGATGTTTTGGAGCTTAGGGCAGACCCCTGGGTTGTTTTTAAATGCTTGAAAAGGTTACTAGTGTCGCAGCTGAGTGGAACCCTTTTGTCACAGTTTGTGCATCTTGCTGTGTTTTTGTCTACCGATGAAAAGTAGCACCACCACGCTACGTTTCCTCTCTGCCATTCTCTCATGTCGAGTAAATTCAATATGCGGAAGAGAGGTGTGCAGTTGGCACCTGTGCAGCAGGCGCTCGATCACTCTATCCTCGTGTCTCATTGGTTCCCACGGTCATGTGACACGGGGCAACAACTTTTAGCACGAAAATGTGTCTAACTCAGGAACTGATGATGATCAAGCGACAAAATTTGTACCAGTTACTCATTAGTGTTATATCGCTCTCCGGCTCCGTGCGTGCGCACGAGCAGTCGTCTCGGAGCCTGTTGACCTACCCTCGGACGAGAATGTAACATATGTCTTTGTGTGAAATGTTCAGCATTTCATGGATTAGTTTTAATGAGAGCCTGTGGTGCAAACATCACAACCACAAAAGCAAATGGTAAATGAGGTAAACAGGGCTGGAAAGTTAGTCCCCAGACGTTCTGACATACAGCGTCGAGCTGCAGTTCATATCTACTGCGCTCACAATGCTTTTCCATAAGAAGAGGATGAAATGAAAGCCCACATTACTGCCAGGCACTGAAACTGTACGGTTATAAGAGGCAGTGGGAGAGTAAAGCTGGCTGATTTGACTGAAGGCTCTCTATTTCTCAAGGCTATGCCTCCGGTTATCCTTCCTTCCCCCACCTCCTACCCCCCTCCCCCCCTCCCTCAGGCTCACAGCAGGGATATACTTTAAATCACTTTGTCCTCTACCCAGAATAACTTTCTGACAGGTTGTTTTGTGGACTGCACAAATCTATTTCTTCCCGCAACAGAGACAAAAATATTTCTTCTCTGTCCATTTGACTTTGTAAGTTCTGGACAGTGACGGCTTTAGTAGACGGGCATCTGGGTAGAAAAACACCAGAGGACAAATGGTGTTTTTACTTTCAAGAGAAATGCCTGCACAGCGATGAAGGTTTCCTGCATTGCTCTTCCCTAAAAAGAAATATACGCGGTCACTGAGATGATACCCGAGGCGAGTGTGTCTGTGCATGCAGTCAGATAAATAGCTGGCACCCCCACATTCCGGACACTCCAGTCGAGCTTTGCCTGTAGCTGTTATCTTCAAAGTGGCACAGCGATGCTTCAGGGCCAGAGTGTCCTGTGTCCGACCTGTGATGGCTGACTGCACAGACACACTGTACAAAGGCTGCTGCTTTGTGTGAAGCCCGGCCAGGTGACCGACAGAAGCACCGAGAACAACACTCAATCGTGCGACATCAGCTGTCAGAACAGATCCAACTGCACTGTCGCTACCAAGACCGCATTTTCACATGATTTGGAAAAATAAAAGATTAACAGTGTCTGATACAAATGAACCCTTCAATGTATGCTGCAGGTATTTCCTGATCTGGCGCTCCGTCCATCAGCTCCGTCGTGTTTTTAAACTGCTTGTGGTCTCTTCTGTTTTGTTAGCAAACCAATTCCTGTTCAATATCCATGAGCAATAATTAGCTTAAGCTGGCGTCCTCTCTCTGCCAACAAAATAAATAGAGATTCACTCTTCTACGAGCTGTTTTTGGTCCACACCAAGTCTTAAGAAATCTACCTGGCACTCCAGCTGCTAAATGCTCCAGCGCTTTCACCGGCTCTGGTAGTATTTGAAATTATATTGCCGAACTGCTGCTGCTCGGGACAAGTGGATGGGAGCAGTAAAGTGAATAAAACGGTAACGTTGTGGGCTGCAAAACCAAAACAACAAGCTGAAAGATGCTAAAATGATCCTTGACGCTCAGGGAACTCCGGCGGCTGGTGACGCTTCTCTGAGGACCCAATTAACATTACATGTTGTCAATTGAGTCAATGATCATATACAAATATTATAGTTTAGTTTAAACTCTAAATGAGTTATATTCACCATGGACTAAAGGCCTAACATTATATTAGACAAACATCCAAATATCATATTGAAATACCGATCAGGCCTCTCTGTCTCCTGCTTCTCCTCATCATCTGAATCTAAATGGACCGTCGGTGTGAAGGTGAGTAGGAACTGTTGTCTGTCTTTCTGTGTCGGGTCTGTGATGGACTGGTGACCTGTCCTGGGACCCGGTACAGGATAAGGTGGGTATAGTTAATGAATGGATGGATAATATCTATTAGATCCGTTGCCACAGATGATTTGCTTTCAAAAGTACAACGAACAAAATTCTTGTTTGGACTGAGGCGCAGAGCTGTCGAATTTACCTCTTTCATGTTGCTTTTTCCTCCCTGATTGAATCAATGTTTCATGCTCTGTTATGTATTCTGACTGTGAGCACACTGCATCCAATTCTTCATATAGTGTAGCCTAAAGCGAAGTGTGTTGCAGCTCAGAGAGGGGGCAGCTGTCTCCTACTTGTTGTTGAGACTTGGAGTTGAACTGTGTGGTCACTGAGTGGATTGATGGGGGGAGCCATTGCCTACCCTCGGCACAAGTTGCATCAGCTAATCTTGTGAATAATGCAGAATCATGAATAAACATAGATCAATGCAGTGCAGTACTGTAAAGGAGACCTGCCTTTTTTCTTTCTTTTTTTTTTTTCATCCCTTTCCCTTCTTTCCTCTCCTCTCCACCCCGCCTCCATTCTTTCAGTCCACTCCTTCTATCCTTTTCTGCCTTTATCTTTTCCCACCACAAAAACACCATTTCTTCCTTCCATCCCTGCCAAAATCAATCCCTCCCACTCTTCCCTCATCCTCTGTCACTCTCTCTCCGTCCCTTTCCTTTCCTCTCCGGCCACAACAGTGACAGACATTGTAGTGCTGTAGTGTTGCTGTCTCTCAGTGCGGGCGAGTCGGGCCCGGCCTTCACTCTCAACTCAATAGCTGCCCGGGTTTCCTCAAAGGCAGCCATCCAGCCAGCACAAAGCCTGCCCACTGGGAATAGACCCACAAAAGAGAAAGGGGGCTGCTCGCCTCCTTTGCTCTGCTCCGTCTGAAGCGGCCTGCCTCCACCACCTCCTATAAATAATACAACGCTGCCTCAACAAAAAGAAATCCTGCCCAGCTCCCGCAAGCCTCTGCTTCCATCTCTTCTTTATTCCCTCCCTCACGCTGCCTTTCCCCCCGTCTCCCTTCTCCTCACCTCTTTTACCTCCGATTGTAACAGAAAACCAGCGCTTCAAGACCGGACTTCTACACATTCGCTTACACGTTACAATAAATAATGTATGTGAATTCTTAAAGTAGTGCTCATTATGCACACTATACTTTGCTGCCTTACAATGCACTACACTCCAAAAAGTCCACCAGGGCACGAATATGTTGGCATAACGTGGATTTATTCTGTTTATGTTTGTTACATGATTCGAGTGTCACTGGCTGAATGTGAGAAAACATCAACATCAGCACCTCGTCTATAGAAAATACCATAAATAATTGGAATTAAAGTGATATTTCAAATGAGCTCCCTTCCTTTGATTAGTATCACACATGTACGGAGCCCTGGAGTGAATATGATAACTTTGAGGATGCTATTGACTTTATAGTTGGTCAACTGACACTTGAAGCAGGTGCAGTGAACTCCACGCTGAGAGGAGAAAGCCTGTTGTGCTGTCTCTATGTATAAACTTATCTCGTGCGCACAAATGAATTAAAACGTGAGCACGATTTAGTATCCCCCATGCACTCAGTCTTGGATAAATGGTCACTGCCGTTTGGTTTCATTGCGTGCACCACAACATGGAGGAGAGAAAGCAAAGCAGAGAGAAGTCAAAGGAAAAGGCCGTAAGAGCGTCTCTGAGCAGGTTCTATTTATTTATTGAAAAAACGGATTCTGATCCCTCGTAAATGTTGCATGATTTAATCAAGCTTCTTTTGAAGATTTTAATTTGTTTTTAGCTTTTCTTATATTGTTTAATTAATCCTAAACAATCTGCTTTTCTGATGTTAGAAAAACAAAATGTGAGTAAATGTAACTAGAAAAAGACATGTATGCCAAATATGGGCATATTTCCTGCTCCATTTGCACATGCCCATACACATACCGCCGGGACCTGCCACATTCTGGTGGTGAAAGATCCACATGCTGAATTAAGGATCTGTAATTTGGGTAAATCGGCACTTCCTATTACTTGGATGTATTTTTACTTTAACGGAGGTCTATTAATACTTAGAAACATGTTTTGATATAGAAAGCCGACTACTTACAGCTCTGAAGTGTGTTTGAAGCAAGTTAAATGCCGATGCAATGTTAGCTTAGCTACACTGACAGGCTACTAAACTTCATATTACTCTTTAATACAATTCAGTGTTTGTGTGGTTAACTTCGGTTGTTTTAGCATGCCAATATTTAATAATTGTTCAACGCCCTGCGGCCTCGCCGTTACTGTGATCTCCGACCACTGTGGTTTCAAATTGCATCCACGTGATAAATTCATGATAAGTTTTTCTCTTTTAAAAAAAAAAAAAAAAAAAAAAAAAAAAAAAAAAAATAATAATAATAATAATAATAATAATAATAATAATTGTGGTGGCTTTCTAAAGGGTTCATGTTACTGATATTAACTGCAGCCCTGCTGCGGGAGCGCTTGTTATTTCTCCCTGCGGAAGCAAAGAGAGAAGTCGGCTGCGCCTCCTGTCGTGGACAGTTAGCAGATGTCTGTATCGATCCCACAAGTAACAACGCTGATACCTTTTTTTTCCTGTTCTCACAGAGGGACTAACACTTGTCCTAAACGGGATTTAAAACAAACGCACCCTTCACGCGGAAGCTGGCGTGCAGACGGTGAACACTGCTGTTTCCATTTAGCTACTTCGGGCCGAGTGTTTCCACCTCGCGTCAACATGGGTGACCACCTGAGGGATCTCACTTCCCCCGCTGTTTATGCAAATGAACACGTAGGCTACGTCCCGAAAATATACGAGTAAATGAGCACAAGAACAAGAACCTGAACACCAGAACCACAATGATTCGGGTCAGATGAATTCATTGTTCCGGCGCGTCTCCAGTGGACCGAAAGGGGCGGGGCTGTGGATCAGAGGGGGCGGGGCCTCTCAGCTGTGGCTCTGATGTTTTCGGAAATTTGTTATTAATGTCTAAACATTTGTAAGTCTAATTCACAGCCTGAAACGTTCAGCTTTCTACATTAATTCGTTATTAATGAATTATTGATCTCCGCTGCATCTCTCCCACTGCTGTGGGTGACGTGTGTCGGAATAACACGATATTAACTAAAAGAAACAAAGATAAACCCAGAGGAGGCTTTGGTGAAACCAGCGTCGTGTGTTTTAATTCACTAATCAGCTGCTTCATAACGTCAGTTTGCAGTAAGTTTCTCCTGCTGTCGGTTGGCTGCACTTTAAAAAAATAAAAGAAGAGCAGGCCGAGATCAGATCAGCTGAACGACTGAATGGAGGGAAAAAAAGAATAACTGGTCAAACTGACAACCGACACACTTTTAACTAACTGGATGATTTGGCTGCAGGAGGTGAAAGAAATGTAGTAGATACACACAAATACTATGTTAAAACATTTACATTATTAATACTCATATTGTCACTTCAGCCACTTGTAAATCAGGCTGATAATAAGACAACTCAACTGTTTAACAATGTATTACCAGAATGCACAATAAATACAAATTGTGGGAAATAAATAAATAAACAAATACACAAACAGAGAGACAAAAGAAATGAATATCTTATCTTGAGAAATTATTTTTAAAGAGGAAATAAAAAAAATGGGCAATTAAGAGGAAGGCAGGATGAATAATTTTTGTTACTTTTCATCATTTTACTCAGATGGACATGAAGCGCTTTAAAGATAGATAAGTTTGTATAAATACGTGGGAATATATTTATTTTTTTCTATATTTTTGAATTATAATTAAAACTTTTTTTTTTGGCTCAAGTATAAATACGTGTGCTTACTGTAAATATAGAAAGTTTCATTTGTGAGAGTTATAAATAGCTGTGTGCATGTGTTGGTGTAATTTGTCAGTGTGTTAATAGGAATGTGTGCAGAGGGATTAGGCTGCGATCTGTGCAGCTCTCAGCCCGTCAGGCTTCAGGACAAAGACACTGATTTCAATGGAAATGCAGCAGCTGAGAGGACACAACTCTCTCTGCAGGGTGACTTCCAACCTACACGCACACACACACACACACACACACACACACACACACACACACACAGAGAGAGAGAGAGAAACTCTCCTGGTCTCCTCGTCCCACTTGACCACATTCAGCGGTACGGCAGCTACATCTACTTTCTATTGAAGATGAACATCGAGCGAATAAGTGCTGAAGCAAGTTGGAGATGACGAGTCAAAGAGCTGATGTGTCTCCTGTGTCTCTGCACCTGTCTGTGATTACAGATATAATGTGGTCCACGGTGCTGCGTTGTGTCCCTGTGCTGCTTCAGGTCCATCATTAGGCGCACCATTATCCCCAGTCCTGGCCTCTGCACCTCTTATTACATGCAAATAGTGCTGCTTTATCCGAGCAGTGAATGGGACCCCCGTCTCTAAAGAGTGGAACACCCTCCTCGCCCACTCAAAGCCATTCCTCCATCTATTACTGCATTCTCTGCTCCAGTGCAGACAGCACACATCTCATGGCTTCGGTGTTGAAAGAAAGACCGCGGTGGTTGGCGGGATGCAGATAAGTGTCGCACAATTGTCTGAGTGAACAGCTAAAGATCAAACATGCACCCTATCACCACGTTGCAAGAGAGATAATCATTTACCAACATCAAATCTCCTGTATGTTCCATTTTCACTGCGACGTCATGATTTCGTGATATTTATTCACTACTTCGACATCAGAAGCACTGACGTCCCACGTTAAAGACTTCAATCTGCTGTGGTTTCTTTCACTTCTCTTTTGGGGCCTCGTTTAACCCTTTGAACCCCGGGACATGTTCAGGGTCATTCCACAATCGTCACGTTTAAACTCATATCTTGGTCGTGATTGGGGCTAAGCACTCATGCTATATCTTTTCTTTTCTTTTCAGAACAGTCTAGGCCATGCAAATATTTCATCATTTGATTTGATAATGCTTAGATATTTTTTATATTAGCCTTTATATCATGAAAAAAATACACATTTTGCCTTTGTTATGTTTTGGAGATAGACGCAGAGCTACATGTGGAGTGCAATGACAATGCAACTTTAACTTCAACTAGAATTGCAAGCAATTGTGAAGGTGTCCAAACACCGCCATGCAACTCGGACCAGAAGACCTTTCAACCAATTGAATTCAAATCGAATATTCTTGTTCAGGAATGTACACTGTAGGAATATTGCACACAGAATAAAAATGTGCAGGACTATACAAAGTGGCCTATATCAACAGTTGCATCATTATGTAAGGAAGGCGTGGATATAAAGCATTTGAATATGTAACTTATGGTTTCGGAGTTATTAAATAACACACGTTGGCCTTTATTATAGCGACTGACACGTGCCAAACCTTAATAGAAAATAATTTTCAGGGATCCCTATCGTCCATATAAATTTCATCTTTGCATGGCCAACGGTTTAGGCTCCCCAACCGTTTCTTTGGACAGAATAATAATAATAATTATTATTATATTATTATTAAAAAAAAAATCTGCCCAAAAACAATAGGGTTCCACCACCGTTGGTGCTTGGACCCCTAAATATCGCTGCAACGCTTCGTCACACAGACAAAGCACGGACCTTTCTGGAAAGCTCAAGTCGTGTAGTTTCATAGATGCAGTTTCATCGCTGCGTCTCTGTGATTAATACTTTCTGTCAAAGTTTCTTCAGATACTCTTGTGAACAGTGTTAAGTCGTTTTGGTGTTTCTGGTTTTGGTGGGCGGCAACGTATCACTTTATGTGATGTCCAGTGCTGAAATGTATTTCCACAATGTGTTGCCAGATGTGCAAGATGAAGCACCACGCGAGTGCAGGACTTCAGAAATACCTATGATGAGAAATTCAAACTGTATTTTACACACGCTTGTCTTATATAAGGGATGTTATTGCATGTTTACCATCATTTTGGTTCATGTGCACTCTGATAAAAAAGTAATTGTTAAAAGTGGCAAAATAAAGTGAGTTGTGTAAATATATTTCGTGTGATTCACTTAAAATGTTTAATTAGATTCAACTGAAATGAAAGGAATTAAACCATTAAATTGGTCTCCACGAACAAATTAAAATTGGTTAAAAGTTATGAATAAATATTGAATTCAGTCGACTCAAATTATATCATGCAACCTCTTGATGTAATAAAATGAAGTTGGTTCAACAAAGCATTTTTTCAGTGTTGGTATTATTAAGGGTCCGTGGGACTGAAGCCAAACCTCAATGCCACGTGACTTTGATTTCATTTTTCATTATCATTATTATCATTGTTTATTTTTCTTTGTTTTACTGTTTACTATATTTATCACCCAAATACTTCCTAGGCCTTTTTGCCCGCTCGTTGAGGTCATTTGTAGGGACGAGCTATTACATCGTGTGTGTGTGTGTGTGTGTGTGTGTGTGTGTGTGTGTGTGTGTGTGTGTGTGTGTGTGTGTGTGTGTGTCTGGCAAATCGGTTCCGAGTTTAACAACAGCTGCGGTTACCAGGGGTCTCAGATTTAAAAGCACCTGTTGATATTGTTTTGGTTACAGACGGCTGGAGCGCGCTGGGACGACGCATCGGCACTTTTTTTCTTCAAGTGAAGAAATAAAATGTCTACAGTTTTTTTTTTACATGTTTTGAAGAGCTGAAGCGAACGATTCAAGAGAGCCCCCCCCCCAAAAAAAACTAATGGGATGGTCAAATGTGTTAAAATTACATTTGACACGTATCAATTAATTCACGATATCAACCTGGAGAGTTGTTTTGATCTGAATTTGCGCTGTCAAAGTTACTGCATTTCACGGTAATATAAACGCAACACTTCCTGTATTATTTCAAACTAAAAGCATTCATAATTAGACAGAAACCCTCATTTCTTTAAAGGCTTTTATTGTTACGTTTCCCTCATCTCCTCTTCTCTCCCTCGAGTTCTGTAACTGCAGTCTCATGCCCTTTTATGGGCATTGGCCGGGGCGTTAACTTATGCTAATTAGGAACAACTGGCACGCTCTTTCAACTTCGGAGGGCCGTAGGATTGTTGCTACATTCCAATTTAAGAAGCAACGCTGAGCTTCTCGCTGGTTAAACTGACAACCGACACACTTTTAACTAACTGGATGATTTGGCTGCAGGAGGTGAAGAAACTGTAGCAGAGACACACGGATAATATATTAAAACATTTACATTATTAATACTCGTATAGTTACTTCAGGCACTTGTGAATCAGGCTGATGAGAAAGACAACTCAACTGTTTAACAATGTATGACCAAAATGCACAATAAATCAAAATAGTGGGAAATAAATACATAAATAAACAAATACACAAACACCTCTTCAGATTTTGTTCCCAAACCAAGATATTAATTTATCTTGTCTTGAGAACAAAATATGAAGAGGAAAAAAGAAAATGGGCAATTCGGAGGAAGGCAGGATGAATCATTTTTGGATGGACAGTAACCGCTTTATAGATAATACACATAGCAAGTTTGTATAAATACGTGTGCTCACTGTAAATACAGAAAGTTTCATTTGTGAGAGTTATAAATAGCTGTGTGCATGTGTTGGTGTAATTTGTCAGTGTGTTAATAGGAATGTGTGCAGAGGGATTAGGCTGCGATCTGTGCAGCTCTCAGCCCGTCAGGCTTCAGGACAAAGACACTGATTTCAATGGAAATGCAGCAGCTGAGAGGACACAACTCTCTCTGCAGGGTGACTTCCAACCTACACGCACACACACACACACGCACGCACGCACACACACACACACACACACACACACACACACACACACACACACACACACACACACACACACACACACACACACACACACACACACAGAGAGAGAGAGAGAAACTCTCCTGGTCTCCTCGTCCCACTTGACCACATTCAGCGGTACGGCAGCTACATCTACTTTCTATTGAAGATGAACATCGAGCGAATAAGTGCTGAAGCAAGTTGGAGATGACGAGTCAAAGAGCTGATGTGTCTCCTGTGTCTCTGCACCTGTCTGTGATTACAGATATAATGTGGTCCACGGTGCTGCGTTGTGTCCCTGTGCTGCTTCAGGTCCATCATTAGGCGCACCATTATCCCCAGTCCTGGCCTCTGCACCTCTTATTACATGCAAATAGTGCTGCTTTATCCGAGCAGTGAATGGGACCCCCGTCTCTAAAGAGTGGAACACCCTCCTCGCCCACTCAAAGCCATTCCTCCATCTATTACTGCATTCTCTGCTCCAGTGCAGACAGCACACATCTCATGGCTTCGGTGTTGAAAGAAAGACCGCGGTGGTTGGCGGGATGCAGATAAGTGTCGCACAATTGTCTGAGTGAACAGCTAAAGATCAAACATGCACCCTATCACCACGTTGCAAGAGAGATAATCATTTACCAACATCAAATCTCCTGTATGTTCCATTTTCTCGGCGACATCATTATTTCATGATATTTCCCCAGTTTAATATCAGTTTGACTTTTCAGATATATTTTTCAGCGCATTAGCTTGAACAGCGTGCTGTTCCCAAAGAAAGGCTGTGGGAAGAAATGGAAAACTACCAACAGACAATGGACGACTTCGCTCGGATGCTAGACTTCAGTGTTAACATGCGAATCCGGTGTTTCACCGTGAAGCACCAGGCAAGGAAGGAAAAGAAAGGAAAAAAAAAGATGAAATAGTTGGTCAAAATGATCAAGTAGTCTAAAGCAACATTCTTGGGAATTACCATAATATATACAAATAATAATTCATAGCAGGTCAAAAAGTAAATCAGAGTTTTGGCTATAAAACTCTAATTTAATACCGAGTCCTGCTACATCGTACTGTCAACTGTCTAAATCCCTAAAACCAAGACTCACAGTGTAACTCACTAGTCATAAATCACCCGATAATGTCTCTCATATATTTTGCGCAATGCAATGCGTCTCCATGGAAACGACTTGTATTCTGATCTTTTCATGTTGCTGAGTTTAGTGTTTGAAGGTATTTATTAACTACTTCGACATCAGAAGCACTGACGTCCCACGTTAAAGACGTCAATCTGCTGTGGTTTCTTTCACTTCTCTTTTGGGGCCTCGTTTAACCCTTTGAACCCCGGGACATGTTCAGGGTCATTCCACAATCGTCTTAAGCTCATATCTTGGTCGTGATTGGGGCTAAGCACTCATGCTAGATCTTTTCTTTTCTTTTTCAGAACAGTCTAGGCCATGCAAATATTTCATCAATAGATTTGATAACACTGATATTTTTTTATATTAGCCTTTAATATAATTGTGCCTTATAAAATTGTTATGTTTTGGAGATGGACGCAGAGCTACATGCCAAGTGTAACGCCGATGCAACTTTAACGTTGATTATCGCTGCAACGTTTTGTCACACAGAGAACACACGGACTTTTCTGGAAAGCTCAAGTCGTGGCGTTTCATCACCGCATGTCTCTGGGATGAATACGTTCTGTGATATTCTACCGAGAAGAGCAGGTGGGAATTTGGACGCAATTTGCATCCGTCAGCTTCGTCGGGTGAAGGTTTAAGTTTCTCGTCCACATTAGCATCAACTTCAGCAGCTTAGAAATGTGGGTCACTGTGACACAAGGCACACAAGGGGAGAGCTATTTATTATGGGAACTGATAAAACAAAAATATTGTAAAGCCCTACAGACAAAACGTGTGATCACATGTATGACACATGTTTACCACACGTCGCCACATATGATAAAATGGGGAAAACGCGCGGAAATGTTTGTACATGGAAATCTACGTGGGCTCCACACATTACACCACGAACATGTTCCAGCACCACACGTGTCCCATGGGCAAAATACACCATTCACACGTGCACGACCACACGTCATGTGGTCACGGGAGTTTTGGCGCTGGTGAAATTGATGTTTTTCCTGTAACGGAAGACGCAGTCCAGCCGGTTGCTGTACCAACATGCGTGTTTAGGATGCTGCGTGCTGGTGTACCGTCCCAGCTGCCTCATTCAGATCATCAGAGCTTCACCTCGTGGTGCCTCTGCATGCAAGTGTGTGTGTGTGTGTGTGTGTGTGTGTGTGTGTGTGTGTGTGTGTGTGTGTGTGTGTGTGTGTGTGTTTGTGTGTCCATGCTGCAGCAGCATACTGCTCGCGTGTGCCTCATGCATGATAATGAGCACGTACCTGTCAGGCAGTCATGTGCACGACGCTGCCTCAGGTCAGTGTTTGCTGCCAGAGGATGCCTTTCCATGACTGTTCCTCCGTGCGCACACCTGTATGCTGTCCCCGCTCTCTGTCTGCAGCTTGACATTTGGTACGGTGAAGATAGAAGACACTGCAGGGGGAAGAAGACGCGAGCGGATTAGGAGTCTGTAGGCTGACAGGAAGAGGAACATTTCCAAGTGAGTTGTTAAAGATAGAGACGCCTATTAAAAAGTGAATATCTGTATATTTATTTGCAGGGAGTCTGTTATGGTTTTTGTCAGGAAGAAGAAGTATCACCAAATATATTTTAGAGTTCCACATGTAGCATGGCTAATTTACTTTTTCTAATGTTTCTGCACAGTCTGTTCAGTGAATCCTGTGTTCTCACAATTTACATTACAGACAACCGTTTCACAGTTAAAGCAGGTGAGATTTTCTCACCTGACTGGTGTCGGTGCATTTCAGTGATTCAGTGCAGATCGAGTAGTTCAGAATAATTATAATTTTAAATAGCATTTTTGCTTGAAAGGCCCATCTCCCCTGACAGCATTTGACGCTGTAACTTTTACAGTCAGAATTATGTCCACTCTGACTCTTCTTTGACATTTTCCCCCAACCAAGTACATTACATATCAAACCATGACTCCAAAATGTAAATCCATTGTTGTTTTTCTTATAGTTTTTTGCAACAATAAGATAAAAAGCAGTGTATGAACTAAATTCCCTTTGGGGGTGAAATAAATTCACATATTCCATTCTGAGAAGAGCACATCTTCTCTAACTTGGAAAAGCAGTCGGTGGGTTTTTCCATGAGAGCAGGGGAACTGGAGGACAACTGCTCCAGTCTGAACGCTTTCTTTTGTCTCACTTCCACATCCATGGAGTCCAGAGAGATGGCACGTTTATTATTCTCAGCCGAGGCCTTTTGAGCTCACTTCTTGCACCGCCAGACACCCACACGCTCTCACTAAAATCAAATTAGAAATGTCACAATCCAATCCACACAGTAACAGCAACCTCAGGAGCTCTATTGTCTCAATAATTCTGCCATTGTTCCCGCTAATCGGTCTGTCTACTGTATGGATAGATCCACAATACACATGATAATAGAGAGCACACTGGACCGGAGGAAACATATTGTTCATCCCTACAGGGAGAACATGAAACATTTACTTGACTTTACTGTGACATTTTTATTAGAAGTCAGCGGAAGTTTTATTTGGTTTGTTAGAGCTACAGAGCAGCTCAGTGTGCTTTTACTGGGCTGCTCCCACTTACTATTCAGCAGCTGTAGCCAAATACTCACAACTGGAGTAATTAGCCAGGTCTTTATCTCACACTCACGTCTCATTTGCATAATTTTGACACATCCATCCCCCACAAAAGAGCCAATCCACACGCACATGGAAGATACTTTGTGTTTATCCACGGCTGTCCTGATTTTATAAACTATTTTAATTCACTGCCATCCTTGCCTCTGTGGCTCTGCTGCTCTCTCTGTGTCATTCGTGCGTGCTGAGAAGAGAGAGGGAGATAAAGGAAGTGAAGACAGAACGGGAGAGAGGGAGAGAGCATGACAAAAATCAAAATGAGCCATCTCTCCTCTCTCTGCCTCTCTCTTAGTGACCGCTGCTCTCTGATTCTTTTCAGACATGACAACCTGCTGGGTGCTGATAACAGGATTAATAATGCTGAAAAATCCTAATCGGGGAATTAAAACTGGAATTCTCCCATTAAAATAACCACCGTGTCCGAGGCGGCACGCTCAGGTCTGCCGAGGAGGCTTTTCACATCGCTAATGAGTAGCAGCTTATGGGATTGGTGATGTATGTATATGTTGCCTGTCAAACAATATAGACAGGGAGTCATCTCTGACATACTGTCATGAAATAACCCAGTTCTGTAGGATTAATTGAAAAATAGCTCCTGACTCGAACACACAAACAACAGATTGACTTCTAAAATGAAAATGTGTTGAAAGCTGTGTGTGTTTTGAGATTTAAAGAACGCCTCAGTGTATTTTTTTTCTCTGGGCAAACAACAAGTCAGGAAGATAGAAAATCAAACTGAGTATGTTGCAGCGGCCAGCAGAGGTCTGGCTGGGCTGACTGTCCCAGCGGCATCCATATAATAAGACAGGCTTTCTCTGCATGATCAAAAACAAGCCCAGGTTGCTGCTGGCCGCCTCCAGTACAGAGAGAGAGAGCGAGAGAGAGCGAGAGAGAGAGAAAGAGAGAGAGGGGGGGGGGTACTGTGTTATCCAGTTGAGCTAAGGGAGCCCAGCAGAGCTAAAGGGAAACACAAAGGAAAGAGGGGGAGAGTCAAAGCAGGGGAGGGAGAGAAGAGAAGAAGACAAACAGAGAGAGGCCGAGTTCGTGATTGTCAAAGTAAATATATCAGTTTCCATTTGTTAGCTAAAGCGTTTATCCTTTTAGAAAGTCGTGGGAAGGTGGACGGCTGCATTCTCGGCCTTGACACAGGGTGAAAGGTGGGCTGCATCCTCACAGGTGTGACTGTAGACTGTGTATATAAGTGGACGTAGCTTTCAGCTTTGAAAAATGTGACCTATGAAGAAGTGCCTTAAACTGCAATACCACCGAGGGCCACTAGAGGTTGGCTCCAGAAAGCGGCGGTTTCCATTGACTCCCATTCAACTTCAACTAGTGCCAAATCACAGCCAGGCTGAGAGGGCCTAATATGATATGCTGTTCTACTCTATATCAATATATGCTATACTGCAATGTTAAATTCCAAACTCAGTGGCAACCATAATCCTGTAAGCATTGTTTATATTTTAAATTAAAAAAAATATATATTTTTTTACATCCACTTTTAACAATAAAATTGTGACAGCAGCAGATCTTATTTCTGGGCAGCATTTACTCACAAACGTTATGATACAAATATGCTAATCCCAGTTTTATGGTGGTGTTGTGTTGATAACGTTTGTACAATAGAACACGAATCAATCTGCAGAGTAACATAATCGTATTTGCATACATTTTTCATAGGCTCCTCCCCTTGCATTTTCCAGCACGCCTTCTTCCTTTGCAACTTTTTAGAATCAAGCAATGCAATTAAATAGGTGTTAGTGATTGGAGGAAATTATATTGATAAAAAAAATTCACCAACATTCAGTTCTGGAACATTTGAATAAAGACAAATGAATAAAGCCTAAATAAAGCTGAGACTACTTCTGAAAACTGAACATCTAACAAAACGCAATGAATCATATCATTTTGGGCTTTGAAGTAAAGTATTATGGTCTACGTGTGAAATGTCAACATTTTTGGCCTCAGGCTCCCCAACTACAGAACACACAAGATGCATGTTCACCATCGCTAACTGTTACCACAAAGAACCAGAGCACGGCTGGACCACGAGCCGACACCAAAATATAAAAACCTGCCAGTATCCATACTAATACTATACACTGCTCTATTCTTTTTGAAACTAAGCTATACTCTGCTGCTCCAATTCGGTGCACTATTCTGTACTAATATACGCTTTACTACGGTGTATATCGGTAGGTAGCAGAGATCATGATATCCACCGAAAATGTAAGTCAAATTGAATCCAAACATGAACATCACGTGCAAAGGTTGAGAGGAAGAAAGTGATTTCTTCTGAAAACATGTCGCTCGGGGTTTTGAAGAACCTTAATCGTCTCCACGAGCTGTGTCACCGTCACTTCTGCAGAGCGTGCTGATAAGTGAGTGAAATAAGTGGGCCAAACTACATTTAACTTCAGGTTATTTTTAGACCATTGCAATGCACCTGTCCTCATGTCTCCTCTTCTTTGTCCTGAATCATCTGTGCATGTTGAAGTTTATTAACCATGTGCTTATGTTGACCTGAGAGCAGGACACGTGTTCCGTTAACATGTTGCTGATGTGTTACGTACTGTCCTGCAGCTCCCAGAGCCGCGGAGGAAGGTTGCTGAAGTATTCGTGGTTCAGCGCTGCCTGGGCCGAGAGCCGGTTCTTTGGGAAGCACTGGAGGAACCTGGAGGCCAACTCCTCGGCATGGTCCACGTAGCCCAGCCTGAGACACACGGACACACATGGTTAGACAGAGACCACGGAAACATGACTCGTGCATAACATGAGATACATTATTAATAAACAGGCAAACATTTAACAGCCAAGGCACAAAAGAAGGTTCTTTATCCTCCTTCGTTCACAGCGCTGACAAACAACCTGACTTTGTCCAATTCACAGAGCTGCTGACAACAAAAAGCAGGCTTTTTAATTATGCTGAGGGTTTGCTGACTCGAGAGGAAAAACACTTCTCAGAAATACACATATGCAAAAGAGCACACATGCATGCACACACCTTTTTCTTTTGAGGTGGCGTCGTACACGACGACTGGGTCACCGTGTGAAACAAAAAGTGTTCATTAAAGCAAGACGGAAGCCGACTCTCTGTGTGTGTGTGTGTGTGTGTGTGTGTGTGTGTGTGTGTGTGTGTTCGTACTGGGAGTCACTGAACTCCTGAACCAGCCCCAGCTAGCAGCGCCGACGGGGAGTAAAGATTGAAAATAAACGTAGAGCAACACATTCAGTCAGTAATTAGGCATCCGGTGCATTAAATAAACATGATGTTATTGAGTGCAGCTCGCCGGCCTGATGCTCGCAGTACTGAGAGTACCTCTCGTGTTCTGCGGGTTTTCTCATGGCTGGCTCCCTCACCAGGCACTCTGACAGCCACTCCCATGTCTCTCAGTGGGGTTCTAAACTCGCGTTATCAGCGCAGAGACACGGGGAGGATAAATCTCTGTTCAACTCATCAACGCCACCGAGCACAGAGGCAGAGATAAAGTTAATGAAGTCCATCAGGGCCTCTGCTCGCCTCTTTCTCACAGCGGTGGAACTCCACTGCAAACTTTAAAGACAAACTAGTCCGTGTGTGAAAGTGTGCTGATGGAAGAAGGCCTCTTACACGACTGTTCTAATGATCTGTGTTCCTCAGGCCATCGGATCACTGATGTTCAGGTTGGAGGAGGTGGCAGCGAGGATTTTGTGCATGTATTCAATATTTTCTAGGTTCCACCAGGGTAACTCTTACACCACACAAACAAGCTTCAGTAGAGAGCTTCGGTCCCGACAAATCCTTCAATAGGAGTTAGACCACATCCAGAATACACCGTATCAGCCAGGTAATAGCCTGACCCTAATGTACGAGGGTCAGCATGCACTGCAAAGGGCCCAAAGATGTGTTCAATGACAGACCAGCTGAAATGAACACCTCATGACGGGTCACAGGTAAAGTCTTGTGAGTTTTGTGGCTCTGATGTAAAAATATAACATTAGACGATATTGTCAGACAAACAATAGAAAGTAGAAATTCTGAGTCATGTGTCATGGCAGACATGATCTTCCGGGGAGCATGAATTTAAGTTTTAATGGAAAAATCCCATTACATATACAAGTCTTTTAAAGTCTTCTGTACAATTAAACTTTGACAACAACAAAACGTTTCATCTCCAGAGTGCAGAGACATGTGCAGAGAGCAATGGGGGTCAATCAAGCTGCAACCAGCAGTGACGTCACCCGTTGGTTTGTCTCCAGTTCAGATTCTGTCCGTCACCATCTTACTAGTTCGGAGAGGTTTGGAGCAGGAAGTGACCATATTTGGACAAGCTGGGGGAGGAGCGAGCGGTGGATCTGACCGATCCGATTGGAAACCTGACGATACTATGTCCCGCCCACCGACAGCACCACAGGCCTGTCAATCAAACAGACACACCCAAAACATGTCTTTTTGAAGCTTATTCTATAAATAATGACGGATTATTTTTTAGTTGAGTTTATGGAGCCAGAGGCTTTTTGGAGCCAACCTCTAGTGGCACTTGGTGGTATTGCAGCTTAAAGACACTTCCTCAGAAACTACGTCCACTTTCATAGACAGTCTGTGGGGTCAATAGAGGCCAACAACTACAATTTGTCCCAAACTTTACAAAACTGACATATGAAATAAGTTGAGTACACAATTTTAAAAATGTCACCCTACTGGGTTGAAATAAAGCTTCTAACAAAACCTAAGGAGTCTGTTCAGTCTGTAACGTTGCATGCCGATAAGACAGAGAATCCTGTTAGATGTGTCCCTGTGATATCACCTGGATTTGAACATGTTGGCCTTTGAAAGCTGTTCACGTACCGTGGGTGCACATTCCTTCCTGCTATTACTGCCAACTAGACGGAGTGGATGAGCAAACATCTGCATTAAGATAATATCTCACGGCTATCAAACAGATCCAGGTGATGACACATCCACAGCAAAGTGAAACTTCTTCACTGGTGTGTGGTGGAGGCTTTTTCAAAACAACTACAGCCAGGACCTTCAGGAGGCGAGGCAGAGTTGTCCCCTAACCACAGCAGGAAGTGGACTCCAGACCCTTTGATTGAACAAAGAAACAAGCCGGAGCTGTTTGTGTTTTAGTGTGAAGACAGCCGATGAAGAGCTTCCACCTCGTCTGACTCATGACAGCAAACAATGAGGGTGTAGCAACAGGGGAAGTGTGAGGACAACTTGGAGCCGTATGTGAAAACAGGCTCTGACATGCAGTTGTTCTGTAGTGGTTGTCTGATATGGACTGTAGACAGCGGACACCAATATTTTTCATTATTAGCTTTGGATGGATTACGTTTTGATGGAGAGCTGTTGTTGTTTTGGACACTGCAACCTGGAATAAATATAACTGTGATGTCACAGTTTGAGTCCTGGACCGACATCAGACTGTGATTGTGTCGGAGCAGCTTCTAGTTGTGAATGTGTGTAACTCTGAGAGTGCAATGAAGATGCAGCCCGGCTCTCAGTGAACATCAGAGAACGTCGGGCACATTTACTTTAAAGAAAAGATTTCAAATGATTAATGAGCTACTAAATTTATTGCTGATAAATGTTATATTGTCTGACGAATGATTGCAGTCCTTAAATGTGATATTAACTATTACTATTATAAACTAAAATCAGTGAATACGGTTTTGAAAAAATTCTGCTCACAGAACAAGACCAGGGCTGAAAATATGACATTTTACCAAACGGGACTCATCCAACATGATGCTGACAGACTATGATCTCCAGCAGTACAGTGACGTGTGTTTTGCAGTAGACGTTAAATCAAAATAAGGTTGCACACGTCAAAGCACCCAGCTCATATAAATATGGTTCTGGCTCCAGAACAGCAAGATGGTGACGGACCAAAACCCTAAACTCGGGGCTTCAGAGCAGCAGTTCACAAACCAAAGGTGACGTCACTGTTGCTGCTTGATTTAAACACAATTCGCAGGTTCTGCATACTTAAGTAGACGACACATTTTAGTTTTTGATATCTGATAAATTTTCAAACATTTCTAAAAACGAATGCCAATTTTGATAAGATACTTAAAAAAGCAACACCAAATGAAGAGGGATGCTGATGTCTGTTTAAACAACACGATTTGAGACAGAATTCATCACGTTCAACGTCACAAACTGCAACACAACTTTTAAAATGAACAGTTACAGGCTGCGTTTTCAACTCAGCCACTAAACTTGTTGTCAGGTGGATGTTGAACTGATGCAATTATATATATAAAAAAATAATGCGGCATCATACAGTCATTTTAGTAAGTGCAGGTCTTACTGAGTCATTATTGCTATGCGGTTATCTTGCTGGCTGATATCGAGTTACTCTGTCAAAGAAAACTGACCATAACTAACAGCAGTTCTGTATGTAATGCTCGCTTAATGAGACTTAATGCATTTGATCAGGATGAATAAAGTCTTTTATTCAAATGCTCTGATTCAAAACTGTCACTACCCATTTCAACTGAAGGCTCCAGCCGTTGCGACTCAGGACAGAAGATGAATTCTCAAATGACTGAGCTGCTAATTCAAACAGAGATAAAACATTTGCTATTTAACAGTCTGCAATTTGTGGTGGATTCTTTACTTTACAGATTAGAGGCACATCATATTCTCTGGGGATTAAGACACAGATGACCTGTGTAATTAGTAGAAAACACAGTAGGCAGCCAGGTATTAGCAGCCGTGTGTGATGAAGGCTTTGGTTAGTGGGATGAATCTTCACTGTGGCAGCTACATTTTGTGATTCCAGCTGATTAGACAGCTGGAGTTTTACATAAATCACTTGCCTGACGCTGCTTTAAAATTCCCTATGGAAGAGAGACCCCCACCCCTCTGTCCTCCGCAGTCTCCCCTCCAGATGCACACCCGGGGCAGACAGTGGCACACATCTGGGAGGAAACCCGACTGTGCCCTTTCCCAGCCATGTGTGTGTGATGTCCCACAGCACAATCACCCATGTGAGCGCTTCAGGAAGGGTGTCGGCTCTCGTTTTTTTTTTTTTTTTTACTTACTTATTCCAAGCTTGTCGGAGCTTCTTGGCGCTGTACACTGTAAAGCGGTCTGTAATGAGAATACAACAAACAAGCAGTTAAATCCCTGAACTTGAACACCTCCAAACACAACTTGTAAACGAGCAGCAAATCATGTCCAACTCTGATTTCAAAATAAGACAATTCCTCTGATGTACAAGTGTATTAAACCACATATTATTAAGAAGCAAATCGGTTTGGTGATCTGAAAACTCAGCATATTGTGACAGCTCAGTACTAAAATATGTAATGTCTTCCTTACCATTGTGTTGCTATGAATCACACTTTCATTAGGAGCAATCTCAAGTTGCTTTTTTTTTTTTTTTAAATCACTGTGAAGCTCTTGTCAATGAAACTAAACACGTCCTGCACACAGTTTCCATAATGAAAGCCTCAAATGGCCAAAGCCATTTTCGTCTCCACCAATAAGATTATCTTTTCGGTACGGTTTGTTCGTTGTGGAACGTCTACCAGCTCAATTTTCCTGAATCCTGGTGGGGAGGCGTTGCATTAACCAACGAAGGTCCCACTACATTATTTTTCACTTTTCATTAACACGTACACATACAAAGACTCCATGTGACAGTCCATATTTGCAGCTACCAGGACTCCTCTAGGATACATATTGTATGAACTCGCTCAAACATCACAGAGCAAGCAATCGTACTGGAGAACTCAGTGACACTGGTTTCATTCGCAATCTGCCTCTATTTGTGTGTGCATTATTTAAATACCGGCTTTTATTTGGGAATTTATGGTACCAAAATATGTGAATTAATCATAACTAAGTGACAGAGCATAGCCCTATTCTCATTGCATATTCAACATGTTTCTTTAGTTAGTACGACTCTAGTGTCTATTGCTGTTTATGTCTCAGTACGTTTGAAGATACACTGTGGGTAAAAAATGCAGTAATTCAGAAGTTTATATAATCATGTGGTGAACGGGTACAAAATGGAAAGTAATGAACATTGTGGCAGCCATTGCAAGTCACTGAGGCACCCCAGGGTGCTTTGGCAGCCACTTTGGGAACCACTGCACTACACTGTCCTACAAATTCAAAATACAGGAACTAACTTTGGTCAAATGCAATTTTTGTCAGGAGTCTGACCTTTTAGTTTCTGTTTTACTGCACAAAAAATGATTATAGCTCAGAAATGTACAATTTCTATAAACACTACATGTATAATTTGCAATTAAAATTTCAAATAATTTCACTTATGAGGAAACTATTTAATAGTCATATTAAACCTATAACCAAATTGACTAATTGTATCCTTGCTAATATCCTTCTGTCCATTGCAGTTAACCAACGTCGTGGCAAATCAGTTCATTAATACAGATGACTAATTGAGGCACTTGCTAAGTTTAATCATGAGGCAGGAAAACCATCTAACTTAACTCACTAGCTAACAGGAGCCAGCCTGTAACAGTAACTAACATCTCTGATTTTGACTGCAGCAAAGTTCATGTGGTTGAGCTGCAAAAATCAAATGATTAAATGTATCACAATGTAGTTTAATTTATCAAACTGATTTCAGTATAATGTAAAAATAATGTAAAGAAAGAAAGAAAGAAAGAAAGAAAGAAAGGAAAGAAACTTTAGTCCCAAACAATACTAAGAAATGCTGATCAGGTTGAAGTGTCCAAGAAAGCCAAACCTGGAAAGTGAGTCAGATCATGTTGAAGGAATGCAACCATAATAAATGTAATTAATTACACCTGTGCTTTCCCTGCTTGGACATATTAAAATGTCTGCTATGATGAAGAACCACAACAACCAGTTCAAACAACTGAGATGTTTGTGTACGATGAGTTGAGGCTGAGCAACACTGTATTACTACCTGCTGCGATGCCCGGCCTCATTAAATGCTCCTATTTCTGAGAGGAGTTTGGTGAGGCAGTCTCTCCATATTTCCACAGCGATGTTTACTCTGCTGCGAGTGTGTGAGGCTCGTCTGCACCATACTCTTAATCTCAGCCAAAACTGCCATGTGGGCCCGCAGTCAGGCTGAGCTGCCAACCGACCGGCCACCACACGAGCTAGCCAGCCACCCATCGAGCTAGTCCGCCTGGCCTCCCACCTGGCCTCCCACACCGCGGGCCTAATCCTGCTCGCCAACCACCCAACCGTCAGCCCTCAGCTGCCAGCCAGCCAGCACTGAGTCCAGTCACCCCATTCGGCGCCGGAGGGCCGGCCTGAGCCGGCCACAGCTCCCTGAAGGCTGCCAGCCATGCAGAGGACCAGAAATAGCTTGGGGGGAGTCCTCGTCTTTATATATATATATATATATATATAAAACACACTGCAGAAGGTTTTTTTTTTTTAATGATATTTCTGTTTTAGAAGATGTTTCTGACATTTTAAAAGATGGACTACAAACTGCACTTTGCAAATATGGTGATGTTAATAACTAAATCCCTACATTACACCTCCATACATATCAACTTCTTCTATTCAAACATAAAATTAAAGCTTTTTTTTTATTATTTTCTTTTATTATAGGACAAATGTTATTGAAGTCTCAATTGTCAATTATCAATAGAAATAAAACAAAGTGGAGCTCTTTGTATTCTGAGATACTGTTAATTTGATCATTTATCTGGGTCTACATTTAATGCAAACGTCCATCTCATACTGCATGTATTTTTACTTGTCTGCATATTGTCTCATACCGGTCCTCTGTCCAGTGTTATATTTACAGATCCTGTTTTTTTTTTTTCTCTCGTGGAGTTTACAGCCCGAGCTGGTGGGGGATATGACCGAGAGCAGAAGGAGGGAGCTAAAGCCAGATATGACTGGAAGTGAGCAAATATATGTGGAACCTTTTCATAACCACAAAAATGTGAAAAATAAGGGGCGCCTCCGCTCTGAGGTCGAGCCACAGTGTCGCGTCTGAAAGGCTGAGTGACGCAAGAGAAAAAAAAGAGGGAAAGTGTTACAATATGTAGAAATAATTGTTAGGAATCATAAGCAGAAGAGTCAGTAAACAGAGGAGCTTCTGGAGAAACTTCCAGACTGACACAACACTGCCATCTGCTGGTCACATCAACCTTGAGGACGCATCTGATGGGATCTTCTATTGTTAGCTGAGCAGAGAATGAACTACTGTCATCATGTTTTGATTCAGATATCAAAATAATGACAAAAACTCCCTCAGGACTAAGATTCGACAAGTTTCCAAATCAGTATCAGATTTTTACAGTCAGATTTATATGGAATAATCTGTAATATAATTCCAATTAGATATTCCGTATTGACAAAACTACTTATTGTGTGTTTCTGGACATTTTTCTTCCCCTGTGCACGCAAACTGTAGTTCTGTTTGAAGTCAATAACAAGAAAGATTCAAAGGTAAAACTCCATCTTTGCTTTTTATTCACATGTCCTGTACAGGTAAAGAAATGTAAACCCAGTTTTAAATCCTAGAATACCACATGGGATACACACTACGACATTTATCATACAAACCCCTTACTTTCAGGCTGAATTAAAGAAATGATTTATCATATTTAATAGCTCTGAATAAACTTTATTTGTCCCATGATGTAACATATTTTCTGTCTGAAGTGCATTTTTCATGTATTACCGACCGATTACAGTCCACTTCTTTGTAAAGCGTTGTGTAACATTGTTTTTTTAAAGATATTAAAATAAAGTTTGTTATTGCTACCATGATTATTACATATGGAGATGATTTCTTACCTACAATCTGATGAGGATTATCTCACTCTCGTTCACATATGCCTGCGCTGATTTTATCACCCTCACTGTGCACTCAGAGGCTTTATGGAGCTTCACAAAGTCTTACCAGATCCTCTCTGCGAACATCTCATTCTTCCTGTTTGTTAAACTTGCAGCCATAATAAGCTCAGATCTGCAGACGTCACATGAACAGATGAAGCGCTCGGAGGCTCGCACCAGGCAGAGCTGGGCGTGTGTGTGTGTGTGGGTGGGTGGGTGGGTGGGTGGGTGTGTGCGTGTGTGTGTGTGTGTGTGTGTGGCGGAGACAGCCGCACAGCTGTTCAACACAGTGTGTGAGAGGCTAACAAGAGCCAACTGTCACCATGGCCACGGGATGCGAGATCACATTATTATGGCTCGTGTATGCCCGTGACCACGAGAGTCACCTCAGTCTGTCCCTAATTGGCCACTGGAGATTGGAGGCCGGGTCGCACACTGCCCCGCACCCACACTCTAGCCCGCTTCATGTCCATCCTCTCCTCTCCTCCAGCTCCTCTTCTTCCCTCCATCAGATGACTCTAATCTGTAGTCCCTCTATTCATGTTCCCTCTAAAAAGCCCTAATGAGCTCCCAGAGGGCACAGCTACTCTGGCAGAGATGCCGTCCCCACTCCTGTTGCTGCATTGATGAGGTGCGGCGAGCCTTCAGCGGGCTGCAACATCGGTTCATTCTAAAGGAACAATACAAACAACCGTGTGGAAACCGAGTCACTGACGCTCCTATGGCTTCCCTCGAAAACTGGGTGTGCTAAAGTGTTAGCGTGGAGCCTGCTGCCGTTCAACAGAGTGTAGGGCAACGTGTTAGCATGGAGCCTGTTGTCATTCAGCGTTGGGTCGCCGAATGTATGAGCACCATACGGTGCAGGTAAGCATAGACTCTGAGGTGGGCAAAACTGTCATTCAGCAGTTTCTTAGTCATCATTTTGTCGGCTAAAGAGTTAGCATAGCATCATTCAGCTTCACGAGTAACATGCATCGTGTTAATTTAATATTATATGAAGTTCAACAGCTCGGCTAGACATTGAGCACACATTCAGTAAAAAATGGCTCCATGGCAACACTTTTACATGTTGTTGGATTGATGCTGATATTTCATCCCACAACCTGAGACAGCTGTCTTTGTGCTCACAATCTATCAGGTTATCTTCATGTCGTTCCGGGTTTAAACATGGCTTGACTCGGTGAGGTTGGTGAAGGATAACAGAAGAGGAGAGGTCGTACCTGGCTTAAAGTGAGGCAGGGAGTTGACACCAGGCCACGTGTCCTCAGACGGAGTGCCGATGACCTGAAAACGACACAGGAAGGGAGAGCAGGTCAAAAAAAATGGGTTCAAACTATTATTAGGGTAATTGTTACGTTGCATTAGAAGAGGTTATATAAACAAATTAATCACTTTCTTTTATTTTCATTTGTATCTAAATTGAAAAGCAAGGATTATGTTTTCCACGTAATAGATATTGTTTCCTATGAAGATTCACTGTGTATATTAGTCTGAATGTGTTTGACATTTCCAGGTCAAAGGCGTTCCACTGCTTGTTCAATAGTCCTGATTCGTACATCTTTTATGGGAAACTCTGGCTGCGTTCTCACACACACAGGCTGAGTTTATGATGACACAACGCAGAGCAGCGGACATGCCTTCCACATGATCCATCACAACTGAGCAGCATAATCATTTCCAGATTCCTCACTGGTCTCTGATCTGAAACACACTCCTGTGGTTGAGTCAAAGAACTGCTGGGTTTTTCTACTGCCTACTAAGAGTACAATTCATGCAAACACCGGGGGTGGAGATGTGTTGTGGGATTAATGTGTTGCAGATGTCTCGTGTTGGCACAGCTGGGACACAAAGAAAAGAAGGATGGAAGCAAAAGTTGAGGTTATGTCTCCAAGCAGAGGACGAACTGATCATTTTCTGCTTGAGATATGTTTGTTTCCATGAGCCCCTCAAAGTCAGTTCAACAAACCTGCCAGAGACATCACTCCTTCCTTTGAATTGAGAGTGTCACTAATGATATTCATACTCAAGCAAAACACAAACAAATATGGATTTTAATGTGACTTAAGAGAAAGGAAGAAAACCAAAAGAATGTACGGCCTGGGTCTGGTTTAGTTTTGACATGTTACTAGTCTGTAACTGATATAAATGTTGGTCACAGTTGTTGTAATAACCAAACATCACCAGCAGAGGGCAGTATGACACCACGAAGCATACCTCAGTGGGACTTGAGCAGAGCAGTCCGGTGTCCCATCTAAACTCAGCAGCTTCACATCATGTTTAAAACATAAATACAAATGTTTGGAAGCATCAATCAAGCTCTGAAAGAGAACTATTGAAACAAAAGGCAAGAACTTGATTCTGAACAAAACAGTAAACCAACCACAAGAAGGGAGTCAAATGACTGCATCAGTGCAGAGGGGAGCAAGCTTTGTTGTTACCACAAGTTTCTGTCATCAAAGCTCTTGTCTACGAATGCAAAATGAGAAAACACTTTCTAATGACAATTCTTGACCTGCCTTATGATTCCAAATGAGTCAAACAGGCCTGACAAGTTAATGACGCTCTGAGAACCTTTGAACACGCCACAGTGACTAAGTAAACAGTAAGAGTGCATTAACATTTGGAGAAAGGGCGTCTGCATGTGTTGAACTTACTTCTTTCTACTTTCACTCCAGACGCAGCATTAGTTGCAAGATACTTAATCTATCTGTAAGGCAGTTCTCCCCGTACTAACTTTGCTCCAAATGAATCTCCTACAGCCGACACGGTGACTGCAAGTTTAAAAAAAGAAAGCATAGATGGAACAAACAAGAAAATGGGCAGGCTGCATTTGGTCAGTTCAAATTCCACTACTTTTGCTTTTCCTGACAAACACAAGTCTTAATCCGCACAGTTGCTAGACGTATTTGTCATTTCAGTTTAAAAATAGGCCATATTTGACTTATGAACAAATGACTGCTGTTCAGCGCAATCTTTCCTCTCTATATCTGGAAAAATAGAAGTTCTGCTTTGTTGGGGAAGCAAATTCCAAACCCAGCTCAGAGTAATGGATATATGAAACAGCATGTTGGAGGGGAGGATGGGGTAATTCATCAGGGACAGCCTCTTTTCATCTGTGAAAATGTGTGAGTATATGCAGACAGAGAGAAAGAAAGTACTGCCACAGAGGAATTCCTGCGAGGTCATAGGTCGTGACCCTGAGCGCTGCATGCACATACTGCAGCACATGCATGCTGTCTCACCCCCCCCCCCCCCCCCCCCCCGAGCTCTGTTACAGACCACCCACCGAGCCAGACACAAACAGTATGTCTGACCTTCAGACACGAACGTACGTTTATGTTGCAGAGAGAGAATGAAGAGATTAGAGGTATCTGGCTCGTCACTGTGAACCCTGCAGACTTACGGACATAAGATGTGTTGGTTTGTCAAAATAGAAACTCCGCTTGTTCAACTGCAGTTGCTTTAAATGATAATTTTTTTTTAATGTAAACCCAAAAGCATCTTTCATCAAAGCGTTGATGCTTATCTTGCCATATCTTTCAAAGTCCAGAGCCTCTTTTTGTAATGCAACAGGTTATTTTTTCAAACTTGTCACAGCTCCTCCATCATACATCTGTTTAATGTGAATGGAAGGTCTTGACCCTGCTTTATGTTGTGATTTTAGGAGAGAAAATAAAGTTGGATGAAATCGTTCTCACACACTGAGTAGTGCTATATGATGAGAAAAAGTGGAGTTGAAGTCGAGTTCCCCTTTAAAGCATAGTACACTTACAATTATACAAGTGGAGAAATGCATTTTCATATTTTTCTCATGGCGAACATTTTGACTCCTAACAGGACAGCACTGGTTCAACATCAGTCATTAGAGCAATTTTACACAATAACAGAAACCTGGTTGTACCTCCATGAAAGGCAGACACTATTAAATCTATAGTTACACCTGTGAGTGAGAAGTCAAAAGATCAAATTTGAACTTGGTTGAGATCTGCTGATAAAGGTGAGCCATCGGAGAGACATGAAACTGTGTCACCAAATACTGCAGCCTGCAATTCCTCTACCTCTGTATGTGTTGTATCTGAAGGGATGTCCAGCACAGCAGGAACACAGACATCCAGCTGAAGACAGACAAAGTCAACATGCTTGCAAAATGAACTTGGATGAATTGTTCTCCGAGAACTATCAGAAACCAAAGGATGATCCATTTTTATCAGGTTTATCCTGCAGGCTCAGGATTTAATTAAGGCAAATTATTCAGCTTTTTTGATACATTTGTAAAGGCCTATTTTTCTATCTTGTTCTGTCAAAACTCAGGTAATCACCCATCATTAGATAGGGGTAGTGGCGACCGACAGGATTTGCAGGTAGAAAAGAAGATGCAACAAAGGTTCACCAGCCAGGAGTCCCAATGTGGACATATGAGGCTGAAAATAACATATTGTTGCTCATGAGAGTATTGAAGAATCTGCTCAGCCTATGTTTATATCACGCAGTCTGCATTGAATATTTGTGAAAGACTATTTGTAATAACATTATGTAAAAGATAAAAAATAAGACTTTGTTGATCGGAAATTCATTACAGGTAACTAATACAAGAAATATTTGGCAGTAAAAGCGATTGATGGTTTAACTTTATTCACAGAGCTAATACATACTATTGGTCAATAACATTTAATCCCAACAAAACTGAAGAATTATGTAAAAGAGGGAGAAAAACTTCAGTTGATAGGAGCCCGGATTTGTTTTCATTTCCGATCAGTGATTTCTTGGGATGGTTCTTTAATAAGAACATTTTTGTTTTGGCAAGATCTGTAGAGAAGTCACAGCAACTGAGACAGAAAATCATGTATCTATCATAACAGGATATTCCTTTCATGGATATTGAATGTGTAATAATCAATTTTGTCATTTTCATGTGGCCATCTTGGCTGTTGCTGATGTCTAGTGACTATGAGTCCACAGGGCACCAGGAGGTGGACATCTAAATAAAGAAAGCAATCAAAAGACTACAACAGATACATTTGACAGTGACTATATGTTTCCTTTTACAAACACTGTCACATGCTACATAACCCGGGGAAATGTTTGGAAGTTAACAAGGTAGAAACAAATCAACACCACAAAGCCGCAGCAGTATTGTTAGTGCTGTAGTGACAGTAGTTTAGGAGTTTTACTGGTTTGAATTGCTTGTAATTTTGTTCTTTATGATTCTATGGACCTCAGAGGAGGTGCAGGTTGGAAGTTGCATTTACTCCCTCACAGATCCGTCCTTTAATCCAAACGTGAGCAGCAGTGCTGAGCCCGGTCCCAGCTGCCTTTGTCCTAACGCTGACCCCAGCCTCCGTCTTCCACTCTGCTCCAAAAAAAAATCCCAGTTCCACCCCTCGCTGCTCTCCAACCTCAAGTCACAGTCAAGCAGATTGGGGTCACCTGTAGGCAGGGGTCACATGGATCAGAACCGGAGCCAAGTGGATCAGCTGTCTCCCGCTGCGGCCGGGTGGAATGTGTTCAGTAAGCCCCGACTATCCTGTCTGGGTTTCAGCAGATGGATGCTCGTGTCACACACACAGCGGCTGGTGGTGAAATGGCGTTATTTATCTTCCCAGCAGCCTCCCACTCTCTCCTGAGGGCGGATCAGCTCACATGTGCACAGACTTACTCTTCATAGCAGAAACACACTGGAAATAAACAGGCTTCTCGATGGAGAGCTAAACGGTCTGAACATCATACGGGTTCTTTCTGCTGCTCCAACCAACTCCTTCAGTGGTTCTCTACGGGACCTTGTTTAAATGGTTCTTGTGTGAGGGACATCTTTAATAAAGCCTCCTTTTATGATCTGACCGCAAAACACGATTACTCATTAGTCACTTTCAGAGAGACAGAGAGAGCAGAATCAGTAGCCCTGTAGAGGACAACGACAACATCACTGCTCGGACAGAACCTGAAATAAACCGTCTGCTGACACTTCCGTGTTTGAAAGCTGCGTCACCAGTGTAGCTGCGCGTACGTTGTTTCACTAAATTAAATATCACGTGATACTTGAAGTTTTAGCTTCAGTGTGATTTACACTTTGTGGGTTATTATCTTTGATAACCACCACAACTAAACGACATAATCAGCATAGAAACTATAGAAAAACCTGTTGAGGATGATGATGTTTAATTCGGCGTCATGATAGTTGTCTTTACGGGGACATTACAGCTAAAAATGCAAGAATTTACATACTTTCAGTGGTTGCAACTAAAGTTGAAACAGAGCTCACAGCTCTCCTGAAGCATTATGGAACTTTTCTTTTTCCCTTTTCTTCTTTATGAATATATTTTTGGAGGAAACCTCATTAATGTATGCAACAACACACTTCCTGTGCTCTCCAGTAGCTGTTTACTACAGAGAAGCCGGTCTTTTTTGTGAACTCCATTGAAGCCACCATAAAACGAACAACACAGTTTCATGACATTATGCAGAAATGTAACCGCATGGCTCTGCTGTGACATGAAGTTGGGATTTATGGTAAATACACCATACTGGAAGGAAGCAGTGATCGCATTGCGTAGGCGGCCTTTGAAGCCATTAATCAGACTACAGAAATATTAATGAAGCAACACGCATGTATCTTAATTGCAGGAATGCCTCACTCTGATTAATGATCCCGTAATCAGATTTATATTGTCATGAAAATGTAGCCAATGTGTTTCTGTAAATAACAACACAGCTTTATGTACAAACATGAGCAGTCATACTTATTCATGGCTGTCAGAGCGCTCACCAGAAACAACAGCTGTTTCACTCTCACAAGGAGGCAGCTTGTTGTCTTTTAAGTGGAAACACACACATTTGTACAGCAGCACACCCACCTCTGCCTGACAGCCTATTTCCTGCAGATAGACCTGTCTATATTCATACAGATCCTCCACTGGATGTAATCTTTTGCTTGCTGACAGCTAGTTAACCAGCTCCAGTGAGCCCGGCCTCATGCACCTCAGTTTTAATTCACACAGACAGTGCGTGTGCGTGTGCGTGTGGTATAAACCTAAAGACAAACACAGACCTGAACCTACAGACTGTATAACCGCAGCTCTTCCATTACTAAAGACACCGGCACGCATCTGAAACTGACACTTTGAATAAATAAAAGTGTGTGTCAGTGCCTCGGTCCCCCCGACGTGCACATGCAGCACTATAGGACTTGTGATAAGCCTTAATGCTGTCAGGGATAATACCACTGTGGAGGTGTGGTATTAGAGGGAAAGAAAATCTGGTTTAAAAAAATAAGTACATACACAGAAAAGCTATTTGAGGATTTATTTATTTATCTATTTGCCTCAGGAGGTTTAATAAGTGTTTAAATGTTAATGGGCACATTAGTGAGGAGGAGGGTGTTGCAGGCTGTTTCTGGTGCCTGTGTTGACCCTGTAAGCAGCAGCACTGTATGTTTGTGTAAAATATCATTTCTGTACATCCAACCTATCTGAGGGAAAAGATGAGAAGATTCAGGTAAATAGTCACCAGATCCACCTTAAAGCACAAGCTGTCTAACAAGACTAGACATTAATCATCGACGGGTGAAGAACTGTAGTGAAAAATACCACCCGTTTTCAGCTGTAATTAACACTCAGCGAGGGGAAGAAAATCACATGAGCTCTGGACAGGATTTAAATCACCAAAAAATGATGGCCCACAGAGTATTAAAACCACCCAATCACACCTTGAGGAAATATGAACGGTGCTTCAGACCTCATTATATTTTGATTATGAGATAAATTTATGAATATCACATTGCACATCAGGATTACTTTCATCAACACTTTGAATTTGAAGGTAAGGTTATATTTAAGGTAGAAATTGTAGGTTGTGTTTGAACCAGCACGCATGTCTGTACATGTAGCTACTTTAAACTGTATATAAAAGTGAAAGGAGCTTCAGGGTCTGAAAAACGAGGCCGATGCAGAAGTGTCTTAAGCTGCAATACCACTGAGGGAAACTAGAGGTTGGCTCCCAAAAACCATCCGGATCCATAGACTCCCATTCAACTTCTCTCATAAAATTCTAAGTCAATAAATGTTTATCTCGGTGTTGTGAGCTAAAGTCGCTCCTTCTTTTTTTCTGGAGGTCCATTTGAAAATAATCCTGTTGTTAATTGTAAAATAAGCTTCAAAAATGGTTTTGGGGGCGTGTCTGTTTGATTGACAGGCCTGTGGTGCAGTCATGTTACAGCTATCGGTGGGCGGGACGTAGTATCGTCAGGTTTCCAATCAGATCACTCAGATTCAGCACTAACTCCTCCCCAGCTCGTCCAAATATGGTCACTTCCTGCTCCAAACCACTCCGAACTAGCAAGATGGTGACGGACAGAATCTGAACTGGAGGCTTCATAACGTTCACAAACCAACAAGGTGACGTCACTGCTGGTTGCTGCTTGGTGGCTACAGCTAAACGGTACAAAATGGTTCTTTTAAATGATCCAATTCATATCAAACAAATCTAATCCTTCATCATTAACAGCTTCAGGTTGGTCTTCATCAGCAGAGCTGTTATTATTAAAACACCTCAGTAACAAAGAGAAAGCAGCTCTGCAGAATACCTGACGCCTACAGCATCATGTTACTGTGACAAGAAACTATTGTAAACAATGTTTTCAACACTGTTTCTGTATTTATTTAAAGTGACAGTGAAACCAGAGGTCTAACTAGAAGCTATTAAAGCCATTAAACAAGTTACACTGAAAACTAAGGCTGCAAGCAAAGTATATGTTGTTGTTGTTGTTGTTGTTAGAAATAACCTTTTACAAAAATGTATCATGTATTTATTATTCCAACACCAAAAAAATGTTAAAGACAAATAGTTTGAGGACTACCTGCTACAATTGATTAATTAAACAGGGTGTAATAGCTGCTTGTCAATATTAACAAAAGCTGAGCATTTAAGGGTTAACCAGATCAAGATAACTTCATCTGGAGGCAAGAGTGGGATGTCTCTGGTAAACTGCTGGATCTCTGATGGTTTCACTGCTTGTGTTTATGAAAACCTTTAGATTTCAGGGCCGTACTCGCAAACATTCACAGACTCCTCTCATAGAGCTCCTAACTCTGGCTAAACATTTTTAACAAGGAGTGCTCGAGGCGATTTAAGGAAACTTCCCAGAGCAACTCTGAGTAAAGAAATGAATGAACTGGTTGACCTATCACTGACGCATCCTTTTTAAAAAACAAAATCAAAAATAAAGCCAAATATCTCAGTGCCGTGATCTGCGAGTTCATTTATGTGACAGATACGAGCACCAGTGAGTAACCAGTGAGATCGACCACAAACATAATCTCTGCACAATATCATTTGTAGCGTTTCAGTAAATCAGTCATTTTTTAAATCAGCGTTTAAAGAGTATTTCTCCTAACTTTTTGTAATTCTGCAATTTTCTCCTGACTTTTTCAACTTTTACCTTCACCAGGATCCACCTTCAAGGAGAAATTCTTAGAAATCGTCATAGTTCAAAATATTCTTTGATTTTTCTCACTGGGAGTCACAACAATCTCTTAGTACCTGGAATCTTCATGAATGCGGCCCCTGAACTCAGCAACCAGTCCGATAAGTAATACATTACCACAACCCAAACAAGACACACATTTTTAATTATACCCAGAATTATCCTCTAACTATCAAACAGGACAACATGTGGAGCGTTCACTTTACCACAGAAAACATATTCTTCCTTATTAATGAATGAATGAATGAATCTTCTACAAACTAGAATTACCACCTCGCAATTGGATTCCTCCACCAACAAGTCAAGTTGCAGATTACATCCATGTCTGTCCAGACACATAATAATGTACATGGAGTATTATGGCCAATAAAGTTGATTCTGAAAGGACACAATGTGGTTGCCATGACAACATACGTTGTTTCAAATATGGATGCTGCTGCAAAAAAGCTGCAAACTTTCAAATGTGGGTGCTTCACACGTCGTCAACCTGACAGGGCAGAATATTTTATATTTGAACTCTATATGTGTTTAATTTTATGAATTTGATCTGTTCTTATGTATCTCATTTCTTTTCTATATTTTTAAATGTTCATTTATATCTGTTTTTATGTCAAACATCGAGTGTGATTTCCTTGCGGTAAAGCACTTTGAGCTGCATTTCTTGTATGAAAGGTGCTATAGAAATAAAGTGTATTATTATTATTATTATTATCTAAACAATCAGCATAGTTTCAGACAGATGGGACAGACATGAGGTCACCGTGACCTTGACCTTTGACCAGTGCAGCGGTGCTGAGGCATATACAGATCCAGTCATCATTATATTCAGATTAAAACTTTTAAATAACACTAATGCAAATGTCCGATTACACTGAAGTTCTGACTCACGGGAGGAACGCTCGGCCATCTTGTGGCATTCTGTGGGCGTTTGATGTGCCGCTCGACTCCTGGCGGGGTGCCTCTCAAACACTGATGGAAGCTGACCTTTTTCTTCCTCTCTTCAAACAGCATGGCCTTTAAGATGCTTCTGACTGCGCATAATTCATTGATGGTGCCCTTCATAGGAGTCTGTGAGGCTGTGCATCTAAACTCTGACCTGTCTGACAGCGGACACGCAGCGCTGCAGAGCCGAGCAGGCAGGACTGATGGAAATGTCAACATCAGGACGACTCCGACTGGTAAACTAGTTTTGGAATCTGCACAAATGCCTCGCCGGGCTGCATACCAACACTTTTTTCATATTCATCTGTCTTTTACCTTTGGCTGACAGCTCAATACGCACACACACAATACTCTGAGTTTGAATTTGGATGAGAAAGAGCAAAGTCTCCCGAGCCAGTGGAATACATTATCGCTGTTTTACAAACAGAGATATATTTGAATAAAATATCAGAGGAAAGTAGCTGCAAGGTGAAAGAATTGTTGTTGCTCATGTTGTATGTGTCAGATAAAGTTTATTTTATAGGAATTTCTTCTATCTGGATGTGAAGGTTTTGTTGTCTGTATATTAAGACATATTATATTGTTGAAATGGCCTTTACTGTATATCACTATATGAATCTGTAGCACTGGTTTTAAAGGTGAACTACAGGTAGCAAACTAATGTGCAGGTTGTTTCATGTGTGTTGAGTTTTCGCTCACTCACTGCTCTACAATTTCACATCTATTACAAACTGAAATGTCCATAAAAATAAAACTTTACCGCGATGAAGGCAAGAGGCGGAAAGGCGAGATACCAATCATCCATTCTATTAAATCAAATGTAATTCAGGCTCTGAAGTTTAGTTTGTTGCTTCCAGCTGGTTGTACAAGTCCTTCCTCTAAGGTTCTTAAATACATGTAGAAACTGTTTGCTAAATGTAATGAATAGCTGTGAGATGGTGAAAACAATACAATGTAGTAGATACGTTGAAATCTAGGGAAATGTAGTATACAAGGCGGTTTTGATGAGTGGAAGCAAGACGTTATCTGTGGGGGTGCCACACTGACATGAACCACTTGGTTTGGTGGTAAAAATGAGACCAAAAAAAAAATGAAATAAGGATGATCATTAGTCTTTGTAGAGAGAGGCCGTGATCACACCCGTCCTTTGATTTAAATGTAATCAAACGTTCTCGAATCAGTGGATGCATTCAAATGAGCATTTAAAACGAGGAGTTAAATAGAGTTAAACCTCACGTGCTGCTAAAACAGCCTGTTTTAATCTATAAATATATGAGCAATTCTTACACAATCGATATAATTTTTGTTGCAAAATAAACCTGCTGAACTTTAGCACAATGTCACGATCTGTATAAACGCAGGTTAGATTCTGATTAGAAAAAGCATCAGGAGGTTTCCCTCCTCCAGGACAGACAGACAGGAAATTATTGACGAGTGAGCACAGAGGTGTCATAGTAGATTTACAATAACAACTATTAAGCTGGTAAGAGCTCTCTCCATTTGTTGAGTCCCTGTTGTCTCCGAGCTGCGATTGGACCAGCTGTTTAAGAGCCACGAGGCCAGTGATGAGAGTGAATTTATTCATTTCCACACTCAGGCCTTTTTACACTTAGTGCCCCTGCACACAGTAGCAGGCATGATGGAAAAGACCTTGTGATCTCTGAGGGAAGAGCTACCACTGCTGATATTGAAACAAGAGCCTGTCGGTGGCGGAGCTGCACTGTTTCTGTTCAGAAAGTGTTGCTTTTATCTGACTGGGCCAAGACGTGTTCGACCTTTTCAGACTAGTCACGTCTAATTGTCACAGAAAGCCACAACATTGATGTACATTTACACCTGATGATGAGGAAATCTCTCTCAGGTGTACATCTTCTTTCTTTGACCTGTTTCTGATATCCGCACACAGTGTTTGCACACGTCCAGTTCTCTGGTAGACCTCCATGATGGCGCCAGAAACTAAAGAGAAGGAAGACTGACCAAAGTGCAGGTCCTCTGCAGGGAGGCAGTGTGCAGCTGAGCCTCATCATCAGTCTGGCCAGCAGCCATGCCACTGTTGGGCGTCTCTCCTCTCTCTTCCCATTACGCTGCTTCTTTGTGTCTGAGAGGGGAGCCGGGATCACTGAGGGCTGCAGCCTCTTACTGAGGCCTCACTTTCCCCTTCTGGCATAAAAGACAATCAATAAGAAGCATTTTTCTTCATCTCCTGCTCCTGCTAGCTTTCTGAGAGACCCCCTGCCTGCGGGGCTTCCTCCACCTGTCCTCGTCCCTTCATCCCAAATCCATCCATCCTCCGATGCGTATCTGTAGCCCTCCAGCCCAGAGGCCAAACAGCAGCGAGCACACTTTGTCTCCACACTTGACTTCTTCCCTGGTTGAATCCATTTCATACTCTCATCTCTGTAATTCTCTACATTAATTATTCAGGCCCTTCTAGCCTATGAATATAAATCCATTATGTCTGCCCTGCTTCACTCTTCAATTAAGAGATTGGGGATGAAATTATATGGAGGGATGACAGATCGGTGGATTAAAGGATTCAAGAGGCCTCACCTCACTCTGAAATATTTATGCTAGCCATCTAATGCAGAGGTACGCGTGTACATGTAATTACTTAATGGCCGCTGTATTATTGTTCACCTGTCAAGTAACAAGTAGGGCATCTACAAAAGTTCAAGTTCTGGAGGGACTGTGGTCCATGTTGACTCATTTATCAGCCGTGCTCTTTCTTTCATATGAGACCACCAGCCGTGACGTCTTTCAACGCGACCCACACACTCAGAGGAACGTCTGCACCTCTTCGACTGACCACGGTGTGGTTTTGTAAGCAGCCATTAATTGAGTAGTCCGGTATCTTGACAAGTTAACAGTGGCAGGTTTGTGCAGGACGCCCCGTGTTGCGCTCACAGTGATGCAGTGATTGTGACAATTATCTCTGACCAGTCAGTGGTCTGCAGTGTTTTTACGTCACCTGTTAGTAAGTTAGTTAGTATCGGCTCAGCTGTTTGGGACCTCAGTGGAGATGATACCAAAAAAAAAAAAAAAAAGGACCAGGTACCAGGTACTATCCACAACCTTTGTACAAATGGAAAAACCTCAAAAAGCGAGAGGAGCCGAGCCCAGACAGTACGGACACTGGAAAACTAAATTTCCCCACTGTCTTATCTAAAGTCTTAATCTTATTCTTAATCTTAAAACTATATATCCACTGAGGGAGAATTTAGTTCATGTTCACATCAAACATCAGAATGGACCCGGTTGTCAACAGAACTTCAGCTGACAGGCAGGAAAGGAGCCTCGCAGCTCGGTGGGGTTTATGGACCCAACTGGAATTAAAGCAAATGCTTTACAGTTCTGTTACTGTATGGAGGTCAGATGCTTTCAATTATGGATGATTATTCTTTTAAATGCTATGACTTTTTAGAAAATCTTTTAAAGGGCAAAACAAAAGTATTTCATTTCACCCGCTGACTTTGAAAGCCGAGCTGGTTTGGGCGAGCCCGGCTGCACCGACTGTCGCTCACAACTTCAGTTTTCTTCTCTGTGGATACAGTCTGGCAACTCGCCTCAAATTAGTGTTTGCACAGCCACTAAGAAGGGCGGACCTAGGTACGGGCATCAGATAAGGATGCCTCCTGGGCGTTGTCCGTGGGAAGTTTTCTCAGTATGTACCGGTTAAATGTTAGTGTATGTTCAGAGTGGGAGCAACAGTTAGACTGAACTGAACAGAAAGACAGGGAACCCTGCTGTAGTGATGTGGGCTGCAGAGTGGGAGGATTTCCACAATGGTTGCCAGCAGAACTAAAACACAGTATACACACTTCAGATTAGTGACTCACCAGGAATATCCGCTCCAGTTGGTCTTGGATGTCCTTCATCCCTGGAAAAGCAGCCACTCCTTGGATCATCTCGATGAAAATGCAGCCGACTCCCCTAGAAGAGAGAATTCAACACTCAGTTATTCAACTAACTACACTAATTACAAATACGGTAATAGAGAACTGTTCTGTTGGGTGTATATGTGAGCATGGACAACAATAAAGTAAACAAATACAAAATTGATATAAAGGGTTACAACTTTCTCTGAGTTAGACTCACTCCCAGAGTTTTGAAACTAAAAGATGCTGGAAAAACAGCTCTGACATATTGTTACGGTAAACTTAGAAAATATATACACTACACTAAACTTCAACTGTAAATATGTTCTCAGGAAAACGTTTTTGTGATTGAATTACATTTTTTATCGATTTATGGAGAAATCATTATCAATCAACGTATCTGGCAAAATTAAAATCCGTTAATACGACGCGTCAGTGACATGTAACTTGTTTTTCTGCCAAAATATCAGATGTCGCATTGTTATATCTACACGTAATGACTGCTTCAGGCCTGGCAGCACTTCCTTAACAGTATGAAAACATCATTGTTTAATGCAGAAAGATTCATTACTGACTTGAGAAACAACACCATCTTTTCTGAAGTGCTCTTGTTGCCTAAACCACAGATGTGAGTCTGGATGTGAACTCTGGTCTCCGCTGTTCCACAACAACCAACCAAAGCAAAACTCAAATGCAGTTTATAAACTGAATGATTCATTTCATCCAAAGCAATGCTGCATCTGACTGTGTAGTTTCTGTCCTCTGAAGAACTTCTCATCTCAAGGGTGTTTTTTAAGCGTTCATTTTTCTGATACGTTTCTTTTTGATTAGTTATTTAATCCTATAAAAATCCATGTCATGATTGACAGTTATGATTTACAACTGCTCAGTGTAAAGTAGTCATGAGGGACCATATTTGAACGAGGGTTGATCTGACTGAGAAATCGAGGACACTGTACGTATACCAGAAACCTGACACACAGGCCTGTCGCTCAAAACAGGAACACCCGCAAACTCATCTCTTTTTGACACTTAATATCTCATTAGTTATGGATTTTTTTTCCCCCACACGGACCACCAGAGCACTCATCAGAAAGAGTGAATTTAGATAATGACACCAAAATTACTTGTTCAAAATATTTTTGATTTTGTATTTGATGAGAGAAGTTGATGCATTTTGAATATGAGGCTATTGAAGCCAACGGATTTTTGGAACCGGCTCCTAGTGGCCCTCAGTGGTATTGCACTTTTACTGTTTACTGTGGTTGGAGGAGTGTTCCTTTCCTCAGCAGTGTGATTTACCCTTTGTTTCAAGCCATAAAACGTGTTGCTTAGCACCAAACTGTACTAATATTCTGAGGGATCTGGGGGATCCCTGCAAGTTAACTTTATGTTATGCAATCTTACCTAATTTGTAAGTTAACGTCAATATTATAGCTAGCGAGGTAATAGCACAACCGGTCTATGGGAAAAGTATTTGTAGTTAGCCAGCTCGACGTCTAGCAGTTACTAATCAATTTTATCTCGAAAATGGTCAACATACATCAGTGTCCACAACAGTCCAAGACGGTTGAGATAGTGGTGACTGGGTTCGGTGAGGTTCAAGGGTTGTGTGCTCACATTTAAGATGAGCAACACCACGTCTCCATCCCCCAGTCACCACTGCACACTCAGGTTACCAATGATGTCATCAGCTCAAGCTGGCAGCTCCCATTTCTACCAATTTTGTGCAGAGCGAGAAAGTGGTGACGTGTCATCCATCTTTATATACAGTCTGATGTGAATGTTATTCAGTCAGTGATTTCACTGCACCTGAACATATTTGGGGAAACAATTTACTTATAAACAAGCTGTGATTTGTAGAACTCAGGTTTGCTATTTACTTACACGTCAGTATTCATTTGGAGTTTTCTTCCTGTCCATCAGATGCATGGAAGTCCAATATTACACAGAAGTCCAATTTTGTCAAAACCAAAACAGTTAAGCTGTTGTAGGTAAAAAAAAAAAAAAAAAAAAAAAAAAAAAAAAAAAAAAAAAAAAACAGCCACCTGAATGACTCCAAAATACTCCATGACACCCAGGTTTCAATGTAGGGACATTTTTCTTTATGGGTTTGTTCTAACAATCCAACAATGGACTAGATGTATTTGGTGTGTTGCTTCCAATAGTTCTGTTAACAATAACACAAATATAAAGAACACCATCCTTATCTTTTAAGATGGAGATATCAAGCTGCAGTCTATAACTTAACCTGCAAATTAATCGTGTGCGTCGTCACACTTGACAGATCTGATCACTGACTGACGGATGTTTGTGAGAGCTACAGCTCTGAGAAGTGCTAAGGGAGGTGAAAATAGAGCTGTTCCTCGCCCATCTTCCATCACATCCTCCTCACGGCCTGTACGCTGCACTCTGCTGTGATGGATGCTTCTCGTGGACAGAAGACAGATCTGCTCAACCTTTTGGTCCTGCAGGAGATGCTTCTTCATGGACGACTGCTTTCTAAGTAACCAGAGGTGAGTGCATGTGTGCGTGTCGCCGAGTGACTCAGTGGTACGGAACGACATCCTGTGGATTCGTCCACCTACAAAAACCCTCGAAGCCTCACAGACCCCTAAATCTCCTACAGCTCTTTAATGGGATGCTGGAGAAGGCAGCTGGGGTTCAAGGGATTTCCCTGCTGACTGCCTGTCCAGACAGAAGGGGTCACCATGGATCGACTAAGATCAAGCCCACATGGAGGGGCTGAATTTGTAAAACCATTTTAAAAGCAGCTACTACAGAGTGTCAATCTGAACAATCTTTGGGGGAGCTTTGTTGAGACACATTTCATTGTTTTCTTGATCTAAACCTAGAAAAGGAAGATCAAGAAACACGACATCAACAGTGACGCTTTGCCAACTTTAAACTTGTTGGAAAGTCTTAAAAGGAGTTTGACTTCTGGTTGTTTTGGGACAAAAAAAAAAAAACTCTCCACTTTCTCTCCCTGGGATTGTTTTAATCTATGGTACAAGAGTGAAAGAAAAAATATTTAGGGAAACGTAGTCTAAATCTAGATGTACTTACAAAGTAGGGAAATCACATGCAAAAAGAAGGAAACAAAAACTCAGTTCAAATTCAAATACGTGGTCAGTTTATCCAAATAATGGAATAAGAAATCCTCTCTGGTCTTTTTCGGACTGCCGCCTGCCCTGCTAGCAGCTGAGAACAGCATCATCCCAACAAGTCCTTTGGTAAATTTACCGCCGACTTTGATGTCCGCTGTCTTTTGCATGTTTTGGATTTGCATGTGTTCTTATATTTGCTGCATTTCTGCATTAGGATGCCGTTTCCTTGAGGGCCACGGTAGTAACGTGCTGCAGTACGCATTGCAATCCAAATGGCAGGAAAGCAAAGCTTTTAATGTATTTTCCATAAGTAGCAGCCCTACTCAAACGCCATCCCTCTCCCTGGAGGATAAGGCCTGGGACACGCTGCCTGCGTTGTGGGAGCGTTACCCGTCACGCGCTGCTCGGCTGCGGCTTGATTTCGTGTGTATTCACACTGACTGCAGGTCATACCATTGAATCAGTGAGTTTCTCTTTGACAGTGGACATCAGTATTGAATTGTTGAGGTCCAACAAGTGATGAGTTGCAACCAAAAAGTAGTGAAGTTATTTTGTTTACCCTCATTCAGAGCGAGGCGCACAGAGTGAATTGCAGAGAGGGAGGGAGAGAGAGAGCAGCAGGGAAAACCCCGCCCGCCACCTGGTGAAGTGTTGTCGTGATATAGTGAGAACCTACACTGACTTTCTGCTGTTATTAGAAATTAACATGTGACCACAGATCGTTTCCCTGTATATTTTATCTGGAAACCGTGCGCGGCACATGTGAAAAATAGGCGTCGGTTGTATTTTATAAATGACGTGGGGCATGAGACGCACATGATACACGCATCTCAGCCGGCAGTGTGGCTGGTCTGATCGGTTACAGTAATGTGGATGCTGAAATGAAAACACGCCACCCAGCAGCAGGTACCGCACACGCCACGCAGGCAGCGTGTCACAGGCCTAAGAGTTGTACCAATGTGTCTACTTTTCAATTCCAAGTCTCGCTACGGCGAGAGTTCAATCAAATTTGTCAATTTGGTAGTTGTTGTATCCATATCCGAAACAGCTCCATCTGTGTGCGTAGTAAGTGTGAATGTGATAAATATGCATTGTTCTGCCTCTCCACCTCTTGACTAAGGAACAATCTACAGCACACTGCAGGCAACACAGCCTCAGGTGAGGATAAGCAGCTGCTAAGTGGCTTTGAATTGGTGTCTGTCTACTTGCTGATTTGATTTCTGGGCTTGCGCTGGAAGGAACAGATCTATATCTTACTGGGACTACCAGAATAAATCAAGGATAAACTACACACACACAGGTCAGAGCGTAGGAGTACCCACCACATGTCCAGGCAGGTGGAGTAGTCCGTGGATCCCAGAAGGACATCTGGAGGCCGGTACCAAAGGGTCACCACCTCATTGGAGTAGGTATGGCTGGGGACTGACTTGGCCCGGGCCAGACCTTGGGGGGAGGGGGGAGGGGCAACAAAACAACTCAGAAATTATTATTATCGATTGACCTTCACCAGGCTCCTGAAAACAAAGGAGATCACTTCAGAGGAGAACCGAGATTCACTAGAGCAGCTCACATCTGGTTATACAGACAATAATAAGCAGAATGTCTGATGAATAAGACAGTTATGAACTAGCAGATTAAAAATAAGTGTTTTTGCAAAAATACAGCAGGAGAACACCAAAAGACCAGAAGGTGTTAAGACAATGTCAGAGCTCAAAAGCTTCCATATTTATGAATGAATAAAATAGTGAATGTGCAAATTAGACCATACGGGCACCAAAGAGCAAAAACACTAGTCACAGCTAATTATTCTAATCAATTCAATTTATGTCGTACCAAATTATAACATTAGTCGTTTCGGGCTACTTTGCAGAGTAAGGTCAAGATCTTACAATATCATAGAGAGAAACCCAACAATTCCCTTTCGAGCAGTACTTGGAGAGAGTGGAGAAGAAAAACGCCTTTGAAAGAAGTGAACTCAGGATGGACAACTGTATGTTCCGCCTGGTTGGGGCGAGGGGGAGCAGAGAGAAAGAAGAACAGCATAGAGAAATGCCAACAGTAAACACTGGGCAGGTTGGTGAAGCCAGTAAGCACAAATCAGAAACCAGTCCTTTCAAGATTTTTCAGAATTCTTTTGTGATAATTGAGATCAAAAATATTTGATTTAGCGGCGGATTTGAAAAAAAAAAAAAAAAAATTGCGATGTAATGTTAAGTGAGTTATTGGTGTAAAATTGAAAAAAAAATTGCAAGTTGAGAAATAATTTATTTATTTGTTTTTTAAGCACTACCTGATAAAGGAATAAATATGTAATCACTTCTTATGATAATAATCTTGCTACACATCCCAAAAATATTTAATTGCCATGTTTTTTTTTAAATATATTTATTTAATTTTTTTGGGAATACCATGGGGTTAAAAGTTACCAAAAAAAACTCCTAGAAGTGGCGTATGTTTCCAGAACAGACAGTCTGTGAGTGTAATATAAAATACAACGACTACATCAGTTATCAAAATAAGAGCTTTAGATGCTGTTTAATTCATGTTAATTCAACACGTAGGCCTTCAATCACTTCCTTCGATAATAAGCATTTAATTATAAAATGCCATTGTGAAGGCCAAATTTCCTTCAAATCCCTACAGATGAATACCTACAGTACCGGCAGTACTGACAGTGATCCACTAATGACGGACTAGTGACAGCATGCTGGACGATATGCTGGAACAACTCCGGTCTATTAGTATTTACAGTAGTTAAATGATCTACTGTAGATCCATTGCAGAACATTCCTCCTGGCAGATCAGTCTTTGGTTGGATTACTGCAGATTCAGCTGCAACAGGCCTTACATTACTTTTTCAAATGGAAGTCCTAATGGAAGACCTCTGAGGTTTCAGCAGGAAACCGGGTGATGTGAATATCCGTCAGATGATCCCAATGGACCAAACTCCTGTTTCCATCGTTTCATTTTAAAAGCTCCGCAGGGTTTTATTATGAGGTGTATGAGCTTCTCCGGGTTATTCCATCCCTGTTTTAGCATTTATCTATGCAGCTGCACAAATTCAGTCTTCCCATGGCAGCTGATGGTAAAGCACAGTTCAGATGCAGTGAGCGTTAATGAGGCTGATGGCATTACCTCTTTGTCTCTTCCCAAGTGGTCGGACAGCCTAATTAAAGCATTTAGCTTAGTAAAAGAAAGGACTTCCTGCCCTGCTGCTTGTCCCTGATGTGAGGGAGGAGGAGGGGCTGGCAGGAGAATAAATGAGAGGAGAGAGGGGTATTTAACATTTCCGTGTGTCAGAGCACCCACAAGAAAAAGGACTTTCAGACGGCATTCATCACGGCCGAGCTCTGTAATTGTACACGCTGATCCAACGTAGGATTTGCGGCATCGGGTCGCTCACACCGAGAGGCTATCATTTCCACTGCGGGCGTCCTGTGTGTGTCTGCATGCGGGGGGCGGGGGGCGGGAGTGTGGGGGCGTGAACGGAAACATCCACTCATCATAAAAGAAAGTGCAGAAGTAGGAGGTTGGCCTGTTTGTAACACGGAGAGGTGAAGTAAAGAGGAGAACCAAAGCATGGCGGGAGAGTCCGGAGAAAAGAAACGGTTCCCAGCATGGCCGTCAACAGTCCCCCAAGAACAACAGCAAACAAGTGACACAGAGTAGATCTGCGTTGGGGCTGGTTCTGATTGAGTAAACTCCCATCATGTGACCCGGCTTTAGACCTGTTCTCGTAGGACCTGATTGACTGAAGGTCTGCGCGTGTAAAATCACGTGCAAACTTCACATCACCCGCAAAAAAAATGTCCAAGCAGATCTACTAACGACGTGCAGTGAGGGTCAAATGAGCGATTTAACACACGTTGTCCATTTCGTATGTTTACCTGAATCCATATGTAATATTGGGCATTTCTACCTGAACGTGAAGAATACTGGGAGGGGAAATGCAAATAAATAAATTTAGCACGTATTAATCAGATGCACATCAGGAGAGACGGCTGCTCTTATTGTGGTGAGAAGGAGATGCAGGAAACCAAAGAATACGTAGAGAACGTGGTTTTACACCCGTTAAACATTTCTGATGTCAGAGGCAGAAATTATTCAGACATGTCGTCGGTCCAGAGATGACATTTTGGAGTTATTGAATGAACTGAATGGGGATTTACATCCAACAACATGGAGGAGCCACGCAACACCAGATTTGACAGAACTTCTTACGAAGCACTAAATGACACCAAGTCAGCTGTTCATCACAGAAGGAGCTGGACCTGCTGCTCAGTGTTTGTTAGAGGATCTCAGCCACCGGCCCTCCTCTTTTATTTAAACACATTTTATCATCAAGCCATTTTTTCTCACCTAATATCTTGCCATCTTCTCTTAATTTCTTTTAATTATTTTTTTGTTTTTCCCACAGCACTGACTTTCTCACTGATGATCTCCAATATAGCGTTTTTGTTCTTGTTAAATTTACATTTCTTAATTTCATTAGGATACAATTTTCTTTTGCAGTCGTTCTGTATTTTTCTTTTCATTTTTACTTTTAATAAATCAGCTGCAAAATGGGTGCAAAATAAATGTGCAACATTTTTGAATAAACACGCAATTTACTATCCTGTATTTCAGATCTTAGTAAATCAAGCCCGTACAGTGCGTACACCCTGATGCAGCTGTGAGGAGCTACAGAAACTTTGAGAATAATTTACAAAGTAGTATCTGTCACTTTAATCTGCCTCATCCCGCCTCATGTAGCATCTCTTTCATTCGTCTCTTTGAAAAATAAAAGCTTGTTTCTAGGTTTTAATTTCCCTATCTGTGAAATTGAATGTATACTTTGAGGAAAAACTCAAGTCAATGCCAGATTTAAGACGCTCGGAGTCAGACATCAACATCTGTGCACAGAATTCAAGGCAAGAGAGTCAGCTGTTAGCTTTATAGAAGCAACATGTCATCACAATGTTCTCATCCTGAAATATTACTGCAGCTGTTGAAGCAATGCTCCACACAACATTCACAAGGGCTAACTTTATTTTGTTTGGCTAGCGTAGCATTAGCTTTAAATTTGAGCAGAGCGGGACTCATGATGGTTGAAATATATTCATCTGATTAGTTTATGTTTTTGGTTTTGAATTTAGTGTCAAGAATTGTTGAATTTAAATGGAATTGGTATCAACAACCAAATCTCCGGTGCTGTGATATCCTGCTCTCCTCATGGATTTGCTGTTCTGGTCTGTTCTACATGGGAACTTCATTATCTTGTATACAATGGATTGTCTAATATAACAAGTAATGAATTCATTCTAATGGTGTCAGTCAGGCAAACAAGACACATTGAATCTGTCTCGGCACACACTGCTGAGTCATTCCTTTGATGCGAGAGCATTCAGTGTTTTTACATTTTGAAAGTGTTAAGGAGATGTCAGTCAATCCGACCAGTTTGGGACTTGGAAAAAATACAAACAACTTCCTTTAAAGTAATGTACAAACTCATCATGTGAGACTTGTCAAGGGCCAACATTCATTATAAGTTTCTCATACCGGAGTGGTCATTGATAAGTCTGGTGGAACCAACACTGAAACAAAACACTGATTGGTTGACAGCCAGAACATTTATCTTTTAGTTCAAGCTTGTAAAATGTGCCACTTTATTGCTAATCTTTGTTTTATACATTCGTAAAATTAATGTCTTCAGGAAACATGAACAATTGAGGACGGAAGATGGAACGGGATGTGACGGCCACATTTTCACTGGAATATGTGGGTTACACACAATAGTAACACAAATATAAGTCTGAGCTTTGGCAGAAGCATCATGACTAAAGCACACAGACCAAATTTGCAAAATAAACCAAATAATATCTAATTCAATCCAAACGCTGAGCTTGTGTAATCAGAAAGAACTCAGCTGTCTCCATCTCACTCCTCACCAGTAAAATGTAGACCAGTTTTCTTCCCACAGACACTTTGGAGACAACCAGAATGTCTCAGCTCACAGTGCTCACTTCCTGAATGCCACCTCCCTCACTGGGTAAAAATGCTCACTGTGGTCTGTTTGTGAAGCAAATAGAGCATATTCATGACCTCAATGTATGTGAAGGAATGGAGGAAGCTGTCATGTCCCTGCAGGAGATTGAGATGTCAATTCAAATCTCACTTTGACAACTGCTGGTTACCGTGTGATCTCAAATCACCTTCTGCATGAATTTATCAGCAACAAGACCGTCCACTTCATAACCGCACGATTCATCCTCCAGAAGAGGGAGATACTTCAAAGTCTGACACACACACACACACACACACACACACACACACACACACACACAAGCATTCTGTCCAGAGGAAGGTCACCGGTGAATTATACATCACACAGCACCGGGGGTCACCAAGTATACAGTAGAAGAGTTGGGCTAACAGATGAAAATGAGGAGGAGGAGGGGGGAGAAATGATGAAGGAAGGAGGGGAGGACTGAAATAGATTCTGTCCCCAGAGGAATCCGCCCGATGCTTCACCTTTTGAAGTTCATTTGTGTTTTAAAGGCGTTTTGAAGGCGTCTGCCAGGTTTTCCTCCTCCAATCAGCCGATTGGAAGATAAACCGTCTGCTCCCAGCAGCTTCTTCAAACTCTGTTTCTCTGAGGAATTATGTCACAGTATTTAGACTCATGGCTCCTAAACGCAAAAGTGGCAAAAAGCAAAATTTGTTGACAGCATAGAAAAATAAATTTTAGCAGCAGATGTGCATATAACGCAAGTGGAGGCTTGACCTGTATTGGACCCGTTCATAGCTGTCAACCAACTTCTCACCAACAGTCATAGACTATTTAAAAGTATTCGTAGCTTCCAGGTCTGAAAAATGAGGCTGATGCAGATGTGGCTTAAGCTGCAATACCACAGAGTGCCCCTAGAGGTTGGTTTCCCGCCAATGTTATAACATTTTGTGGATTTTGGAGGAGTGATGTGATGGAAGTATCCCTGGAGTTAGAAGTTCTCCCTCCGGCCTCTTCTTCTGTGCTGAATCTACAACACAGGTAGTCAGTCAGTGAACACAGCTTCCAGTGAAGGCCTCCACCTTGAACTCACTGTGACTCTGAACAGGTCAATCCACCTGCAGTGAATACACCTCACCTACAACCACACAGTGTGTACAATGCAAACAAAGGGGATGTATCCTGTTAATTCTGTGCAGCAGTGCCGGCAGGTTCCCTCACAGACGAGCACGGCTGCAGACTCTCAGTCATGTTTCTCTCTTTGGAAACTGCTCAGATGTTGAACCTGATTCCAGTCTTGGCGCTAAGCTTGGCGAACCACAGCCTGACCCCAGCTCCATACTGAACAGGCTAACATGAGATTGGTGTTAATCTTCTCATCTCACTCTCATAAAGAAAGCACATTGACACCTAAAATAAATCCATGCAAAGTCTATGGTTAGAAAAACTCTAAAAAAAAAAGAAAAAAAAAAGAAGTCTTATCTTATCTTTGGCCCATCAGAGTAAATACTTTGAACAAAAGAGGTATAGAAGGCTGCCATAATGCTACAATCTGCTCCTAGTTTACTGCAGGTAGACCCTTCTTGCACAAGCCCACACATTCTCTTAGTCTGGCTGCATATGATATGCCTTCACTGGATATCCGATTAGTAGGTGCTGATGACATCAGCTTTCCCCTCATAAAAAGAAGTGTAAATAGAAGGTTTATTTTGGTTTGCCATGAAATAAGCACAGCAGGCTTCTCTCCGTTTGAATGTGTCTCTGCTGCCTTCACATGTGTATACAAATAACTAATATGGATGAGGAAACCCAGCAGGTAAATACTGTCACGATTGGCTGCTCACAGAAAAGGTGCACTCATAATTTCAAAGTAAAGGCTCAAACTGAAGTAACAGGCAGAGCTGCCGCTGAGTTTGCATGGAAGGTAAGAATATAATGTGGCAGGATTTTATATTCAATACATTAGTGCTTGCACTTGTTTAGTGGCGATGAAGTTGAATTTACCCAAAATATTCTCACTAAATTATGTCATTGACTATTTTATTTCTTAAACTTTTATTTTCTCGACATGGTTTAATAATTAATTAAGTGAACGACTGCATATCAAGCTTAGCTTATTTTGTAGAGAAATGTGTGCCCGTTAGACCCTAAATTCCTTTGTGAGTGTGTGCGTGTGCGTGTGTGTGTGTGTACCACCTGCCACCATCCCAGCTCATTTCCCAACACAAAGTGGACTGTAATGAGCTGTGCATGGTGGTAGCTTACATGAAACCAGTCCGGTCATTACCAAAACACACACACACACACACACACACACACACACACACACACACACACACACACACACACACACACACACACACATAAACACAAACACGCACACACACACACACACACACACACACACACACACACACACGCACACACTTTAACTCTGCAGTTTTATTTCATCTGGTTTCAGGTTTGGATTGAAAAACACATGCATCAGTAGCATTAATTCATCTAACGGACTTCAAAGGACCATCTGCAACCATCAAAAATCCACATCCAAGTCTCTCACACACACACACACACACACACACACACACACACACACACACACACACACACACACACACACACACACACACACACACACACACGTTCAGCAGCCCACCGGTCCCGGCGCTGGGTGGAACAGCACACGGGGGAGAGACAAACAGTCAGCTCCGGATGCCTGCAACATTCCTCCAGCTACGTTGTCACGTTGCTTCGCTCCTCACACATCATTATCCCCGCTGCAGCTGTTAGTCCACAGCACAGACACACAACTCCCCAGAAAATAAACACACACATCAGTGTACATTGGCAACCGACAGCAGCAGTCACAGACTCGTGGAAAAATATTAAACTAGTGTTCAATTTAGTGCAATGTAATATTTAAGTCCAAAGATATACGAATATTGTAGTAATCATAGGTTTGATGTGTTTCTATAGAAATAAACAACTCAGGTTCTTATACCTGCCAACACTTTCCTGGGTTTTTCATGTATTTTAGAATCCTTTGCAGTCACGTGCTGCAGAGTGATACCAGGCACACGTGTATAATTGCATAATTGCATACGTTTTGTCAAAGAAACATAATGTCCAAGTTCAAGAGACACAATAACTAGCACTGACTGCTGCAGACAGTGTACACATAGCAGAGCAGTGAGAATGAATGAAAAAATGAACTGCGGAGAACTTAGGCATCTGGAAAGAGGTCAAAGTGGACCCACGGCGGTTCAGGCTTCTGATTAAGATGCCTCCCGCATACACTCGCCGCAGGGGAAACCCCGGGGCAGACCAGGAAACGCTGGAGGGATTAAATATCCCACCTGTCCTCGGGATAACCCAGGAGGTGGTGAAGGGAGGAGGGAGAGTGAAGGTTATCTCTGCTCAGTTTGTCACCATGTCCTCGATCCACATCAGCAGGAGAAAGTGGATATCCTTACAGTACCAATCTGTATCGATGCTCACATCCATGTGTAATTCAATAACGTTTGCCTCAACTTTTATCTCCACCCTGACGATAAACCATCTCTCTCCCACACAAAGCTTTTAATTATATGTTTCCCTTTTTCCACAAAACACTGACTGAAGTGTTTTCTGTTGTCTGATCAGTTTATTCATCGTCCACAGCATCTTTAAGGGTAGTTAAACTATAATGGCCTTATTTTTGTAGTTTTGACCATCATGTGAATCTATTATGATAACATTATACTCACTCTATTTTTTTAGCAATGTTACCATAATTAAAATCATGAGTATATGATAGACAATAAAAGTAAAACTCAAGCTGATTGAGCACATTCCTGTGAGATGGTGAGCAGGTATAATGGTTATTATGTTAGCATGATGGCATTTACTAATTAGCAATAAATACAAACTCCAGTTGCGGCTGATGTGGCTGTGATGTGAAAGGAAAGTATTTGGTCATAAACCAAAGTGTTAGAAAAATCCAAATGATACTGCTGGATGAAAAGTCAGAGGATCATCAGACCATTGCCACTTCACCTAGAGGGGGACATGAATGTCTGGAACGAACATAATGACAAACCATCCAATACATTCCAGTCCAAACCAAAGAGGTGGACCAGCCAATCAACCATCCAACCCACCAACCAGCCAACCAATCAACCATCCAACCAACCAATCAACCATCCAACCAACTAACCAACCAACCAATCAACCATCCAACCAACCAATCAACCATCCAACTAACCAATCACCCAACCAACCATCCAACCAAATAATCAAATTATCAACCATCCACCCAATCAACCAACCAAGCAACTAATCAATCATCCAACCAAGCAACTAATCAATCAACCAACCATCCAACCAACCAACCGACCGAATGACCGACTGATATACAAACATTGTTATTCCTAAAACATGCAGCCAACATGTAACAGCCAGTGACATCACTCACCCCACAAACTGTCTGGAACATGAATTTGCAAAGACAGAGTCCCGAAAACACACAAACTGCGGTGGAGTCGACCTGCCAGGACATTTCATGTGTGAATGAAGCACAGTTTGGGATTCTTGGACCCCAACCTCTGCCTGTGCTCCAGCCTGGCCGTGGGCACTGACGGCATACGGCAACATTTGAATGGATCACCCACACACAACACATCTGCCAGCTTTGTTTAGTCATTTTACTTAAAAATATTTGTGTTTTTGTAGCCTGTTTCACAGACACACACAATAAATACAGATGGTTTGTACCCCACAGCAGTGGAGTGGTACTATATATATATTAAAAAAAAAAAAACGCTTTCATGGAGAAATGTACGACTTGCATATGCGTAGTGCAGCTTCCTCGGCCGCCAGTTTCAGCAGGTTGACAGCAGGTTGGTCCTCCCCTTCAGCTACACAGCCAAGATGGCGGCCGTTGAGGGTTAAAGTGTTCAGCGTTTCCTACTCAATTGTTTAACCGTTAAGACGACACCATCCAGAAACTGATGCACTGAAAGTTGCCATACTTTTCAGTGTGATGGAAACAGCAGGTTAAGTTCAATAATAGAGGCTCTCCTGTATGTGAGCTCCGTCCAATGCTCTTTTCCTGGTTCATTCGTTTCTACAGTTGGAGACTTAACACTTGAAAGTTGTCTAAAGGCAGAAGTCATTTTGCGTGTGATAATAAAGTGTGCTTGCTGCCAACACTTGGCTCCAGGGAGGTGGATGAAAAAGACAATAAGATATTGCTGTTACAGTTTTACAGCTCTGAAGCGTCAAACTCGGAGAATCCTGTAGGGATATGACTTTTCATTCAACGAGTGTCAACAAAGAAGGAGCTCAGAGGTACAATACGAGGTGGTAGAGAACTCAATGGGGACGAGGCCGTGTGGTGAAAGGATTCAGGAGACAAACAGGAATAGATAATGAATAGCTGACATGAGATGAGATGTACGTTAAGGTTGAGCTGGCAATGGTCACAGGTGAACTTTATTAGAATATCTTGCTCTTCTTCATTTGTTTTTCTCTCTTCCTTTGGTGCTCATCTGTGGTTTTCAGTTTTTCCTACATTCCAACATTTGTTCCAATGTGGTTAAAAAAAAAAAAAAAAAGGCACAACATTCAAATTATAACTCTTCTGCACATATTAAGGATGTGTTCTAATTAGTTTTATACAACAAGTGGTTCTGACCCAGAGATCTGATTGGTCAACTGGACATTTGGAACGTGCTCAAATCATCATGACATCACACCCTGATCATCACGAGAAATATCCCACCACCTTCTCAATGGCAATATGTAATTGTTACTGGATTTCATCTTATGTGCTATATAATGTTGTTTTTACTTGTTATATTAAATGTGACCCATTTGGTGAGATCGGGTCTCTTTTGGTCCTTTTTTTGTCGCTCCGAGCACCCGTAACACCACGGATAGTCACGCACTTAAAATCCTAGCAGCGGCTAGCTCGACCGGTTTGGCTTTAACACGATACGGTGCAAAATCCTTCAAGATACATGAGTCCATTGAAACGTTTCTTCAGCAGATATCTTAGTTTTAGTGTTTCTATGTGCTGTATTTATTCAATTTGAGAAACCATCTCTAGATACAATAAAACGGGACTAGAAATCCTCTCTGTTGCTAGGTGGTTGCTAAGGGTCGGCCTACTTCCTGGAGTAGTAAACATTGCATACACTACATAAGAGTCTACTGACACGACTGATTGTTTTCCAGTTGTTAGTCATACCCCATGTGTTGCCACGGGAACGAAGATCACACTAACAAAAACTTTTATAGTTTGAGAACAAATTGCCCCACAATATGGACACATTTTGATTATATATTTTATTTAGTTGGTTACTTGTTGTATAATCCTAATATTTCACGAGACTGTGTGCTTTAACGCCATTAGAAACGCCTCAGTCCTGACCACATCACTGTCGGCCATTAATGAAGTTAAAGCACACCCTCTCGTGTAATATTGCTTGATGAAAGAAAACATGCCACTTAAAAATTTCTGGACACTAAATTATCTGACGGCGTTTTGTATATGCAGAAGATACAAATGACTACAAAGTCAACCTTTAACTTTGTTGATGTTCTGGTACTAAAAGAGCTTCCTTGTTCCAATTAAACATTAAGGATGCTGAGTGAACTCGGCTGAGTAAACTATTCCGTCTGGGGGATATAATTATGATAACCTTGACAATATATATATATATATATATATATATATATACAAATTTATAAATGTATAATTAATTTATTGCACATAAAATTAAACAAAATAACTTACATAATACTCAGTAAAAACTAACATATTAATGTGGTTTATTGTACACTGTGTCACAGTATGACATCTTTATGTTAACAAGTCCAGATACTGCCATGATCATAATATTATTTTTTTTATATCATATCAAACATTGTTTCAATATTATATTGAACCGTACAATATAGCAAATCCCTAATTCTCAATAAATTATAAAACTTAGAATTACAATTACAATTTATATAGTTTCATATATTGTGAATGTATTATTTCTTCATCTTTACCGTGCATCTTTCCATGCTGCTGTAGTGAAAAAATGTCCCCTTGAGGGATCAATAAAGTATATCTATCTATATTTATCCATCTATCTATCTTTAAGAAGCCGCTCGTTTCCATGATTCCGTACCTTATGATTTTGTATGTTGTCTAATACATATGACAGTGCACATTGTGAATTTGACAAAAGAAATCCATATTTTTTTGCAATACAAAACAGTAAATACAAGAAAGTAACAGTGCATCTCATTTCTAAAACACATCAGGAATCTTTTTTTTTTTTTTTTTTTAAATGCTAATTCTGGATGTAAATTATGAGTAATGGTAAAATGTTGTTTAGATCTACTTTTCTTAAGTGACCAGGTCAACTGTGTTTTAAATTTCAGGTTTCTGAATTAACCAACAACGTGTAAGTGATGCTACGTATACAAAACCCCTCGTACACTTCATGGTAGATTTATATGGGATTAATTACTTAAGGTGCAGAATATATATGTGTGTGTGTTTGGTCAGCACAGCTCCACCACACAAACAACACAAATCACCCCCCACGCACTGCTTAGCTGGCCTCAATTAGTCGTGTCCTTGATATGAAACATGTGGGCTCCTCAAAGCCTCATTTATTGGGTGGTTGTTTGTGCAGCTCATTAAAAAGTGAGTAAACCCACGGTGAAGCAGAGGGGAGCATCTGGAGCAGCTCCACCGTCAGCAGCAGGGAGATGGAGCTCTGGACGCTGCGGCGGATGAGAAATCTGTGCTTACGGATTTTGCTTACGCTGCTAACTTTACTTACTTCTCATTAATGTGTGTATGATAATACAACAATCAGATAAATAGGAAGATCATGTCACACTGCTCAGCTGCATTACTGTGTCTTTAAAGTCAGATCAGCACCTCTCAGTGCAGGTTACAGTGAGCAGGCAGGTAATATGTGTAGATAC